>NC_045593.1:71741314-72041314 GCF_009819795.1 Aythya fuligula | reverse complement strand
ATTTGATTGTCTGGATATTTAGTCATGATTAAGTTGGTTGGATGGATTACTTTTTTGCTGAAATTTCACTTTAAGGGGGAAAAATATGAAGCTGAAACATTTTACAGAGATTGTCTGATCCGCACATATATTTAATCTGGAAGGCTTTAGGTGCAAAAGAGGGAGCATACAAGGCAGAGAGACTGACTGGAGCTAAGCAGCAGGCTTTAGGACGGGAGATGTGGTGCTGATCCTTCGTGTGGGAGGATCCACCTGTGTGGGAGACCTACTCTGTATCAGTCAGGTAGACTTCAGCCTGCTTGGCCCAGTCCTGTCACTTAAACAGAGATTTCCACAGCAGTCATTCTGGCGTGGAGGGTGTTGTGTGGGCACAGAACAAATACATCAAAAATGGATGCTTCTACCAGCTCTCTGGGATAGACATACAGGTCCAGTGTCAGCTCCCACCATGACCAGTTCTGGGTTGTCTATTCCAGAAGACCTGCTTCTGGAAGTCCTTCATGTCTTATTTGTGTAAGATGTATGTGGGACCTGAGGGATGAAAACAAAATGTGATTAAAGAAGCTGCAGTGGAGGACTGTTCTCTGAAGACATTATCTACCCTAAGCTACTAGGAAGATCATATATAGGATGCTGTTCCACTGCAAGTTCAGTGGAGACTCACTGAATGAGCCAATGAACCAAACCGTGTCTGAAATATAGGCTTTCCTGTGGAGAGTTTAAGACTGTTTTTTTTAGGGTGCAGATTTGGTAACTCCTGCAGCTCCCTCATGAGGGGAGCGGAGGGGCAGGCGCTGAGCTCTGCTCTCTGGGGACAGTGACAGGATCCGAGGGAACAGCATGGAGGTGGGACAGGGGAGGGTCAGGCTGGGGGTTAGGGAAAGGGTCTGCACTCAGAGGGTGGTTGGGCACTGGGACAGGCTCCCCAGCAAAGTGGTCATGCCATCAAACCTGATGGAGTTCAAGAAGTATTTGGACAATGCTCTCAGACATAGGGTCTGGTTTTGGGGTTGTCCAATGTGGAGCCAGGAGTGGTACTCAATGATCCTTGTGGGTCCCTTCCAGTTCAGGGTATTCTACAATGCTCTACAATGTTCTATGTTTCTGACACCCAATCTAAGAACAAGTACTAAGAACATCGGTAAAGGGTCATATCAAAATGAAGTAACAAATCCAATGAAAATCCGTTTTCTAATTCATCACTAGAAAATGCAGGCACTTTTATAACTCAGGGATACTGGGTCATTGTTAAGTTCTGAAGGGATTTTTGAAAGACAGGTTCACAAATCTGACATTTCACTGTTCAGGGGTGATGTACTTAAACTTTCTGTTTCAAGGTCAGTTTTTTGCTTGTCTGATATTCATCTATTTTTTGCACTGTGTCACCTTGTCTAATGTGGTGGCTTGGTTAATCTCCCTTTTGCAGTCTAACAAGTTTCTCAAGACAATGCAGTTCCATCTGCACTTCTGACAGGGAGGATAATTTTATCTCGTATTATTTGCTGGTTGTTCATCCTACACCTGCCACTGCTCAGGGACAGTCAAAAAGTGTACTCAGAAACAGCAAAAACCTTACTCAGAAAAGTCAGTAAGCAGCAACATGAGGACACACTACTAGGCAGGCAAGAACATAACAGCTTATGGCCAACCAGCAGCCAAAGCCCACAGTACCTTACACATGCTATCTGTTCTGATACATCCTATGAAGGCAATATTATTGCGTATGTTATTTTGTACACTTCATCTTAGCACATGCACCCAAAAAACATGCCTACATGGTATACAGACCAACTTCATAAAGCAACTGACAAGGACCATCCTTGATATGGACAAACTTACTCTTGCCTGCAAGTACTTCCCTGATGATAGTACCCATATTTGGCTGGCTGCAAACCCCACTGGATTTAGCCTGTTCTGCCCAAGCTGTCCCACATTCTTCATCCTTTTTCAGTATTACCTAGCATGTTGTCAGCTGCTTGCTCAAGCAATTTCTGCTGACATTTTGTTTTCTGCTTTACTTGCAGAAGACAAAACCATGCACAAGGAGAAGTCATGAGAAAGCTTTTTTCTTCTTTCTTTATTTTGGATTACTCCACACAGAAGTCTTTAGGCACCCTCAATTGGGAAACAGGAAACAAATAGCACCAGTATTTCTTTTCTAGCCTTTTCATCTTAAAAAAATTGCTTTGGTAAGTTGTGAAACTACTGGAATGTAGAGAAAACAGTTTTGCTTTCTTCTGAAAGTAGACACATTTCCTTCAGCTGCTCCAGATGTATCCAAGGGCCCTTAAGAAAGTATTAGCCCTAGGAGATTTGGCAGACTATGACTTTTGTCACATTTGTGCTCAGGTTTTCCCACTTCTACTAAGTAGCAAAAGGATGTTCTGTCACTAATTTTTGCCTCTTTTTAGTTTCACAATGCCTTTCCTCCCAAAACAATGCCCTGTTTCTAAGGGTAAGACACATTGGTTGAGCTACAAGCTGTCCCACAGCTGCCTAGTAGCATCCATGAGATACACAAAGTATGAGCCTCTTCTTGGACACCTGGTACAAAAGAAATTATTTCATTGGCAAACCTATTTGCTCTTTTATGAGCTGTTTTTCAGGAACATTTCTGCATTTTATTTTATGTTTTTATCCTGCTGCTGCTGCTATGTGCTGGAGTGCCTTAATCTGTTTGGAGTAACAATAATCTCTGCAGTGTCTTCCTGTTGAGGTCTGAGTTCTCAGAGGAGAATTTGACTCATTGTTAGAAGTCACCCAAACTGCTGTTGTCTTTGCATGCCAGGCGAAGCTTCCAGGACACCAAGAGAAAAATGAGTTACATAAAATCACATAAAATGAATATGTGATTTCAAAGGCTCCCCAAATCACTTACTTTTTTGGAGAATGAACAAAAAAATAATCAAGATTTATATAAGAAATATTGAGCGCACACCAAATAATAATAATAATAATAATAGCCAATTTCTGGTGCAATGTATATTCTATTCTCCACATGAAAAATATTCCTAAACAGCTAATTTTTGGGGCCAGTTTCTGACTAATTTTAATATTAAGTAAGGAATACTCATTTATTCTTTCTTAGGAGTAACGGAGCAGGTCTCTATTTTGTTAACTTCTTCATATTTCAGCTGCATTATTTCAATCTTCTAAATTGATGAATTTGTTAATAAATAGATTTCAATGTAATTTATTCAGTAGTTCACTAAGAGTTAATCAAATACTATATTTTTTTTCAGCAATATTGCTTGTATTTTTGATATTTGTTTTCCTAAATAGCTTACTTATATTATTCTAGTTTGTTGGGTGGTTTTATGCAGTAAAATAGAATCAAGGAGTGCACAGCTGAACAGATAAGTAAAAAACAAGATACAAGGAGAAATCTGAGGTACGGGCGATTTAGCAAGTTAGGTTTGCTCTAAATCAAAACCACATACTTTCAACTGCTTGGTGTTGTGGTTTGTTTGTTGTTGGTTTTTTTTTTTAGGAAACATGAAAGAGAGCGGGGTTGGTGGCTTGACAGTCTGTGATACACATTTTCACCAGTTTCAAAGTAATTATTCAGCCCTGCGGTTAGTATTAGAACAGAAATATGAAACTGATTGCTTTGCTCTCAACATAACACCAAACATACACTAAGCACAGATTCTAGTATAGTACCTCTATGATTTATACTCACATTTTCAAGTAGTAGCTAATAGAAATAATTTGCGATCCAAGCAATAACAGTAATAATTTGCGTTCCAAGCAATAACAGTAATAAAAACAAGTAAGCAGTTCAAACTTTTCAAACTTCTTTCCTCTCACTATACCTGATGAAAAAAGAGCTGGAATTTACTGGGTAAAAACCTTTCTGCTTTCTCCTCACCTCCTCTCTTAATTAATTAATTGATGTTTCCAACCACCTCCTACAACAGCTCTTCTTTTTTCTTTATTATGCTCCAGATGCAAAGGGAAGGACTTCCATCTTATAGTCAAGTAATTAATAACAAAGCTCTACAAATGGAAATATCATTAAAATGAATATCATGAAAATGAAAACATCATTAGATCTTCAATAGCTGTAGAGCTGTGAATTATTTTTTTCCTCCCACTACTACTCTACTAACATTTACTCAGAACTTTGCATTCACAATGAACTCTGCAAATTTGGACCGATGGTTAAATATGTGTTTGGGGGGCAGTGCATTATGGTCATTGTTCACCTTGATGAAGCTGATTGCTGTGGCTGACTGCTGTGGTGGAGGTGCATTAGCCACTGCACAGTACTGACAGTTTTTCAGTTAAGAGGGAACTTTTCAAAGGCCTCGTGTTAGGCAGAAATTGTAATGAGTATTTACATGATTTCCCAGGAACCAGACAAATGTTAAGTATAAATCAAGAAATATTTGAGCAGTTTTCTGCACTTTTCTATTCTCACAGCACTTGCTCTATGTGTTCATCTATGGCATTAAATTATCTCTTCTTGAGATTGCGTCATTGTTTTGTTCCCAAACTAGTGTCTAGCACCAGTTCTGGTCTAGGGAAGTGATGTTTCAAATTTTATTAGAGAATGTCTTGCTCTTTGAGCAGACCTGCGTCTGGGATATGTTCCAGGGAATTTCCCAGAGGTGTTTGATCAACCTTCTGTCAAGTTTTGCTGGTGCAACAAAGCACTGAAAACATGTTGATTGTGTGCCTGTTCAAATGGCATTTTGATGAAAATTTTGATGAGGGAATGAGAATGCATAGAGGTTGCAGAAAAAGCATGATACACACTTATTCTGTTCCCCTCTGTTCCCCAGAGGACTATGTACCGGAGAAGCTGTGAAAGACCATGGAAAAAGTCTTGCTGGTGCTGCCCCAGTCAGTACAGCCCAGTCTTAATTTATAAGAGAGAGCACAGTTTTGTAGTTAAGGCAGGGGCAAAGGTCTCCCTGCATATGTTTTGCCACTTGGGTTTCAGTGGGTGCACTATTATTAAAACTTACTGCTCTGGAGGATGCCATTTTCTCTGTGCCAGGAAAGCACAAAACCCTGTGCAACAGTGAACATGTGTCATAAGTATCAGGCAATTAATCCTCTCTGCATGGCATCTCCCATTTTCAACACCAGCTTCTGTGAGTGTTCTCTCTTCTCTAGATGTATTTGCACACACAGCAAATTGCCTTCCTGATAGGTCAGTCCTTTAAGGACCAGGGCAGGAGTCAAAGGACTTTTTCAAGGAAACATGGAGTATTGTCACTGATACAGGGACAGGCTGTTTCCTGTCTGTATTTGTTGTACTTTTCTCAGAGAGCCAAATCCTGTTGTCCTTATTTGGTCCTTGCATGCTCAAAGTATTCACTAATACCAAGAGCAGGATTTGTCTACTTTTTGCAGCCCTAGGTAATGAAAATTACTTCTCAGCAAGGATGGTTGGGTCCTTGCTGAGATGCATTACCAGGAAGACATGCTCTAGGAAACCCTATGCACAAAGCATATGTAGATTTTACACTTTTCTGTTGTTCTTTTTGTTGTTGTTTTTTTTGTTTGTTTGGTTTTGTTTCTGTTTTTCCGTAACCTGAGCACAGGAACTCCTGGGGGAGTCAAAGATAGCCTTCCTGTCACCTCAGAGGCCTTAGGCTGACTTCAAAAAGCCAGTCCTGCTAGACTCTTGAGTTGAACCAGTGAAATGCTTTCAAGTAAATATGCTGCGAAATCTTTCCAACTGTGAAATCTTAGCTGCCAAATCATGTCTGGGGAATGATTCAGTACTTAAGCATAAATATTACTCCATATTAGACACAGAAAGGTCTTTAAATGCTGCTCCGTAAAGACATGAGACTCCATCTGTGTTACATCAGCATCACACAGGTGTTTGAGTTGCTCCGCAGGGTTTAATATGCCAAAGAACACCTATATTTAGACAATCCACTAACACTGCTCATCTAACTGTGACTAGATTTGGATTCCTCCAGAATAATCACAAGTAAAAATGAGTGATAGGCCTGAGCTAAGGTTGTTCTACACCTTGACTTACACAATTTGTATCGCTCCAAAGAAACAGAAAACTGTGCAGCAAATGCACCGAATCTGATAATGCCTTGCTCTATCTTGCATAGGGACCCAAGGCAACACAAAAGCTAGTCCTCAAATTTCACTTACAACTCAGATTTCTCTTACTACTTCTCAGCATGTTAAAAGGCTGAGATACAGGGCAAGAAAAAGTGTTATTGTCACCTTTCACTTTGTGTTGGAAGTGAAGGAACAGAGAAATGCCGGGAGCAGAGAAATGGAACCAGAGCCCTGCATGCACAGCAGCTCCTGAGGGACTCCAGAAATGTCGGTCAATCAACCTGTATATTGTGCCCTGTGGATGCTAGGCAGAAACATCAATTTAATTAAATTTCCAATTTAACCTGCAGCACCCTTCCTGATCTCAACTCAGATCACTGTAGCAAGTCACACAGTCTGGATCCAGATTTGATTCTGAGATCCATGGAAGTCTGCCAAAATTGGGACCTTGCAATTTATGATTTTAAGCATATCTCCACCTGGCATGTGAGACCATGGGACAGATCCCTGCTAACATAAAGCTCTCTGCCTTCAGTATTGGTGAGTTTTGAACCACATCTGCCTACAGCTGGTGTGTCAGACCCACAGTTAAGAGCACAAATGCTCCTCAGATAAGAAACATACTTAGACAAATAACCTAGAAATGAATGCACAAGTCTGGCTTCACTTGCATCACACAGCTCTTTAGCTTCACTCCAAGGATTTACTTTTGTGATGTGCAGCAGGATGAACTGACTCTGCTGACCCCTACCTTTATGCAGTGTTTACTGTAACGGCATGCTGCATCCTTTCCAGGAGGTTTCATTTCTCCATTGTGTAACCGCGAGTTATCTGGGCTGGCACAGCGTGGGGTGGTGGCTGTCGCAGGGCTGGGTGTGGTGAGTGTCAGCGCGCTGTCGAGATACTTTGGTCCCCAGAGTGGCTGCTGGCACGACAAGCAGAGAAGGACCTCCTCCCTTGGCCCCGAGCTGGAGGGACACACGCAAAGGCTGCAGTAAGCACTGAGACCTTTTGGCCTCCCTTATCTAAGACTATACCCGTTCCTTCCAACGAAAGAAACCTTTGGAAGCCGAATGGCACTAAAATGTTGAGTCTCTCTGTATAAATACAAAGCATGCTTGTATCCAAAGCAGGAAAATAGATGTGATAAATAAAAGAAATCAATTATTCTTCCTGTTTCAGCTGGAAAAAATGTTACCGTTTCCCTTCTCCTTACCCTGGATTTCAAAGGTGAAGGGACACACCTATTATTTGCAAAGCGTTGATTATAGGAGACTTTTACTCCCCTGCTGCCATCCACATTCGAACAACTAAGTCTGGCAGCAAAAAATTTTTTTTTCAAAATATTTGAAAAAGTATTCCAAGTGTTCAAAATACTACTAATTCCTAAGGCTGAAAGACACATCCTCCTAATACGAATTCATACGTATTAAACCCATGTAGAGGACATAGCAGAAACTCTGTTAAGCTGACGACCTGATGATAACCAGTCCTCTCACTGGTAAAGCACCACACTTGAGGCAGTTATGTACATGTCCAGCTAATCAAGAAGCCATCTGCTTCTGCAGCCCAAGATTTTCCCTAGGCTTCTGAAACAGCTTTAGGAAGTACTTACACAAGCCTGGCAGGTTTATTTCTTCTTCTGAGAAGAACAAAGCTTATCTGTTCTTGACATGTTAAGTAAATCCTAAACTCTTACTAGCTGTAACAGAACAATTAATCGGCAGTCTTTTTATTTTGCCATAAATCTGTGTAGGACTCAACCAGAGGAAGCCTGCATGCTGGATGAAACAGTTTCTCTGATGATTTGATTAGCTGTGAACTCAAAATCTGCAGTAAATTTTCTTCACTTGCTGTTTGCTTTTTTTTTTCTTAGGTAAAGTGGAAGCAGCACTGGACCTCATACTGATCAACTCATTCCCTCTGGTGGGCAACTCAGAGACATCACTCATCTGTATTACTTCCAAGTGGCGCTCCCGTGAGTCCATCACAATTGACCGAGACCATGAGGATGTGACAAACCAGCACCGAGAGCCGCTGGAAGTGAGTGAAGACTCAAAGAGAGCCACAGCCAAAACGGTGGTGTGGAAAAGGGAACAGGCCAGCGAGACTATTGGAGCATACTACTGTGAAGGCAAGCTCAAGGATGAGGTGACGAGGATACACACCATGAAGATGCCGCTGGGAGGTACTGCACGGGGATCAGAGCTGAGTTTTGCATGTCACTGCGTGCACACCAGCAGTTGTCCATGGTTAACACAAGTGGGCATGAAAGTGGCTCCAGAGCTGGCAAGACTGCCTGGAGTCAACAAAAATAGACCGGGCTCAAGTCCATGTTTTTCTTCTGAAGTGCAGAGACAACTGGTTGATACTAGCTGCTAGTCATTTCCTCGTGGAAGTTAGTCAGACATCTATAGGTGCTCTGCCTGCATCTGGCTACTGCCAGGAACACGCAGTCAGGTGATAAAGGCTCACTGATGCCACAAAATAATGCACATAAAAACCCCTTCCCTGAAATTTTCACACTCTAGACCCTTGATTTCTAAACACAGTTACACTTCAAATCTTGACAGGTCTGGGATGTAGACAGACATACATTGCTGTCCTTTTCCTTGGTAGGAAACCTAAGCCTGGAAAATAACTGCCCACAGTTCGGCACAGCAACACATCAAACACTTCCGATTTGCACAGTCTGTCAGCACAAAAAATCCAGCACAACAATGGAAAGGGACTCCAGGGAAGTTTCTCTGATTCTAAGAAGGTTATTCACAAAAATACACTGCACGCTACACTTTGGATTTGGTTTGGGTTATAAGGCTATGAAGAATAGAAAAAATAATTTTGGCAGTGAGATAGATAGTGGGGTGCAAAGGTGGGTTTCCCAAAGACCAGCACTCTGTCCTGTATATGGCCTTGTAATATTTATAGGACAAATTATAAAGCACAGAGATTACCATAAACTACAGAAAAAATCAAGGAATTCTGGCTAGTATCCCAAAGCAAATCAAGTTTTTAGAACTTCCACTGATTGTAGCACGATTTACTGTATTGCTAACACTTTACACCACAGCAGCTGGGCTGTGAGGACAATTGACATTTTTTGTCTTAATTTCTAAAGTAAGAAGAGGAACTATCATCTCCCAAAATTACACAGTCCTAGAAAAAAAAAAAAAAAAAAAAAAAACCTTAGAAAAAGAGATTTTTCTTTTGTCTGAGTTATGCCTGGTGTCTATTTGTTTCTCTTGGTATGGGAATGTTCCAAGAAAGGTGGGCAGGACAAGCACATTTTTATTTGTCTTGTGTCTCTTCTGGCCCAGTGTTGTCTTGAAGGGTTTTCTTTCACCAAGAAAGCTCTGAGTGTCCACCTCATTTGCATGGCAGTTAATTCTTTTGTTTCAGAGGAGGCTGCAGTGGGAAGGGGGACATAAGATAACAGCCCACGGAAAGCTCTGGAGGAGGGAATGACATCTTCATGTTGACCCTCCCTCTGGCAGAATGCCGATGAGCTGAGCACAGCTCTGGCTGCCGTGTACAGCAACCCTCATGTGTGGATGCGTGTCCTCTGAATCGATCAATTCTTTGCAGTCGCTATCTGTGCAGCTAGCAACAGAGAAATTAATCAAACTTTGAGAGCTTCTTATTTTGTTCTAACAAAAGAACAAAAAGTTGTTCTAACCAGAAATAATGCAGCATTCATGTCAGCTGTAGGTAGGCTTCTATGAATCATTTCTGAGTTTGAGTCTATTCCTCAGATTTTCCTTGCAAAAGCTTGACTAACAAAATTTGAGCTAGAAACTCAGTGTTGAACGGTCTAATCAGGCTAGATGGGTGAGAAAGAGGCATGACAGACATTCTCAAAGCTATTAAGTCCACAGAAAGAGGAAGAAAAGGTCAGTGAAGGACTATGCAGTTTGGCAGAGCATCTGTAATTGGAAAACATGCCTTTTTGCCCTTTACTGTTGTTGTCTGAATAATTTTTAAAGACGCAGCATGCCTGTTGTCCAACACTGAAAGTTAAGGAAGAGTTGAAACGTGCCGTTTCCAACTGAGGACACAAAAGACACAGGAAGGAGAAGCACTTTTGAAAATCCAGCCACTGTTTTACAGCCTCTGGCCAAAAAGCCACTGAAACACTCACTGAGCATCAATCACTTGGGTAGCCCCTCTGACTTCATGGCAGGGGAAACAGCCACCTGCTTTATTATGTACCTGTTGTCAGATGTGAAGATACAGTGAAGACGTTCACTATATAATAGGAAGAATAACAGATTCATTTTCCTATTTTACTCTATGCATGTGCCATTCTGAAAGTAAGGAGTCCATTTTCCTGCATATTTTAGTATTTCAGCATTATGGTTACACATGTAATATTCATGCATGCAATAATAAGGATCAGACTATGCTTTTCATGTAGATGGGGAGTAACTATTATACTGTATATAGCATACACACCTAGAATAGAACACGACATAGTTTGCCCTGCATCTAGTCATACACAATTTGTTCAATTTCTCTACACCATAAATATGTTTTTTCACATATATGATTTTGAGTTTCTCCCACAGAAACTCTCCAGAGCAGGCAAAGGGACAATAATGGAAACACTAGTGAGAGAACGTTACAACACTTATCCTGCAACTCAGTTCATTATGTCTCTATAAGGAATTGGCACACTCAAGATGTGAAATCATGAAATACAACTCACAGTCTAAAAATACTTTGGAACTGAGCCTACCAGGGACCATGGGTTCCTTTCTATTGCAACAATACTGTGAAGAAAAAAAGGCTTGTGGTTAAGCTAAACAACATACAAAGAAAAGAAAATGGAAACACAAAAGTTTAATATCTTGTTAAAACAATTAGTAATTCTTCACAAAATTTAGTCCAGAAACCACTGCAACTAAAACACTTATGATCATTTGTAACTAACTGTTCATTTTTAGGAAAGCTCTTGAATTTTTGTTTCCTAAATATTTCACGGTTTTCAACAGGTATTTGTTATTCACAAATAACATCTAATTCAGCAGCTGACAGAAGTTGGGACTGCTCTTAGTTTTTGTTTACCTGTTTTTAATGAGAACTTATTTCATTATTCTATATGAGAATTCTCTGTTTCTCTAAGACATAAGCAGAGATACCAGTGCCTTGGTAACTTGGCAGAAGCTTGATGGATTCCTGCTGTACCATGCATGTGCCAGGTAACATGCAGGAAGAGTCTTGCTGAAAACATGTGACAGAGGCTCATTTCAGTTAGAAATAAAACTTTTAAACATCAACATTCACAAGGAAAGAAAATTCTGGCAGAAAGGCTGGCTTGGATTGACAGAAATGTTTTAATCTTTTCTCAAATTTTACTTATTATTATTTCACATAATAATACACAATCATTTTGATTTAAAATTAAAATGCCATTCTGAAATGGAAGTATTAATATATTCTTTCCATAAATATTGCAAAAATACTACTTTTTTTTTTTTTCCCTCAGATTTTACAAAATACTATTCTGGAGATATTAACACCATTATAGCTTCATATTAGCTTTGGAGCAGCATCTACCTGACGCTTATCTACAACTCTATTACATGTAAAATATAACAGGAAGTTAGTTGATTTTTTCCCCTGTTTTCTGATCCTATCCCTCTATATTTATTAGCAACCAAATTTCAGTCATGGACTCCAGATTTGTTTTCTGCAACCACTGGCAAGAACCAAAGTAGTTCCTTGATAGCTTTCTAAAAATGGAAAAAAAAAAAAAAAAAAAAAAAAAAAAAAAAAAAAGAGAGAGAGAAATTAAAGATAAATGGATTTTTTATGATTAAATTGCCTAGCAGTTTATACTAACTTGTGTAGGTGTTCCTTAAACAAAATATCCCATGAAATAAATATGACTTTAATAAAAATGGATCCTACACAAGTACAGAGCCAACCAGGCCAGGACCATGAACAGCTCTGAAGCAGTCGCTTCCAGCTGAGGCTCAGGTGAGTCTTTCTGTTGGAGAGGTCCCATGCACCTTCCTGGCAAGGAAGGAAGGGCAGTAGCACTGAGCTTCTGCAAGCTGGCAGAAACAAGATGCAGGAGAGGCTGACCTAAGAGCAGCATGCATGGGAGGCACTTAAGGCTAAACAGCCTCGGTAGTAGAAAGAGAAAATGGGCTAGTAAAAATCAATGCTTCACATCCCTGGGCACTGTACAAAGAAGAGTACAAGGATGTAAAAGACTCAGAAAAGGAGCTGATTAGGCAACTTCCAGAAAAACTCAGAATTTTCTTGACACATGACATATCTATTAATAACAGTACAGCATAAAATCTCAGGACTAAAACTATAAGAAAATGTGAATTTATTCTAAAAAAAAAACCACTCAGTTTTCCCTAGGAACTTTCCATCTAAAAGAAAGGAAGCATCTTTAATTTCACCTACCTTGTTTTAAAGTAATATATTGAAATTAAAACGAACATTTCACTGGTTACAAAAAATAGAGTTTCTTGAGATTCTTCTGCCTCTACCCGATTTTGACCTTTCTTCTACTGATAATGATATCTAAAAGACAAAAATTCTGTGAAAATCCCTCTATCTACTACAACCTTTTTTTCTTAAATCAAGAGTTATAAACAAACACATAAAAGTACTTTTCTTTTCCTTTTTGAGCAGGCAAATGAATTTCTATTTCCCTGGAAACTAAAAATAAAAAATAAAAATTTGGAAGTTTAATTCAATTATTAATGTTGAATGCAATTCCAGTTGAAAAATCCACTAGAAAATTGTAAAATACCACTGACCTAGAAAGCTCCTCCCACAAAATCTCTATTTTAATTAAGTCACATTTTCAGATGAAAGTATTTTGGTAAAAACAACACTGGCTCTGAAAACAGTTTCTTCGTTTATTCTCAGTGCAGGCTAACACCCTCAGCATTTACAGACAGCAGTTGAACAAACACGAAGATAGGCCACTCTATCTTATTGCCTCTCCCCCAACCCCTGCAGTATGCTGATCTGTCTCAACTGTTCTGCACCAGAAAGCTGAACCAGTAAAGAACTGAGTCACTCAGCCTATTTATTTGTCTGCCAATGACTGCTTGTTCCCTACAATACATTTTCCAGTACTTTATCCAGTCTGTTTGAAAAATGTCTCAAGGGATGAAGAAACTTAGGAAAGCATTTTACAGCCAGGTGGAGCTCCTAGTTAGGAAGTGTTTCCAAATACTCAGCTTTTTCTTTTCTTTCTTTCCTTTTTTTTTTTTTTTTTTTTTTTTTCTATTTTAATGCTCCAGGTTCTAGTGGCACTCTGATGTTTCAGGTTATTGTTAGATTATTATTAGTGTTTGCAAAAGCACAGAGTAGAGATGGCTGATGCTAAATAGTCAGTGTGTGCAATAAGGCAATTTAAACATCAGAATCTGAGTGGGGGTCATGCTGTAAAACCATTCCCAGCTTCCAGCCCAGAGATCAGGTAGAGATAACAACTCCTGCTATTTATCCTAAACTTATGTCCTGTTCTGTTTTTTAGCTTCATTCCACCCAGTGGCCTTAACTGTTACAGCAAACAAGGGAGAGCACGTGAATATTTCCTTCATCAGAATGGCAGCAAAAGAGGAAGATGCAGTGATCTACAAAAATGGTAATTAACCTCTCCTCTTCCTACTATCGTTGTCTTAGCCACCTGCCACATTCCTTGAGGCATAACTCCTTATGCATCTAATGTTCCCTAAAGGAATTATTTCCAATATCTAAATAGTGAAATTGTTTGATTTATTTCTCTTCCACCAGAACGTCCAATGCCTTTGCTTGGTTCCTTTTTCATTCCTTTTTTGTTTCTTTCTCTATCCCCTCATATCTTTTTTTTTTTCCCTCAGAAGGTTTATTTACTGAATCTGTCTTTGCATTTCTACTGCTTCTCAACTGCATACCATTCCCTCTTCAAATGGCTTTCATAGGCCATTGAGCTTCTGTGACGCTTTTTAGATTAAGAAATTAAGCACTAGTAAACTGCTGATAGAAAGGCAGAACTGTGAACAGAACCTTATCTTCCCTTCATCTAACTACAAAAATAGTCAGGTTGTAGAATTTATGACACCAGCTTTTCTGTCTAACATAGCACCTAAATCACATGTAACTAACTCAGTGCTCAGCTGCACATTGCTGCTGCCCAGCACTTGGAAATATGTGCAGTTTGCTGTGTACCTCCTGTAGAAATGGAGGTAGCTAAAATTCAGTGCAATCATATTTAACCAGAATGTTAAATGTCAGCAAATTCTAGCTGTGGAAAGCACATGTAACAACATTCTGCTCCATCTTTGTCTACTGACAGTCTAGTTCACAGTGAACTACCAGGAGATAGGGAGTAAGTAGAGCAGGATGATGTCAGTATGTGCCAGCACACCGCAGAAGACTGCATGCAGTCAGTCAGCTTCAGTCCCACTTACTGAACACTCACAGATCCTTTCTGCAGGCTGGGAGAAAAAAATCACTTGTCCTTTCAGGGTCCCCAAGGAAATTTTGTGACCCCCCTGTCAGCATTTTCCCATGCAAGTTCCAGCTGGTATGTTGGTGCAGGAGTGTTTACATCCTGGTGCTGCCTTAGCTGGGGCTCCAACTGGAAATTTGGCAAAAAGCCTCAAATTAACTCTGGACAGTAGGTCAAGTCCTCCACCTGAGACTGCAGCTGAAATATCATCCCAGAGGATTCCTGATACAGCACCTGGCAGAGAACAGAAAAAGCATGTCCTGATACATTTAACTGTTGCTGTCTTTTGCCTCAGTCATTTAAAGTAATGCTTCCCCCTTGCAAGCCCTCACAAAGGTTTTCCAGTGAACAAAACTGGTCTGTTAAACAAAATTGTGTTAAGACATTGACATAACATGGGCCATCATAGAAAATGAGCCACAGAAAGTGACCCTTGCTAATGCAATGCTAGCATAAGGCTTTCTTAATACTTTGCTGTCAGCATTGTTTGCAGATTATGACTCAAAAGACATGCAAGCAAACAAAAACAGTTCCAGAACTAATCCCTTGCATTCATCTTCTTTGGCCTTGTTTCCTTGATGAAGGAAACATCAGACTTGTTGTCATGGTCTTATCTTCCTGCTGTTTTGACTGTGACTCTCAACAAATTTTAATCTTTCGAGGCTGCCTGAAGTTTGACTGCTAGGTAGTATGATCCCAGACAGTGAGCACCTGCTTATCTTCAGCCTGTGCATTATTTCAGCATAGTGAAAAAAGGTCTGTGGTTCCTTACCAGGTTCCATTACCACAATAAATGTAAGGAGATGCAGAACATACAAGCGTTTGGTTTGTGGTAGTATTATCTGGTCCACAGCCACTCAACATAAAAGACTAGGATGGGAAATAAGAGAAGTAATAAATAACCAAATGCACAAACCCTAAGAAGCAGCAGATAACAGAGACAACACCGAAGGCCAGAGTTCTCCAGCTGCTGAGAGGAAGAACACCACACGCTGAGGAGTTTCAACTAGAGCTGATAAGACGGGGGATTATCATGGTTCTCAAGGAAAAAAGGGCAAATTTATGATGAGATGATCAAGGGGGACTGGGAATGAGTGAAATAACTGTATGTTTGGGGACAGAGCCAATGGGGGGAAAGCAAAGTGGAAAGTAACAAGCATTGGAGAAAGGTGCAGAGAGCAGGTAAAAGGTGTCACTTGCACCAGTGTATGCTGCAAGCCGGGACACTTGCCTGGCACAGCCTTGCTCTACAGTTAGTCCGATCTTATTAAACTGTAGTCTTAATTATTCTTCAACATGAGTGCGCACATCTAACATGTCTGTGCATGTCTATATTCTGCTGGTGACCTTCAGGCCAGATCAGAAGGCAGGCAGCACAACAGGACTAACTCCTCACAACTGGAAATGCATGCCTGGAAACAAAGGGTCTTTGTAGGGCCAGCGGATGGTGACACTGGGTGTCTATGTCCAATTACGGCAGGGACCTTTGTGAGCCAGTGTTTGTGAGCATGTACACATATGTTTTGGTGATTGCCGGCTGGAACAGGCATCAGTAGGCTGCAGCAGCCTTGCTGCAACAGATTGGGGTGGGAGGACTCCCTGGCGTCCTAAGTGCACTGGATGGAGCTTCTGTTTGACAGCAACCCATGTTCAAATGTTGTTACTTGGTGATCCAGAGGGATGGGAGAAGACTAAATGTTTTCACCTTACTTAGCAAGCATGCATGACCAGCTACAGCAAACCTAGAATAATACAGACAAGCTCCCACGGTGGGGTAAAAAAAAAAAAAAAAAAAAGAGAGAGAGAGAGAGAGTTAAGTTTTATATTAATATTTCATATTAAGTTTGTGAAGAAATGATAAAGCTGTACTATTGTCTTCCTGTAAATCTCTGAGCTACTGAGATTAAATAGGACCTGCCCAGCATTTGCTGTTTGACTCCCAGCCACACTAGGGCTTCTTACAGGGAGTCACCCTGACTTCAAGGAAGCCCAAGGAATAAAAAGCTTTTAACCACAAGACTACTAGCAACATTCTTGTAAAGCACTGCTTAACTCCAAACTGTTTGCACCATTCATCTGCTACATCTCAAGATTCAGCTTCCTTTTCACTTGTACCTCTCCAACTACCAAGAACTAGCACAGTTAAAGAGCTGCCAGCAAATTCGTAACTCATGAATATATTCTGCTGCTTAATTCATCCCAGCTGTCCTTCCTCAGTGACCAACTCAACCTTGCTCTGGCTGTAAATGCTGAATGACTTCTGTCCTCTGTATCTGTGTGCTCCTTCCCCAGGTTCCTTCATTCACTCCGTGCCCAGGCATGAAGTGCCAGGCGAGCTGGAAGTCTCCTATCCTCATGTTCAACCACAGGATGCAGGGGTTTACTCTGCCAGATATATAGGAGGAAACCTTTTTACTTCTGCTTACACAAGGCTTATTGTAAGACGTAAGTTCCATTACTGTGTGCTAATGATTAATTGTTTAATGTTGTAATGAATCTGACTTGAAATCTACACTGTGCCCAAATAAGGCCCAGAATCTTCCTTGGCATGAGCTGCCATCAGCTTATGTCATAAGAATTTTTTTCCCAACAATCTTCAGTATAAACTGATCATGATTTAAGCAGCTGAGAGAAAAAACAAACAAACAAACAAAAAAACCCCACAACCTTCAAATTTAGGTTCAATTCATCTAACTATTGCCAAGAGAGACAGTTCTTTTCTCAGCAACTCAGCTTTTCAAATATCAAGCAATTAGGAACAAAGAAGGCAGCACAGGGTCTCTCATGAATATATGATGTGGATATGAGCAAAAATTACAAATTTTCAAATGTCTCTGTTCTTTATGGTAAGTTATATCCAAACTCCATCTATTCTAAAATAATCTTAGCGTACAGCATTGCAATTTCACAAACTACCCCAGTTTGTTTAAAATTGCCATAGTTAGCCATTAAAGCTCAACTCCCAGTGGAAAACTGGACCACTTCACAATGCAAGTGGATATTTTTTCTTAAGCATTAGAGATGGCTGGTAGCCTATGCTGCCATGCCCTATTTCATCAGATATAAAGAAAATTATATTCTATTAACTTGAACAGAAATGTAAAATTGATGTGTGAAAATAAATAGCTATTAAAGCATTTTATATGATGGACAAAATGTTTCTGAAAGTAAAACATACTTTACTTGCTAGCATCCACAGGATATCCAGGAGTTGCAAATGAATCAATGTAAAGCCCCAGATTTGGATTCTGAAGCTATGACCAGCTTACAAAATAAAATATAAAAAGGTCTGTTCTCTGCTCCAGTGCCAAGTTGCACAGCAGATGACTTGCCCATATACTGCCCACAAATTCTCTCCCATCCCTTGGAACTGCTCAAAAGCCTTGTGCATCCTGCCTATTAGGAAAACTCCTTGGGTGTAGTCTGGGACAGTTGTAGGGAACACACTAACAGTAAAGAGAAGGAATGATTTAGCCACTGCTTAGACACATGTTCAGGCTTTCTCTGAGTTACTGTTATAGGCATAGATTGATGATTTTAACAAAGGTTGTTTTTTTTTGTTTGTTTGTTTGTTTGCTTGTTTGTTTTTCCCTAAGTATGCACATTTAGTAATTTCATTTTTGGAGAAGGGGGAGACAAAACTCCCCCTGGGAGACAAAAATACCATGTTGACTCATTAAATGTATGCTGAAATCTAAAAGAGCTGTTCCAAGATTTAATTAGCTAAATTACTCCATTTTTAGTGAGCCTATTTCAGTTTCCACTTTACCATCTTCTCTGTTCTAGTTTTACAGTAGAGAAAGTCATGAAGATCACTTTCTGTGATGTACAAAACATTGTTACAAATCAAATACTGAAAACTGTGGAGTCCTCTCAACACTGATTTCAAAAGCAACTCAGTGAATTTTGTATCTTTCAGGGATTTGTTAAGCATTTGCATGATGAGGCAACACACTCCTGTAGTGAAGTTAAGAGGTTAAGTTTTGCTTCTTTTAAATCAGTAGCAAAACTCTCACTGGCAGGATTCATAGTAGCAGTATCTTTTTAAATTAGGAAGTGGGAAAGAAAATCCTGGCATCCTGCATCAAAACTGATATATATACTGACTGCTCTTAGTCCATTTTTTCTAGAAACATGTCATCAGTTGATTGATCCTTATACAGGCCCAGTGAAGACAGTAAAGATATAGCAGAGGTGAACCTGCTCTATTGAGCTTTCAAGAAAAATACTGCTACAGAAAAAAATCATCACTTGCCAAATGCTGGTACAATGCCAGTGATGCCAAGGTTGAACCTGCTGGCTTAATATTGGTACATCCAGCTGCAGGTGAAACCTGGAGCTTTTGTAGGTCTCAAATCCCTGCTATAAGAACAGGGAAACATGTTTTTTACATGAAACATGATTACATGAAACATCTTTGCCAACTTCCAAACTTACTTTCCTAAACTAAAAATAAATAAAGAAATAAATCTACCTCTGATTTCAGAAAAGGAAGACTTTCACAGTTCCTTCTCTGAAAATGGTAGGCGGTGTATCTGTGTACTACACAGTTGATCTGCTCCAGAAAAAGGAAAACTTCCACAATGAAAAAAGTGTCTCTTCATACTAAGCCAGTTGGCCAGCATTTTGGGGTGGGAGCATATGGATCATACTATCACTTATTTTACTGCTTGACTGGTTATTGAATGAGGAGACAACAAACTTGTCATTATATTTCTGCATAAAAGGATGTGAAGCTCAGAAATGGGGCCCTTCCTGTAGCTCCCACTGCCCTTCCTGCATGAACAATGGCATTTGTCATGAAGATACTGGGGAATGCATCTGTCCTCCAGGTTTTATGGGAAAAACATGTGAGAAAGGTAAGCGAATATTCTCTTCACAGATTGCTTATTAATTTGTGCACTGTAATAGAAGTTGGCAGAATGCAGTAGCCTTGTTTCACTCTTTATAGCTATCACATTTACAGCTGGTGCTGGAGACAAGACAGTGTTGGGTGAGATGAACCTGGAATTAGCATAGCAGCTCTTGTAGTTAAGACAAATGTTTCCAATTCCTCCAAAATAAGCATGCTTGAAGCTGCTGACTGACTGTTAAATGCATGATAGACTGCGGGATCTTAAGCATACACTGGCACTGGGAAATGAAGTCCTGTGACAGATTCCGAGGCTACTCCTGAACAAGCTGCCACCTGGTCAGAGGGTGAATTGTCTCTGGAGGAGCGTATCAATAATATATGTCTGCTTGGGCATATCTGTGTCTGTGTCAATTAGTTTGGATTCTGGAGTAATTGGAGCAGGAGCACACTGCACACTGATCTGTCCAAGCAACTTATGAGTACAATGCTAAATATGTACCGAAATATTCTGACCAAATTGCAGTGCTGTAAATACTACAACTCAACTATTGGAATAGATGACACCTGAACCACTCTAATTACTCACTGGTCATAGCAGAGAAGCAAAACCTTGAGCAGTTTTATATGCACTGGCTTCTAAGAAGGAGATTTGGTTTTCAAAGCATTGTTTGCCAATTAAATATTATAAAGGCTTACGAAGAGGGTTTGTTGCTGAAGCTCTATGCCCAAATATCCAAAGCAATAGAGGCTTTGATGACGGATTCTTATATGGCAGAAAGCAATGTTTGTTTCAGCTGCCAGAACTTACCATTAGTGCAGCAATGCCTTACGATGTTTTGGAAGTTAATAGATCTAATATCTGGATGGTAAAAATATAACTTTTATTTTAATTCATGTTTTCTATTGTCTAAAGCTGTATCATTGGAAGCATTAGCTCTCTTGCAGACTTACTGCTCTTGGATCTTTCACTCTCTTCCCTTCAATAGCTTGTGGAGCCAATACATTTGGCAAAACATGTGAAGAGAGCTGCAAAGAAAACTATGGCTGCAAAAACTATATGTTCTGTCTGCCAGATCCATATGGTTGTTCTTGTGCCACAGGATGGATGGGACTGGAATGTGATAAAGGTATAGTCAAAAATATGGGGAATGGTGTGAAGAGTCCTTAATGTGCTACACATATGAAACACAGAAGGAAACTAACAGAGGAGAGTAAGAGAGGGAAATGTTTCCATTCTGTAAAAAAAGGGATAATAACATTTAATTACCTCAGAGGAGTATTTCAGATCCTCAAAAGAAAGATTAAGCAAAGTTGCAAACTATTCAAATTTTTCAGCAAAATGAATTGATGTTGTAACATCAGCTCTGATAACAGCTATAGCCCTGCCATATTTCTACATGTCACACTGAGCTATTCACTGTCAATCACATATCCAACTACTGGGCAATAATTAGCCTTGTTCATTTCTATTAGACTGAAATCTCTTTGGGACATGATGCACATCTTCATGCACGTGTAAGTTCTATGATTCATTGGTGCTGTTAACACTGATGAAGTTTTGACACTACCACAGTGCAAGTGTGAAACCACAGTGGATGTCAAAGAAGCTTCCATATTTCCATCTAGCTTACAAATGACAGGCAGGGATATAAATATGCTCTATATTTCATGTTATTTGCTCTCTAGATGCTCTGTGGATGACTTAGTGCTGCTACATAGAGTTTCAAACTCAACCCAACTGAGGGAAGTAAACTCTACTGGAGAGAATTTATGCATGAAATTGAAAACTTATGGAAGACATTATCTAGTACCTTTACACTAACTGGCAACATATGTACTTGCAGAGTGCAAACCTGGTTTTTATGGATCAGATTGCAAACTCAGATGTAATTGTCACAATCGAGGGACGTGCGACAGATTTAAGGGCTGCATCTGCTCCCTTGGATGGCATGGTCTGCAATGTGAAAAAGAAGGTAAAGCAAGGTAACACGGTAGTAAATGACTTTTCCCCAGTGTAACTGAAACAGATCTTCATGATGGTGTAGCATTTCCACTTCAGGCTGGTATCCTTATGCTGTCGATTACATTCCAAGGGCCCACATGTATCTGTATACCTTTATTGTAGTGTGGTGTTTCTGAGCACTATATGATGCATTTTATAGGCCAGCATGCTACAGTTACATCTGACTTAGAGCAGACTTATATCTGCTGCTTACACCAGGTAAAGGATTGCCAATAGGCTGAGGGAGGTGATCCTTCAGCTCTGCTCAGCATTCGTGATGCCATACTTGGAGTGCTGGGTCTGGTTCTGGGACCCCCAGTACAACAGCAACCATATCAGGAAGAGCCCAAAAATGGCCACGAAGTTGATGAAGGGACTGGAGCACCTCTCCCATGAGGAAAGATTGAGGGAGTTGGGACTATTCACCCTGGAGAAAAGAAGGCTTGGGGCTATCTTACCAATGTGTGTTAATACCTGACAGGAAGGTGCAAAGAAAATGGAGCCAGGCACTTTTCAGTGGTGTCCAATGACAAGACAGGAGGCAGTGGACACAAAATGAAACACAGGAGGTTCCCCCTGAACATCAGGAAACGTTTCACTGTGTGGGTGACCAAGCACTGACACAGGTTGCCCAGAGAAGCTGTGGAGTCTCCCTCCCTGGAGGTCTTCAAAAGCTGCCTGGACATGGGCCTGAGCAACCTGCTCTAGGTGTCACTTGAGCAGGGGGTTGGACCAGGTGACCTCCAGAGGTCCCTTCCAACCTCAATCATTCAGGGATTTTGTGACTTGCTTTCATTAAATGTAGTGTTACAGTCCTTACTCTGTAGGCTTTGACATCAGCCTTAATATCAATTACTGAAAGGAGCTGGACATCCTACTATCAGCTTTTGGATAGGTTTGTGCTGTTTTACCTTTAAGGTTTATTGCATACCTGTTACTCAGCTGCACACACTCCTACACCACCAGGTTCATGATCTGAAATTGATGACAGAGACACTAGGACTACCCCAGAGTTTAAAGCAGCTCTGCCTCTTTGACAGAGTTAGGCTTGCAAAGCTGGATGTACTTCATTCAGAATACATTTGGATTCAGGCAAGGCTGGCACACAGCATTTTATGAAATGCACTCAGCAACTATCATTTCTGCTTGTTAAATAAAGTGACGAATTCATTGTTAACTTTTAAAAGTTTTCAAACACACGCACGCAAAAAGTAATAAATAAATAAATAAATAAATAAATAAAACAGCCAAAGAAACAAAGCCATGACACAACCAGCTGAACTACACCATTGTGATCCAACTGCTCTTGTGAAAAGACATAATGGAGAGCTAATAGTTACTACACATTCATTGCAAATTGTGTGCATGATTTTGCCATAAGTAGTGTGTGTGTGCTTAGAATATAAAAAGGTACACGAAAGAGAGGGAACGAAAGAGGAAACGAAGAATGCATAGAGGGGTTGTTTCTTCTCACATGCTCTTTACTCTGTTATAACAGTGTTGACTTTGGTAAGCTTTGGATATCTGTGGGTATGCTCACATACATGAGGGAGGATCAGATACGTATGCTGCCTAAGCTTTCCAGTGTACATGTGCATTATATGCCTAAGCGTGTTTGATGCTGCCTTTTGAAAGTTCTGTTTGAAGGATGACATTAAAATATTATATATATTCTGCAGGTTCAGCAGATCTTTCACCTCAGATAGAAAACTTACTAGACCCTGTGGAACTCAATTCTGGTGTCGAGTTCAAGCCTTTTTGTATAGCTACTGGAATGCCACTTCCTAAATCTGAAGAATTTAAACTTTTGAAGCAAGATGGAACTGTCCTAAGGGTGGGCTGCTGATTAATTGCTTCCTGTTATTTCTGATATTTATACTGACTTTATCTGTATTTAATGCACACTGTGCTTTATAAGCATAACATGAAATTCCAGTATTCTGAGATTATCATATTGCTTATCACACTGCTCATTGTTTGCTGTTCTTTATTTACTGAGTTCCTGTTCCAAAAAGTTTAAAACTTTGCTAGAATCCACATGACTTACAGGGCTAGCAAAAACAAACAAACAAAAAAGGTGATTTAGATGAATGGCTCTCACATAGACTAGGACCTGTTGAACAACCAAATCAGATCATGTTGACATTCCTGAAAATGAGAAAAAAATCTTGACTTGTTGATAAATTTATAAATTATACTTTGAAATATATATAAGTAACTTACTTTTAATTCTGCTCTTCCTCTATGACTAACTGGTAAAAATATAAAATATGTTACTAAATAGGGTAGAAATTAATCATAGTCTCTGAAATACTAGTGATTATTTATTTTTCAATTTTCAATTATTATTTTTAAATAATTTTAAATATTTTTTCAATTATTGAATCTATGTTGTGTATTGAAGTTATGTTTACTATGTAAACACTAAAAGAAGGAATATATATACAGCCTTTGATTTAAACAGATTGAAATCAGATACATGGATTAGGATTTAAATAGAATGAAATCAGATACATGATCAAACACAGCAGTCACCATGTGAGCTTCCTCAACTGTAGAAATAGAATTCACGGACTGAAGCATATGTGAATCTATGGAACTGACTTCTATAGAGCCTCTCTAGTGACACCACTAAACACTAAATGAATTCCGAGACTGTGAGAAAAGTGGAATGGAAAAAATCCGTAATGCCCACAGTTTTCAGGTCCATGTCTTTTTTCTTTTCAGCCTTCCTTAATTGTCACCAGTAATCGCTCTGAAGCTATGTTTACAATTAATCGAGTCCAGCCCCGTGACACAGGAACCTGGGTCTGCAGCGTGCAGACGGTAGCAGGAATGGCAGAGAAACCGTTTCAAGTTACAGTTAAAGGTAAGAGCATAAATCTTTTCTAATATCTTTGCCTCTCTATTTTTAAAAGAAGATTTATAGTCTAACATGGCAGGGCTTGCCATTCCTGAGCTGTAGAAAGATGTCTGAATAAATATGTACAGTCAGAATATAAACATAAGCCTCTTATAAGTGGCACCCTAATTAACTGTATTGGGGTATAAAAGTGTGATGGTAAGGATTAAAAGAATAGGCAATTTTTTATAAAAATTTTTTGAAGAATACAAACAGTGAGTTTTAGGGTCTAAACCCCTGTCTACTTTTTAAGAGTTTGGAAGAGCATCTCCCATTTTCCTGTAGATGTAGGAAGATACCAGAGTTTTACTGATGTAGGGAATTAAAAGGCTGGTTTAATACTTGCATTCTTGCTCAGTTCCTCCTGTGCCACAGTATGCCCCACGGCTGACAGACAGTGGACATAATTTTCTCATTATTGATATCAATGCTGAGTTACATCTTGGAGATGGACCTGTTGTGTCAACAAAACTCCTGTACAAGCCAGCAAAGCGGTATCAGTCCTGGATGTCTGTAGAAGGTAAGATTCTCTAATTCTCTCAAACACAAATTTCACCTACTTACTGAAACATAATTTGGTGTCTGCCCTTGACCCAGATTCAAAAGTCTCTGTAACCTAAAGCTAAATCTTTTATGACTGGCCACGTGGCTCTGCATAACAGTACTGTATAATGTTAATGTGAATGTGGTACACTGACAGTGGTTGGAAGTGTTTATTCAATTTTCAGTAATCAAAAGGTTCCCCCCTTCCTCCCTAAGATAAACAGTACTCAATGCTGGGCCCAGCTGTTGAAGTCCTGTGCAAATTCCAGTTTTTCAAAAGCAGTGAGCAGTATGGAGAGGTACTGAAGCATCTGCTGTATTCCTGTATGCTTATTGTGCCCTTCACTGCAACAAATATTTTACGTAAATAATGATTAGGAATGGTATGGGTAAAGTGAAGCCTGCGTGTGAGTGAGATGACCACTTTGTCTAAAATAGTACAGGAAACATTACAGGAAATTAAACAAGTGAACAATCATTACTCTAATCCATGGTACCCCAAAATCTGCACACAAAATACATACTGCTGAAGTAACCAGTCCTGCTCGGACCCAAAGGAAGGATTGATGGAAACATCCCTTGGGCTGGGTCAGAACCCAGCGGTTACTATGGGCTTATGTTGCTTATGTTAAAAATCCACATATTATATGCTTCAAATAGCTTATCTTAGGGAATTAGGAACAAAAGAAGAGCCTGAGTATCTTACCTTCCATGTCTAGTCATTCAGGAATACATGTATTTTCCTGCCCTTTTCTTTCTTATAATTTTTCAGTATGGGGTATACAGCTTTACTGTTTCTTTCTCCATCTCAGTAAAAGGCACAACCAAAAGACTGGACAATCTGGAACCAAAAACAGAGTATCAGTTCTGTGTTCAGCTGAGTCGGCAAGGGGAAGGTGGGGAAGGCCATCCCGGACCACAGGCTAGCTTCACAACAGCTGCACTTGGTAAGTCATCCATCACCTTGGCTTTTCAGAAAAGGGCCATTTCGGAGGGTTATGTCTGTGGTCTGCTCCCTGATCGGCCAGAGCAGTTTCATTTGAGCAATGTCAGCAGCTAGATGTGAAAAATATGGAGAGCCTTTTGAAATAATCTCAGGCAAAGGGGAAAAACAAAGCAAAACAAAACAAAACAAAAAACAGGGGTGAAGAAAACAACCCTGTATGTAAGACAGTTCTATTATGCTCCCTGATTTAGAAGTGAAGGATCTGGGAAAGGAAAATATGCATAATTTGCCTGACTAAGCAGCAGAATTGGAGATAGAAAACACTTTTGCATGCTAGTCCTTCCTTCTAACACCAGATTGGTCCTTTCACTTACTATTAGATCAATTTACTTTAAAAATTAAAATGTCTGAACAAGCAGATAAGTTTTCAGTTCACTTGAGGAGACAGCCCAAACTGAATACTGACGTACAAAATAAATGAGGATTCCACTAGGAATTACCAAACAAGACAGCAAATTTCTGGTAACTGGGTGGGGTGTGGGAGGGGAGAAATGCCCTTTGTCACTCTAAGTTAGAGCAAGTGGCTGGGAATAACTGGTACCCCTGCTTTGGTTTACATACCAGATGTGAAGTGTTGTTCCCTGTCTCACTGTGGCTTCTCCAAGGTCTTCCTCCACCAGAAGGTCTCACACTCCTTCCAAAAAGCACAACATCACTGAATTTGTCATGGCATCCTTTAACGCTGAGGACAGAGGACGACATTCGTGTTGAAGTGGAAAGGAAGAGCGTGAATGACAATGGTGACGAGAGCAGTGTTATTACTCAAGTGCCAGGAAATATGTCCACACTGATCATTAAAGATCTTGAGCCCAGACAGCAATACATGTGCAGGGTACGGGTGAACACCAGGTCCCAAGGAGAATGGAGCAACTACCTGTATGCGTGGACTTTCAGTGACAGTAAGTAGCTGATTCACTTCCGTTTAATTCTTCCTCTTTCCCCCAGCGGTCAGAATGATTGTTTCTTAATCACTACATTAAAATAAATCCTTTGTTTTGGTAACACTCAGTTCCTGACGACAACCTGTCATGGTTGCTATTACTATTATTATAAAGTAAATCTCTGTATTCAAAGGAATTCTTACCTTGGGAATTGTCAGGAACTGATGATGAGTTTTATGAAGAAAAAAAAAAAAAAGGAAAAATAAGTGAAAAGCTTGGGAATTCACGTCTTAATATCAGTGTGATTTGTGCTTCTAACACACATAGCATTTTTTTCTCCTTGTAGTGATGAACACACAGATTTTCATAATCTAAGCTCTTTTTTAACTCCAAAAAAAAACAACACTCAGACCCTGCAGTTCTGCCATGTCAATACAGGAAGAGTCAGCTTATAAGGAACAAAAAGAAGATGCAATGAAAGGTACACATCCCTGTGAGCAAAGTGTAGTTTCAGTGTAGCTATGCTCAAGATCAGTGCCCGTGCTTGAATTCCTGAGTGCGAACAGTGCCCTTATGGTCACAACCATGGTTAAATAATTAACCATATTACCATTTTAACTAGGTAATATGGTTAATTGCCTATTAATAACAAGCTAGAGAAGTGAGAAACAAAGAAAAGAAACCAAAAGCACCTTCCCCCCATCAGCCCTCTTCCACCTCCTCCCCCCGGGAGAATGGGGGTTATGGTCATTAACTTTAAAGCAATTATGCTGTCCTTGCAGAACAGCTTAGAGCATTCATATCCTTTTTGCAAGGACAGGGCTACACTGAATACTACTCCAACCTCTACTGGAAGTATGGAGTACTGCAATATGGGTGACTGCACATGGTTCATAAAACAGTTGTGCTCAGTTACCAAAGCTTGTCAACAAAATTCTTCTGTTTAGCACAACAAAAACACTGCATAAAGTGTTTGGCCTCTGAGGGAAGGCAGAAGAGGTGATGTGCTCTCCAACACTTAATGTGTGTTTATATCTGTTCTCAGGAATCCCTCCTGCACCGTACAACATCAAGTTTTCTAACACCACTGACACATCTTCGGTCATCTCTTGGACAACTGCCGAGGGTCACTCCATCTCCTCCATCATCATCAGCTACAAAATTTATGGCAAGGCTGAGTACAACCACATCGACATTATCATTAAGAATACCACCATTACTCAATACCATCTCAAGGGCCTCGAGCCAAACACTGTGTACCAGGTTCAGATTAACGCTCAGAACAACATCGGCTTGAGCAATCCAAACACATCCTTTGAACTGAAGACTCTTCCAGAAACTAAAGGTTAGTTATTCCAGCATGCCGGACTTGCACAAACCAGGGCTGATGGTATAAACCAGTTAGATAGAGCAAAGTCACAATATCCTTTTTTTTGACTCTCAGTTCCCTACATGGCATCAGTGAAGTGGCAACATACAGCATTTGTGTGTATTCACTAGCAAGCGCCCAACAGCTCATAAATTAATGGAGTTAATTAGATCACTGAATGTGACCTCAGCTTTGCTCTCCCTGAAATAAGCAGGTGCTCACAAATCTGAAAATCAGAGCATACAATGTCTGTGACATTTTTGTAAAACAAGGGGATATACCTACATGTCTTTACACTGTTTATAAGATGGGAGTGTCTAGCTATGCATTGTTCATGGCTTTTTCAGAATTACCTGGAAATGACAAACTCTTTATGTGCTTCCTCAACAGCTCCATATGAATCCAAAGGAGGCAAAATGCTGCTTATTGCTATCCTTGGCTCTGCAGGAATGACCTGTGTAACTATTCTCCTGGCCTTTCTCATCATGCTGCAGTTAAAGCGAGCCAACTTCCAGCGCAGAATGGCTCAGGCTTTCCAAAATGTGGTGGTGGGTTTCTAGCTTTCCTCTAGCAGTGTGGCTAAACATTTTTGCCCCATCTTTTGCAGTGTTGGTTTTTGGTTTTGTTTTTTTCACTTCCTTCTCTTTGGCCTTTCCAAATACAATCTCCTCTTCATGTATGACATTAGTGCTGTTGCTAGTGACCCAGAGCTAAAGCAATCATAGCTATAGGCTATGAGACAGATGACCTGACTTGAAAAAAGATACACACAATTCATCCTTCTCTTTTCTGTCTTGTTGTCCCTGTGTATGACAAGTATCAAGCCATGCAGAATAGAAGAGCTTGTTTTCCTTTTGTGAAGTTATGTCATTTTGAAAACTGCAGTACTTTTAACCATTGCTTTTGAGCATCAGTGACTGATCTGCCACATCTTTTTAACCTGGGGAGAGGACAGCAGGGATCAGTCAATGGCAACATCATAGCTTTGGCAGTGATGAAATTGCTGAAGTTTGTACTATCACGTAGAGCTCTCTCTCTGCATATACTTGTATCCTGCTGTAGCTTCTGCCTCACTCAGCTTTCCAGTGTTATCTCTTACTTCAAAGGGGAACCCACAAAGGAGAATGAAGCTGGGCCAAGGAACTCCTCCAATTGGATCTCCACAGGTTATTTCTTAAAAAGGGGACTCATTCAAAAAGATGAATGGTCTCCAGGCCACAAAAAGAGTCCCCAGGCCACACAGAATAGGTCCTGCTCCTTCTCTTGAAACTTTTCCCCAAAAAAGTGTTTATTGGGCATGTGTGGCTGAAGTGAAGATGTCTCAAGTATGGCAGAGAATCATTTCCTGTCTCTTTTCTTTCCTTGCATTGTCTTTCTTCAGTATTCCTACCTAGCCTGATTAGCACAGAATTTACTCAAGACAAACAAAGAGATAAATCTTGCCCTGAGACTTAAAACTGGTTCTAAGATCAATTTTTTCAAATGATTTTTGCCCATCTCTTTCACGTTCACTAATTGGAAAACTGTTCAGGATGCCTAGTACAAAGGTACTTATGGATAAATTAGGAGTCTGATTAATTTTGTAGATCTAGGCACAAGTGCTTGATGCAGCCAGTGTCTAAAGCAGGTGTAGTTTGCTAATGTACTCACTCGTGTGTAAGCAGGAGATGGTTCAGGTTGTGTGTATGCGTACACCAGTGAGCACATATGTATTCAGGGAGGGTAAGCATGGTATTGCTCAGTAAAGAAGAAATCATACTTAATGTCATTTGCTTAACTCTGTTACAGAGGGAAGAGCCAGCTGTACAGTTTAACTCAGGTACTCTCACTCTGAGCAGGAAAGCCAAAAACAGCCCAGATCCCACCATTTATCCAGTTCTTGAGTGGAATGACATCAAATTTCAAGATGTGATCGGGGAAGGTAACTTTGGACAAGTCTTGAAAGCACGAATTAAGAAGGATGGCTTACGCATGGATGCTGCAATTAAAAGGATGAAAGGTAGTAAAGATCAGACTCCAAGACTGTAGACTTCTCTTGGCTGTTTTTGTTTGTGTTTTTTGTTTGTTTGTTTGTTTGTTTTGTTTTGTTTTGTTTGTTTGTTTGTTTTTTTCCAAGTGTTCCTCTGTCTTAAGAAGTGCTTAGTAGCCCCCTCCTAATGTTTAAATAAATATTCAAAATTACTAGTGACATTATAATGGCTGATACTAGGCCAAGATTTGTGTTCTGGCAAAGACTACATTTCTGCTCTGTCATGTTGGTCTATATTTCTCTTTAAATGCTAACATCATTAAGGATTATGAATTTTGTACTTCACAGACTAGTACAAACTTCACATGTGAATTTATTTGCAGAGGAGGAGCCATTAAAACATGCATTTGATAGAAACAGGTGCACTGAGCTAGCCTTGGGGCACAGCATTTAGGTATCTCGCTTACCTCATCCAGTCACAGATAACTACATCTCTGCATCTGTACACACATACACTAAATCAAGGGTCACTTGCTTTCTTTGTACTCATTGGGCCTGACTGTCATGTTCCAGAGAGAACTACAACGCATGGAATACTGCAAGAACGCATGTATTTTTTGTGATTCACTAGATTGTTATGTAGGCAAATTGGGAGACACTCAAATAAAATCAACATTAAAAAATGAGCCAAGGTCTGCATGCAGGCAGAAATAATCACAAGCACACAAAAGGAAAGATTTTTAGGCAGCTAGCTGCAGTATGATCTGCTATGACTTTTTAACTTTTGAAATAAGTGACAGTTGTGTAATATTAAAATGTTTTCTTTCTCTGGAGATGGCTGCTGCAAACGTTAGATTCTCTCCTTTTTTTTTTTTTCTCCTCTTTGAATGAAAAATCATATTTTTCAAGTAAATATAATTTTTCAAGTAATGTATCTTAGAGATTTCCTCTTTCTATTGGGAATGAAGCTGTAGTGCCCCAGGCAGCCCAGAGTCCTCACAATTAACAATATAATCCTAAATTCAGTTCAAAGGAAAACATAAATGAACACTGATTTGATTTTCAGAGTATGCCTCAAAAGATGACCACAGAGACTTTGCTGGAGAACTTGAAGTCCTTTGTAAACTTGGTCATCATCCCAACATCATAAATCTTCTGGGAGCATGTGAACATCGGGGTAAGACACTATTGAATACATGCACTTCAAAAAATCATTAAAAACAACGACAACAAAAACAGTATAGATTCATATTGTCCATAGAAACACCAGCTCATGAACAGGTTTTTCTGTGCAACACTTAGGTTAAAAAGCCAAATACACTTGGCATTAAAGCTACAAGTCCATGTTAATCCATCAGAAATGATGTTCACCAGTAGTTCTAAATTCTCTATCACACGTAGGAATTACACCATTTGATATTTCCCCATGAATCTGATTTGTTTATTTTATTGTTATTTTACATCACTGTAGGTTTCCAAATACAATTGCTGAATGTCTTTTACTTTGTGATACACTTACTATCTGATTTTTCATTAGGATATCTTTACCTTGCCATTGAATATGCCCCCCATGGAAATTTACTGGACTTCCTTCGGAAAAGCAGAGTGCTAGAGACAGATCCAGCATTTGCCATTGCCAACAGTACTGCATCTACACTTTCCTCTCAGCAACTTCTCCATTTTGCAGCAGATGTTGCCAGAGGGATGGACTACCTGAGCCAGAAACAGGTCAGTCCTAAATTTTCTACCCACCAAGGGCAGAGTATTCATTTTTCAGGGACTATGCTTTTAAATGAGATCAATATAAGGTTTTAATTTTAGCTTCGATAGCACACACAGAGTGACCATTATTTTGGTGTGTTCACTCAGAGCTATCAAATACTATGTCACAGGGAATCAAGGAGGAGGCATTCAAACTTACAAATGATGTAACTAACTGCTCTCATCTTTAGCTACAGTTTAAAATGTTCTAGGTAATGGCATACTAAGCCATTTGTTTTGGTTTTCATTTTTATTCTAAATGCTTCCAATTTTCAGTGGAGCATTGAAATAACACATTTCAAGTTCACAGATACCATAGTGATTTCTGTTTTTTTTTTTTGTTTTGTTTTGTTTTGTTTTGTTTTTTTTAACTTTAGTTTATTCATCGAGATTTGGCAGCAAGAAACATCTTGGTTGGAGAAAACTATGTTGCAAAAATAGCTGACTTTGGTTTATCCAGAGGTCAAGAAGTTTATGTTAAGAAGACCATGGTAAGACTCAAAAGCCATATAGTCTGTTCTCATTTTTGTTTTCTTGTTTCTTATTTTGTATTGTAATATAAACAAAAATGTAAACTCATAGGTACTACAGAACCAATTATATACATGTATAAATACTTATAATATACTAACATGTATAAATATTTATATTAACTATTAATACACATGCATTACCTGTAAATCAGCTCAATAACAAGTTTATAATATATATAATTGACAATTACTTCTGTGAAGATGGATGGCAGTAAAATAACCAATTTTGTAATCAGTAATGAGATTTAGTTCAATTCTATATAGAAATGCATAGAATATACATTTGATGTATGATGGATGTGTACTGGAGCTGTGAGAATTATATTTTTGTGCCAGAGTTTATCTGGCTGGGGCAATCTAGTTTAATTTTATTGAACAAGCACAAAGTTAACAAAACGGTAATAACAGATACACTAGGATCTATGAGTTGACAAAACAGCTCTCCAGAGCTAATGCTTTGGAAGACATAGAAGAGAAAGTTGTCTAATAAACATCAGACAACCACAGTCTAGGAATAACACTGGGTGATCAAGGGAATGGGACTGCTTAGAGACTCATGACATTACTCAAGGATTATTTCCAATTTGTCTTGAGATGCTGGTTGGATAAATTTTGTTAGCTTTAGCTTGAACTGTCCCTTCAGTATGTAAACATACAAATCAAGTCACGACACAACTAAAGTAATAAGTCTAATTACTTAATAAAGTTTGCTTGCTTACAGTCAATTTTCATAAATATAACATGTAGAACAATTGCTGGGGATTAAATTGTGGTATCTGTTGGAGTGGGTCCAGAAGACGATCATGAAGATGATCAAGGGGCTGGAGAACCTCTCCTGTGAAGCCAGGTAGAGAGAGCTGGGGCTGCTCAGCCTGGAGAAGAGAAGGCCCCAGGAAGACCTCATTGCGGCCTTCCGAAGGATGGCCTACAGGAAAGATGAAGAGAGACTCAGGGAGTGCAGTGGCAGGACAAGGGGTAGTGATTTTAAACTAAAGGAGGGAGGTTTATATTAGATATAAGGAAGAAATTCTTCACCGTAACTTTGGTGAGGCACTGGAACAGGTTGCCCAGATAAGTTATAGATGCCCCATCCCTGCAAGTGTGCAAGGCCAAGTTGGGTGGGGCTTTGGGCAATCTGGTCTAATGGGAGATGTTCCAGCCTATGGCAGGGTTGTGGGGTGAACTATATGTTCTTTAAAGAATCCAATCCGAACCGTGCTATGATTCTATATTGTTATTCCAACCACCAACAAACCAACTTTCATGAAATAATTTCCAGGGACGGCTTCCAGTGAGATGGATGGCAATTGAATCTTTGAATTACAGCGTTTACACCACTAATAGTGATGTGTAAGTATGTTTTAAGGTGGTCTTTTTAAAATAATCTTTTTTTTTTTAATATCAAGGAAAGTTTGATAGCAAGTATAAAGACATGCACTGAACACAAAAAAACTCACAAACTATGTCAGTATGAGTAAGTAAATGGCAAGAAAAAATGGAAGTCAACAACAAAAATAGTTACTTCTATTTCATCAGAAATGTCTGAACTAGTGTCCACAAGCTAATTAGATTTGGGTTACTAATAGAGGTACATTTCTCACTTGAAATAAAAAATTCTTCTGAATTCTCAGGTGAGTCAAAGAAAATCAGTATTTTAGTCAGGAACCTGGAACTGATATTTAGCAAAGCAATTCAGTAAGAACGCTGTTTTTGCTGAGAATGCTTAAGTCTAGTCAAGAACTCTGATGGACTTACAGGGAATTAATTTTGCTAAAGATCTCGTTCCAAGCGTTCCAGTTCTATGAACCCTAAAATTACACAAAAATTGGTAAGAAAAAAAAAAATAGGGAGATTGACTCACATTTCTTTATGTTCTCTGATTATTAGCAAAATTACCTACCATTTTAAAATATGGTATCTTGTTGCATTCTGGTGGCATTCAATAATACTCCTCTCTTGTAGATGGTCATATGGTGTCCTATTATGGGAAATTGTTAGCTTAGGTAAGTATGTGGATTTTGTTCTGCACAAATAAACTCATCTGGGTCAAGCAACCTCTACTCATTCAGTCTGCCTACAGTTCCTTGCTTTGCATCACTCTGCTTTTTTTTTTTTTTTTTTTCCTGTTTGATTTTACAGAGCCTTATTTAGCTTCAGTATTCTTGGAAATACAATCATCACATTTTCAGTTCAGATACCATTCTAAATGAGAAAAACATCATGACCATATTTTCATGGCACTGTAAAACCCAGGGCATATCTAAATGTAAGATTCAGCATATCACATTATTTGTAGCCTTAATCCAAAATGCTGTAATGTTGATGGGTAGTTTTTGATCATCCCCCTCAGTTTTAAGTCAACATTTACATTGTAAATACTTCTTTTTGATAAACTTCACCAAGTACTGTCAAAGAAAATTTTTGAACATTAATGAAATTTGAGGGATTTGTTGTTTTTTTGTTTGGTTGATTGGTTTGGTTTTGTTCTTGAGTAGTTGAAAAGCTGTTTTGTTGTTACTGCTTCCATAATGCATAATGCACAGTTTGAAGAGAAAAATGAAAGCCAGTATAAATTTTTATCACCTACAGGGCTGGTACAAAAACATACTGTCTAATGTTGGACTAATCCACTTGTTACTGAGTCAGTCATTGTTTTTCCTATCTGCTATGAAATTACATTTTTTAATTAAAAAAATAGTGTTCATCACAATGATTAAACCCTGCTTTAGGTGGAACACCATATTGTGGAATGACATGTGCAGAACTCTATGAAAAATTGCCTCAAGGGTACAGACTGGAAAAGCCTCTCAACTGTGATGATGAAGTGTAAGTAACTGCCTCGGCAAACACAAAATGAAACACAGCATAATCTATAGGAAATAAACAAATGTCTACAATAAACTATTTTTTTTTTTAATAAAAACAAACATTACATTAAAAATTGAAGGGTGCACAAGTGGAAATAATTATTTCAGGCCCTTTCTGCCCAGCATGCACTGTTATTTGCAATGAGTCCTTTCCGAGGCTTCCCGCTCCTGCCAAATATACTGTTCTCAATGCAATATGGCTGGGCTTTCACTTGAGGTTCTTGATTATTCCATAGAAAAATATTTTTTTTCCAGACAGAAACCAAATGTTGAAAATATAGATCCAGATACGTATACAAGTCCTTTTAAAAATAATAAATATAAAATTTATTATATATAAAATGTATAAAATTATTTTATTAATAATAAATTTACAAGAACTAATGGCTCTAACCTATGTGTCTAAAACATCCTGTGTTGGTGTTTGTTTTTAAAGGTATGACCTAATGAGACAGTGCTGGAGAGAGAAACCATATGAAAGACCATCATTTGCTCAGATATTGGTGTCACTGAACAGGATGTTAGAAGAAAGAAAGGTAAGAATGAATCCACATGAATGAATTAGGCCATGAATATTTTCAATACAGTTTAGGATTCTTGAGGTAATGCAACTTGTATCACACTCTTTGCTTGCTTCCTTCCCAGACCTATGTGAACACTACCCTATATGAGAAGTTTACCTATGCAGGCATTGACTGCTCCGCTGAAGAAGCTGCTTAAGACAGAAGAAATCTACATCCACCAACGATGTATTAAACAAAACCAAAACTCAATCTGCTGGAGCCCAAAATGTGATGTGCTGTGTAGAATCGTGTATAGTTCTAACTGTATATAATACAGTTATACTATTTTACTACAAATATCTATGTGTATATCACACAGTAACCCCTGCCTCCACAGACTGTAGAAGTGTACATACTGCTCTGAGTAGGAATAGACTGAAGTCATAAAATCTGCTGTTTCATATGCAGGGTATTCTTCTTTTCTAGTCATGTAGGTGAAGTGTATACATTACAATTATTGTAGTGAATTACATGTTGCCATCTTAGACATGTTTGATACTTTTCAAGAGCTACTGATAGCAAAGTCAGTAACTTACAGCAGTATTTCATATACATTTTAATTGTGATTCAAACAAGAATGTTATGTTCTATGTGACAGTGGTATTTGCAAGCAGATGCCAATCCAGTATTGTCACCAAGAATACTAAGGTTCCTATTTGAAAGTAAAAGTAAGGTTGTAGAAATAATCTGTTCAAGAATTCTGCTGAATACGCTTGTAAGATATAAGGAATAATATTGCTTTTCCAGCGTCCAGTTTGACAGTATTTGCCTAATTTCTAAAAACAGGCATATATTTTGAAGTGTTTGATGCTATCTAAAGCAGCCATATAGCAATTATCATGAAGTGCAGGACTGAAGAATGTAATACATCAGCCTGGATACAAATGAGGCTTTTTCAATTTGATTTTCATTTGATAATTACCCTGCATAATTATAAATTACTACTCATTATGTACAAGCAGGATTTACTTACTTTTTCTTATTTTATCTGTTACACAGGTTGTTGTATGGTATAGCCTCTTAAAAATGCTTTACAAAAATACTTCAAAACAGTGGTATATGGCCTGCCTGAAAGATCCTCCAGCCCTTAAGTGAGACAAACAGAGACAGGATTGGCATTACCTCCTGGCATGAAGTCAGTCACTTGGGATCCTGCAGACTTATCTCATCCAGACTTCACACATCTGCTAATTTCATGCTTTGCACAAATGTTCCTCTTATCCCCCAGGGACTCACTGGCTCGTAACTGCCCGTTGGATCACGGTGACTTTCTAGCTCTTTCTAGAGTGGATCTGGTCACTCCCTTGTACCTGGAAGAGGCTAGAGAGAACAAAATAGAAAGGTTTCCTTCTGATGCTTACTTTGTAGGTGGCTTGGTTACAAGGCAGGGATACCACAGCAGAATACAGGGTTACGTAACTGGCATGTATCAGTCCTGACTCAAATATACAAAGCACTAAAAGCCTCATTAAAATGGAGTCCAGCAGCAAACAATGACACTGAGATCAGGTGCATTGCCTTGAGATTGGCAGAGCTTGCACTGTAATTACAAGTGCTACAAGCTGAGTTTACAGAGATTGTACAGACTCACTGGACTAAGGGAACCTCAGCAGAACTCTTCAAAAATGGAAGAGAAGAACAATTCCATAAATTCCAGGTATTTTTCATAAAAGATTACTTGGCAAGGCACCTTTGAAGTATGGGGATTGCATTTGGCTGTCTGGCCAGGTTTCTATAGGTCTGCAAAATGAACACGAAGGGACCTCCATAGATGCCCTGGCTGACAGGCAATGCTAGCTAATAACTTCTGGTAGAAGTTCTCCACTTTCTGTAAAGAATTTTTCATGTGTCCAAAACAGCTTGTTGTCCCACACGTCTGAGAAGCAGACACTACCGACTGTTCTACTACTTGATGTAAGCCCATTTTTCTGTGGCAAGCTTTTATTTTAAACAATGTCATGTAAGGAAAGATCAGTCATTCACCAGCCCAGCAGGTCTTAAAGCTGTCTGCATTTTAAGTGTTGAAGTCCTCTGTAGTTTTATCTGAAGGTCATTTAAATGTCTTTGTAAATGTTCTTCAGAACCTCAGTTAACATTGTGGTAACATTGTGGTATACATAAACTTTCTGATTTGCTCTAATGAAATTTAAAGATTATTTTTAAATTGTCATTTGAAAAATATACAGAAGTAGTAAACTCAATACACAGCTTGAAATGTCTCTGTTAGATCTACACATAACAGAACTACAGCTATTAATAGATTGCTTGCTTCTCCACTTGCAACACACACTGTGCGTTCCACATTCAGTATATTACTCTGTTAACCAGGACTGGAAAATCTGATTTATGGTGGTTGGTGGCATAAAAAGGTTTCCAGCCTACCCATTAGTGGTTGTATGCTCTGCCTTCCACAACACATTATATCAGATCCCATGTCCCCCCTGTATCCTAAGAAGTCTTTATTGGTTTCTCTGCTGTTAAGAGCATAACACTATCTGCTCCCAACAGTTACTAGTCCAAATACCTCACATCCTAACATCCTTTATACACTTCTACATATTTACACCTGCCTACTTCTTTGCACAAGCTTACTCTGTTACCAACTCTTCTACACATTGCTTTTTGCTAGTATTTCCTTAGTTTTCCCATATTTTCTCACATACTGTTAATAAGCTCATACTCAAGACAAATATATACTTGGGAAAGAATAGAATTTCAGACGAGTGAAGCTGGACGTGTTTTGAGGAGTATGTGACATACAATGGAAAGGTAACTGTTTACAGTCAAGCATTATCCATAGTTTGAAATTATCAGACAACTATTCAGAGACAGAGGAGCCTTAAAGAAAAAAAAAGCATAGAAGAAACACTTGCATACAACTTCTCCTGCAGAAATTCTCCCCATCTCTCACTTTGGTTTAGTGCAACAGTTCTGATTGTTCAACACTGAGTGCAGTTAGACAAAAAACAAGTCCTTAACACTTCCAAGGAAATCTCAAGAGCTACAGAAGCACACAGCATATTTGGCAGGAAAGCTAAGAAGAGATCTGAGAGCAGACATCACATACTAGAATAACAAAGTTTCACCAGACACCATTGTGTGTGTGTGTGTGTGGGGGGGGGGGGGGGGAATAAGTGTCCAAACAAGAACCTTTACCCTCATTAGATCGGCCAAAAAGTAAAGCATAATTGCCCTGAGGCTGAATCCAACTACTGTGCTCAAAGGCTGCACTTCTCCTACTCCTTACTCCTCAGTAACAAAAAAGAAAAAATGCATCTTGTCTCAAATGATAGGTATATTCAATTCCTACTTCTCTGTGAACAGATTGACTTTAAACTTATGTTTGAAGTCACACATGGCCTCTTCTCCACTGCCCAAAACATAATGGTTGGGCATCTGCTTAAAAAAAAAATAAATAGTGTTGACCATGATATCAGAATGTGCATAAGTACCTGGTAGAAAGAAGTTAGGAAGATGGAAATGTGCTCTTCTCAGTGATATCCAGTGACAGGATAAGAAGTATTGGGCACAAATGGAAATACAGGAAATTCCATTAAGGGTGGTCAATCCATAGAAGAGGTTGCCCAAACAGGTTGTGGTCTCCATCCCTGCAGATATTCAAAACCTAACTGGACACAGCCTTGCTTTGACCAGAAGGCTAGACTAGATAATCTCCCAAGATGCCTTCCAGTCTCAGCTATTCTGTGATCTCTGAAAGACTGGAGAAGGAGGAAATGGAGAAAATAAACAGAAGCCCAGATAAAGCAACTAAATTACATAGGCCTAGTTCAACAATACAAGTTTTGCCTCTTACTGTTAATTCCCTCCCTGTGCTGGTACATGACATTCCTGCTTCCAACACACCGTTTTGTCTTTCCCTGAACCATTCTGTGATACTAACCCACATACTGATCAGCCATTACCATCTGCAATGCCACTGCTTGGTCACAGGGGAATTCAGATTAAACAACAGTTGGAACAAACAGCCTGGAGCAGTTTGGATTGCTAAATCAAAATCCTCAAATACAGCAAATTTACTATTATGTTTCCTTATAACATTTCAGAGCTATTTCACATATTCCCTTACCAGCACAACATACAATATAGGTGATATCCTCACAGTAGGAGGCAGAAGCTTCAGCAAGTCCCTCCAAACTGCAGGTTACAATCAGACCACGCCAAGTCTCCCACTTCTAACAAACATGAGCTAAAATTCTGGCTCTTGAAGATTCTGTGTCATGTTTTGCAGTAAAGTCTTCATCATAAACATACACAGGAAAAAGTGTGCTTAGAGCAGCAGAAAGATGACTCAATCCCTGGAGCAATGACTTAAGTCTAACTGCTCTTCTATTCACAACACCTTTCAGTTTTGGTGAAACTTTATTACTTCCAGGATCAGAGGATTGCTCACCTTTGCCACTTTTTCAAAAAAAAAAATATAATCTAAAATTCTTTGACATGTTGTGCATAGTATTTTTATCAATAGTAAACTACACAAAAAAGGTATGAAGAGGACAAATCAGACAACGGATGTTCTTTAGGTTGCCTATAAAATCTGACTTATCAGCTTGGTCAGTGCTAACAGTTAGTAGAGAAACCTGTGTTAGTCATCCAACAACGAGTAACAAATTCTGTAGAGTAGGCTTTCATCTAATTCCTCAGATTCACTCCAAGCCAAATAATAACAGCAATCTTCACAAAAAAGACCTACTTTCAAAGTTAGATGTTCCAGGATCCAGAAGCAAGTATATCCTTCTTAAAAACAAAACAAAACAAAACAAAACAAAACAAAACAAAAAACTTCAAAGCCATTCTGTAAGCTGTAGTAAGGTGTTTTATTTAAACCACAATCTGAGTATTGGAGAAAGGACAATTAACAAGCAACACCACTTCTAACCAGAGCTACTACCTCACAGTATATTACCGAACATGAGGCATGCCCTAGAGAAAAAGCATAAAAACAAGCACATTGATTTTTTTTTCTTCAATATAAATCTAGTCATGCAGTTTACTTGTTGTTATTATGCACAGCATGTCCATGAAAACTGCAAGATCTTCTCTATGCTACTCATTTTACAGACACCTCAGTCAAGACCATTTTCCCCACACACACAATATTTTTTCAGGAATCAATGCAAAGCATATCTTCATCTTTATGATCCTGTAAAAACAGTTTTGTACATTTTCTTTTTATTGTCTTTGATTTCCTTCACACAGAAGTGGCAACAAGACTTTAAAATCTTGAACTTACATCCCTTTGTGAAGGTAGCAGATGCTGCATTTTGCTTTAAGAGGGAGGCAAGGAATTACAGCTTATAGTGTAGTCCAATTCTAGTTGAAGCAATAAGCATGCTTATTTCTTGAGATAACTGTGCTTTTAGGAACCCCAATAAAGCCAGTAAAGCACACTGCATTTTCACAGTTGAAAAGCTTCCTCCAAGGTCTTTTTTATTTATTATTTATTTTGTTAAAGAGACCAGTTTATTATGCTCCATAAATGATCCAATTTCTAGTATTGTGCCTTTTTGTGTCAATTGACATAGTAGTTCATTGAAGTAGCTAGGTTTATTTTCCCTCTCTCAGGAAGCACACAGAGATGGAGAGAAGCAGATAGGGAAAGAGGGAAAAAAAAAACAAATCTTAAATCAACCTTTCATCACACAATAGTAATTAGAGCACTTAAGCGTTATTTGCCGGAGGCTGAACAAGAAAGAATCAAATTATCTCCAGAACTTTAATCAAGTGCTTTCAGTCACTGTGATTGGTATATACAGCTATGTATAATAGTAATGATTAATGATTAATTAATGATTAATGATAGATGATTACAGAAAGTATTATTTTAACAGAACAGATATGCTATTTAACACAAAAGCATTCACTCAGTGTATCCTACTTCTATTTTGTGCATTTATGTTCATCTTAAGCATCAAAAGCAGATGAAGTATGATTTTTACATTAATTTTTCCCACTGCATTCTTTTACACATGAAAAATAATTGCTACCGAAGCTGAGTCAAATTACAGTCATTAGTGAGTCAAACCAAAGTAGAATTTTAGTCCCACCATCCAGTTCCTTCAAAGTCAAAATCATCACCATTTTCTCCTTTTTCTGTCCTCCTTTATCTTCCAGAAAATCAGTTCCATACATGCAATTGCATCTTCAGTTGAATTATGGCCATTAACTAAAGGAGAATAAAAAATATTAGAAGTGTCAGATTACACATTTCTTTATAAAATAATGGTAGGAATAATGGTAGGTTTGTTTATTAAGAAGCTGAACAACTGTGAATAACGTTGAAAGAGTACCTAGCATCCAGACTGTTTTTGGTGCAAGTTCTTGCTATACTCAAGATAACTGTGTCTAGATAACTGTGTCTAGAAGCTCAATATTGTCTGGTAGTATTCCATTTCCTGCCACATCCTCTAGTCCTCTAGCTTCAATACGCAATTGAGCCTGGGTTAGTAAACTAGAGCATCCAACATAACTGTCTTTGGACAGTCAGCCTCTCCAAATCTTGTGCAAAATCAGAAGTTGAAAAAGCAACTGAAGACAAACTGATTTACAACTAGGTGGTAATTTTCTCCTCAGAGATAAAGATCTGCTGAAAGAGTCCACAATATCTGAACTAAATGGTGTTAAAGGAATTATATTATATATTGATATACGTTTTAAGAACATGTTTATTCAAAGTCAACAATTTAAAGTAACAAGTCTACATATATTTTATACCATTCCTGTAACTACATTAGTACAGCAGCAAGGTTTCAATGCATTCTGGCTGCAAAGTGGTGATAGCCACACAAACAAACTATCCACACAATGTTCATTAATTGTCACTTTATGTAGGCACCAGAATACCCTTCCTAACATTAAGTCAATATAAAAGAAAACATTGGCCATCAGGATAGCAGTATGTAATTATGTATGTTATTAAGTATGCAAGTTCTGAGCACTCCCCACTGAAAGTCAAAGCTGCGTGTTGAAGAAACTAGACTCTAGCAAGTCTAGGATAGGTATAGACTATAGTATAGTATTCAGCCATCTCCATACAGAGAAATTGGTTTCAAATTGAGAGATTTGAATTTGTGTACCTCATTTACCTCATTAAATCCTAAACAGGCTAAACAAAGGCAAATTAAATCCTGGAGAAGAGAAGGCTCTGGGGAGACTGTATAGCATCCTGGCTTGTATCAGAAACAGTGTGACCAGCAGGGCTAGGGAAGTGATCGTCCCCCTGTACTCAGCTCTGGTGAGGCCGCACCTCGAGTACTGTGTTCAGTTTTGGGCCCCTCGCTACAAGAAGGACATCGAGGTGCTCGAGCGAGTCCAGAGAAGGGCGACGAAGCTGGTGAGGGGCCTGGAGAACAAGTCCTACGAGGAGCGGCTGAGGGAGCTGGGCTTGTTCAGCCTGGAGAAGAGGAGGCTCAGGGGCGACCTTAGTGCTCTCTATAGGTACCTCAAGGGAGGCTGTAGCGAGGTGGGGGTTGGTCTGTTCTCCCATGTGCCTGGTGACAGGACGAGGGGGAATGGGCTTAAGTTGAGCCAGGGGAGTTTTAGGTTAGATGTTGGGAAGAACTTCTTTACTGAAAGGGTTGTGAGGCATTGGAACAGGCTGCCCAGGGAAGTGGTGGAGTCACCATCCCAGGAAGTCTTCAAAAGACGTTTAGATGTAGAGCTTAGGGATATGGTTTAGTGGGGACTGCTAGCGTTAGGTCAGAGGTTGGACTCGATGATCTTGAGGTCTCTTCCAACCTAGAAATTCTGTGATTCTGTGATTCTTCTGGTACCTAACGGGGGCCTACAAAAAAGTTGGGGAAGAACTCTATCAGGGTGCCAGGCCAAGGGGTAACAGCTTTAAACTAAAAAAGGGTACATTTATACTAGATATAAGGAAGAAATTCTTCACCATAGGGGTGCTGAGGCACTGGAACAGGTTGTCTAGGGAAGCTGTGGGTGCCCCATTCCTGGAAGTGTTCAAGGCCAGGCTGGATGGGGCTTTGAGCAACCTGGTCTAGTGGGAAGTATTCTTGCCTATGGGAGGGGGGTTGGTCTAGGTGACCTTTAAGGTCCCTTCCAACCCAAACCATTTTATGATTCTGTGATTCCAAGAGTAGAATTTTTAATAAAGGTACAGAAGATGTCATTTAAACAGGTTTGGGATGTGTGCTGGTGATTCAGAAACCCAAAGAGTTGAGGAAAAAAAACCCTGACATCATAAAGTTCAGCTTTTTAATTTGAAGGTGGTAAAAAATCCTATCCCCTTTCTATTTTGAACTAATGGCTCAATAAGCAAACAGTATGGCTTCTTTGCATTATAACACTGCATTAATGCACTGATTCCACATGCTTCAGGCAGGGGAGAACAACAAACAATACAATACATTGACAGTAAGGACAAAATAATTCTTAGATTTAATTACAGTGTTCCACTTTCCAAAGAAGCAGAGGATTTAAGTGCTATCATAACAAAAGATGACTTAATAGAGGTACCATTTTCTAGCTTTCTCTTGTAAAACTTAAATGCCAGAGATTTTAGATCATTTTCCATATATAGCAGCCTAGACTCAAAAGGAAAGATCTTCAGACTGGTAGTTGCAATTCAGATATATATTGGCATACAGCAGTGAAGTATTTCCTTGGATGTGTATGTGGCTATGCTTCCTTCCCAACGAAAACATAATTTAAACAGTTGTGACAGACAAGCTGGTGAAAGCACTCATGTAACACACCAATGTCACTGCAAATACAAGAAATATCTCTGCAAAAGATTCTATACTTGTACAGCTTCTATAAAGACTGGACATATTAAAAAAGCCATAGAAGCAAACTGAGGAGTCATAATCCTGTGACCTTTCCAGACCCTCTATTATCTTTTGTCAGAGAAAGTTGCATCTGCTTCACACCCCAGACTTACTATTCCACTTTTCAGATGCTATTTTAACTACTCAAGGAAGTGTAGCATGTACAAGACAGTTTTTTGTTTTGTTTTGTTTCAAGCAGTCTAGCAAAACTCAGTTATTAAAGCCATAGTTTCCCAGCCAAATCAAGTATTTGGTATTTTGTAATACAAGCTACCTCAGCAATGGCAGCTCTTCTAACAATCCTTGGGATAACAACAACAAAAAAAATAATTCAAATTTCAATTTAGTTATTTTCCTCTTGTAAGAGACAGATCAGCAGAAAAACAAAACAAAACAAAACAAAAAAAAAAAAACACAGCATAAACACAAGGAGGGGAAGTTATGTGTCAGGATTATTTTTTCTAGAAATGGCAGCTATTCAGCTCTATAGGTTAAATTTCAAATTTAGCTCACTGGTGATCAAAGAATGATTAAATCCAGACTCCAACAGAGCAGTCTGGAAAATGGCAGTTTTCACTATTTGAGATAGCCATCTAAAATTCTGTACAAATAACTTTGACATTCCTTTCATTCTCACCACAGTGTTGTGCATAAGACTGTTAGTGCAAAGGAAGTCAGAAGATGTTACAAGCTTTCAGTTGCAAAACCCAGCTCCTCCACTGTCTATCAAAAATTCTTAGTTTTGCTCACTGCTACTATTTATCTATTCCCTGGGCAAAGAAGACACATTAGCAGAATAGAACTTCATCAGTGAAGCCTCCTGGAGAACAAGTAAGAGCAAACAGGCAACTGCCCATTCATTAGAAGAAACTGAATTTGAGTATATAAGATCAGACTCAAAACAATTGTACATAGTCAATGCAATATACATCTGTCAAATGTACCATTTCCTAAGTATTATACACACGGCATAGAATAGGCTTATTCATTTGTCTTTTACAGCCTAGAAGTTTACTCTAATATTAGTACTGAAAAACACAGTATTTGAATTGAAGAGTTCTTCTATCAGCTTGATTAAGCAACTGAATCTGTAATAGAGGTTAGCCTCTTCACACTACCTTCAGGATTTTTTTCCAATGTCCCTTCGACAAGACAGAGCAACTGTAACACTTCTATGTGCTGATCACTTTGACAAGTCAATCACCTTATATATCCTCTGCATTTACTGTACTGGAACAAATATACCCAAGACAAAGCTTTAAATTACAGCAAGTGTATTACTTTATCTTACATTTTCCTGGGTTATTCCTGTCTACCAGTTCATGACACAACATACTGATTGCTTAGTAAAAACCCATGCTCTTACCATCACCCTGATGAATTCTCATGAGGTAGTCAGCCATCAGACTCCGAAGTGCTCTTTTGTTAGGTGGACCTAACCGATGAGGAAATAATATTGATATGTCCACTACTGTGTCATGTATCAGCTGGAAAAAAGCAAAGGCCACATCAATGATGACATATCCAGTTACAGTCTGGCACCTCCTTTTACTTATTAAAGAAATAATATGAAGGATCAAAATCATTTACTTTCTGAATAATACATCCAAGCTAATCCTTGAGCTCTTAATACTATCTCATCTGTCTTATGTTGCTCTAATCACTGCAGAACAGCAAGCTGTGGTGCAAGAACTGTGGAAAAATAGTGTTGTACAGTGATTGCTGTACGTTTGTGCATTGACATTTGTTAGTTGTGTATATATGAGGATGGCATCCTTGCCCATGGCAGAAGTGCTGGAACTAGATGATCTTTAATGTCCATTCCAACACAAGGCATTCCATGATTCTGTGGTTTCACTTGCATGAAATTCTATTAACACTAAATTTTAATTCCTTCACTAGTAATAATGATAGAATCACAGAAAAATTGAGGTTGTTAAGGTCCTCTGGGGATCATCTCATCCAGTCTGTTTAAGCAGGGTCACCTAGAACAGCTTACCCAGAACTATGTCCAGGCAGGTCCTGGAGAACAAGTCCTACGAGGAGCGGCTGAGGGAGCTGGGCTTGTTCAGCCTGGAGAAAAGGAGGCTCAGGGGCGACCTTAGTGCTCTTTACAGATACCTTAAAGGAGGCTGTAGCGAGGTGGGGGTTGGTCTATTCTCCTACGTGCCTGGTGACAGGACGAGGGGGAATGGGCTTAAGTTGAGCCAGGGGAGTTTTAGGTTGGATGTTAGGAAGAACTTTTTTACCGAAAGGGTTGTTAGGCATTGGAACAGGCTGCCCAGGGAAGTGGTGGAGTCACCATCCCTGGAAGTCTTCAAAAGACATTTAGATGTAGAGCTTAGGGATATGGTTTAGTGGGGACTGTTAGTGTTAGGTCAGAGGTTGGACTCGATGATCTTGAGGTCTCTTCCAACCTAGAAATTCTGTGATTCTGTGATTCTGTGACTTCACAGCCTATATGGGCATGCCAGTGTTTGGTCACCCACATAGTAAAGAAGTTTTTCTTGATGTTCAGAACCCCTAGGGCATCCCTTGTGTTCCCATCCCAGTTTGTGCCCATTGCTTCTTATGCTGTCACTGGGCACTACTAGAAAAAGCCTGTCTGTCTTCTTGAAACCTTCCCTTCTATTAGTTAGAGACATTGGTAAGATTCCCCATAAGCCTTTTCTTCTCTAGGATGAGAAAAGTTTGCAAATGGTTGTGTTCTTCATGGAATATTGTTGTCTTTGATATATAATAGCATAATCCATGTATTTCTGGCAGCTACTGGTGATTACTTGACAGGCAGCATTGTTGTTTACAGAGATTCTAAGAGCAATACACTGGTATTACTTGAGTGTGCCCCCTACAGTTTTGCAGTCACAAGTTCAGCAATATCAGAAAGCAATAAATTTCAGGTTTCTATCAACCCAATAATAAGGATTTCATTCTTCTACAGTGATGCATGGTTACCTAGTTAGAAGCACAAAACAGCAGAGTAGAAAGCCCAAGTCTCAGAAAGTTTACCATGCCACATCTTAATGTTTCTTCCTTCTATGAAAGTAATTTTATCTTCAGTACAATTGTCATATACAATCAAGTATATTTCATTTTCATGTATTAGTCTGCTGAAACACAACATTCTTTTTGAAAGTAATTATAACAACATGACAAGTAGTCAACTCCTAAAATCTGCTTCAAACAGCTTATTTTACCTTGAGAACGAAGAAATCATTTTCTAAGCTATGTCCAATCAAAATTGTATCTGCACTGAACAAGTTCAGCAGTACTGCCTGTACGTCCTGAAGAGTTGTTTTCGTATTCTTCAAGTTATCTTCTGTTACTCCTGAGAAACTAAGGACAGGTTTAGAACAACATCATTAACAGAGACATGTAAGAAATGTTTCCCAAGCACCTAAAGTTAACCCTAGTTGACAAGGCATTTTTTCCATTCTACTCCTTTTCACTTAGACTGTATGAGGCAATTTAATATCATGTAGCTTTGTTCAACTTCACTGTATGAGCATCACGATGTATGAACTTCACATGTATGAACTTCACAAGCTGAGTCTATGTTTTAGGCACAGACTGAAAACAAGTCTCTGAGCAAACTGTTATTGCTGCCAAGGAAGCAGGCACACATTACTCTGGTTCTCCTTTATTTTTTATATATATTTTTTTTTACAGGCAGACTCAAAACTTGTTTGTTCTCAGAGCAGTTGCAGGACTTCAAGGAACTAACAGGAGTCTAAAACTTATTTTTTTCCAGATCTCAAAAATAAGACCCAGTAGGAGGACAACATACAAGTGGGCTAAATACAGCCAAATCTTATTAAACTGTACAGTTGTGGTTTAACCCAGCTGGCAGCTAAGCACCACACAGACATTCACTCACCCTCCCCACTCCCTCTCTGGGATGGGGGAAAGAAACAGGAAAGTGAAGCCTGTGGGTTGTGATAAAGACAGTTTATTAGGACAGGAAAATAATAATAATAATAATGATAATAGTACTACTACTAGTACTGTGTACAAAGAAGTAATGCACAATGCAATTACTCACCACCTGCTGACCAACACCCAGACTATCCCCGAGCAGCCAGCCCCACCACCCCAGCTAGCTACCCCTATATATGACCCCATATGGTATGGAGTACTCCTTTGGTCAGTTTGGGTCAGCTGTTCTGGGTCTGTCCCCTCCCAGGTCCTGATGCACCCCCTGCCTGCCCGCTGGACAGAGAAAGGAGCTGAAGTCATTGGCTTAGTGTAAGCACTGCTCTGCAACAATTAAAACATCAGTATGTCATCAACACTCTTCTCAACTTAATCCAAAGTATAGCACCCTACCAGCTACTAGGAGGAAAATTAACTCTATCCTAGCTAAAACCAGGACAACATTCTTACAGGTTTATTAGATGATTTATGACTATACTGCTTTTCAGTGAGACATTTACAGATGAAATTTGAAAATTTGAAATTGCTTTAATTCTTAGGGAATGCAGTAAGTCCTGCGAGGTTAAACCTATTGTGTTGTTGTGTTGTGTTTTGTTGTTGTTGTTGTTGTTTGTTTTTTTGAAGGAAGGTAGGGAGTCTTCAGTCTAAAAACAAACAAATTGTTCAAAGAGAAATGTCTTTCTTAATTAAGTCTGCAAGAATGAAAGCCTCATTCCTGACTGAAAGTCTTCAAGTTGTGTAACTAGTAATAGGCATTTAATAGATGCAGGTTTCTGCTTACATCTGAAGTTTACATCTGCCAATTTAGGGAGCCTAATCCTCAAGTAGTATAGACAGAATAGCATACCTTGTATTGTAGTCTATAACTTCATTATGGGGTTTAACAAACGTATCATAGACAACCTGTAGCTTATCATCAACCACTGTGACTCTAGTAAGTTCCAGGCCTTGGCTTGTATAACACTGAAGAAAAAAAATAAAAATTAATGAGCATTTATTGAGCACCAGTGTTTCCTTATAGTATATGGCTATACAAAACGTAGAACCAGCTACAGCATCAAGAAATCCAAACAGCTTTGCTCGCTGCATATTTAACACAGAAGGTCCATTCACTTACAGTAACCAGTCAGAGTTGTGCAGGCCTCTCAGGGCTATGAGGGCCAAACTACTATATCCAGGAAATTGCCTCGTAAGTAGCAGTACACTTTTAACTGAACCAGATTTTTAGGTTGTTCATACCATGTCGCAGTCCAAGGCATATACACCATGTTTTTTATCAGAAGGCGGTGATTTAATTAATGTCTTCACAAAGCCATCCAATGTCTCCTTTCTCCCATCATGAACGTGAAGCTGCAAAATTTCCATTAGTGTTTACATGCAGGCTTGCTAAACTTATCTTAAGCAAATTGCTAATCTGTTTCTCTAATAGATTAAGGAGCACATATATTTCCTGTCAGTAGATGTCAACAAATTTATTAAGCCTTAGGCAAGGAAACCCAAAAATCTTATACCAGGTAGCTTGCAAAAAGACACAACCCAGCTTCAAGTCAAAAGGATGTTAAGGAAATCTGAGATACTGCATTAAAGAACATCAATCTTACCTTTGCAATCTGGCACCCAGGAGACCCAACTATTCCTTCACAACAGCTATAGTGTTTTTCCAAGCCACCAGGAACTGCCAAAAAGAAGTTGAAAGTGAAGCAGTTTTGCAGCAAATGGCACTGGCAAGGAAAAACAAAAATCAGCACCTTTACTCCTTTTCCACTTTCTCTTGAGACTGCACTATGGAAAGAGGTAAGCCTGAGTACTGCTCAGTACCATCAAGACGGTGCTATGTCACTTGTACCTCAATAAAAGGTTGTAAATCAAAGAAAATGCTAACAAATGGAAGAAAGTTGTAATATTCCCCGTGAGGTTCTCACTGTGGGTATAGCTTTGAGTACTTAAGGAGTCTTAGCAGAGATGACAAGGTTCATTTAGAAGTCAATACTGGGCCACACAAGGAGTATTTTTCTCCTTTCTTCACATGGGGTTTTATCAACATCAACTTTCCTGAAGTTATGGCATATACAGAGAAAACAAGCTCCAGTAACTAGACACGTTACTTAGAGAACAGCATAATGTACCTCATCTGAACCGTGTGCAAGAGAGTTTACTCTGATTTTATTCAGTTTTGAGATGAGACGTCATGACTTGTAACAGCTTCCACAAAGACTGAATACCAAAGAGTACTTACCTCTTTGTTCCAATAGCCTACCAGAATGGTAATTGCATTCTTTAAGTCTATGTTTTCCTGAACTAACAGTAAATACTTCACCACACCTACAGCATGTTCTTTGGAACTCTGGAAAAAAAAAAAAAAAAAAAAAAAAAAGTATTTCCTCACCAGCTTGTCAGCAAGTTGAAAAAAGATGAAAAATACTGCATTGAAGTATGAAAGTTACATGAACAGTAACTGCAAGACCAGCAAATCAATACATAAGCAGAGTCTCCCAAGACTTGCCATGAGTTTAAGATAAATAAAGCTCCTCTCTAGCACTTTCAGTGTCAGGTTTACGTGCAAGATCAGCTGCTATGCTGATGAAGAATCACGGTTTAGTTATAAAAGCTTGTGAAGTTATTTGAGGTCCAGGAACTAAGTATGAAACTACTTTGTATTTTGTACTCATGCATATTTTAGTTTCCTGTGTAACAATGACTCAAAGTCAATTTTTTTTTATACTTACTATCTGAAACAACTTTTTTTCTAACTCCATGAAATATAGCACTACCATTTTTTTCAGGATTTGGTCGAGGGAAGTTATTTTCAATCATCTGTTGCTCAGTTAAAAGGTAATCTTTTAAAAGTTCATACAGAACATCACCTGTGAGTTCTGAAAAAAAAAAAAAAAAAGCAAAAAAAAAAAACAAACACAAACACACCAACACCCTAAAATAAATAAACCAACCCAGAGTTTAAACAATATTAGGCCAAATATAAGCAGCACTTGAATATCCCAGTACTTCCAAAATAAATTAAAACTGAAATTGGAAGATGTGCACCTTGCTTTACATGCAAAAATTATATGCTTATCCATCAAAGCAATTGGAAGCTATCAGAGGTGAACAATTGCTTAAAACAAAGGCACAAAACAATAGAGATGGTAAATTACTAGATATCCCAGAAAGGCTACGCAAACAACACCAAAGAACATGCTCTTTTCAAACAGAAGTTCAGTATTTTTCCCCAAAGAATGAACCTTAAAAAAAAAGAGCAAATTGCATCGGAACCCTTGTAGTAGTTAACAGATAAAACTCAACCAAAAAAAGAACAACATTTTCACACTTCCAACATTCTCATTTTGAAATAAGCCGATTTACATGCTAAAGTGCACAACCAACATCTCCATTCTCCTTTCTTTACCTTTCTCTTTGTCTGCCTTTACAGATCCAGCACCACTGTGAGTCTTGATGTCACTAGATTGCCCTGAATTCAGGAAAGGATATTTTTAGCATTAATTCTGAATTTCAGATTTCCTGTTAAGGTGCTATGCAGGTATTTATAAATGAAAATATCAATTTTTATTTTGGTGATATACTTCTACAAAGGAAGAAGAAAATAACCAGAAATCTCTACAGTAAAGAGAAACTAAATTATCCTTATAATCCCTCTCCCATCCTAAATTCTATACATGGAACCCATTTAATAATCTTAATTGAAAGCAAAACTACCATGATCTCTCAGTTTTTTCACTGTCTTTACAGCAAAATTCAAGTACATGTTTTTACTGCCACAACGATCATAAATAGATTGCTCTTCTATCCGGGCCTGTATAAAAAAGAAAGACTGAGTGTTAGTGGGGTACTTTATGTGGTCGGTGTTTATTTTTTGTTTGGCTGTGGTTCCCCCACCACCACCCCAAACACAGGAAGAACTGCCATTTAGAATCTGAGATTCTGAACCTGCATGTAGAGACACACATTCAAATAGCGTCCTAAATCTGAAGTACAAAAAAAAAAAAAAAAAAAAAAACACAGAAATGCATATGTAAAAAAAAAAAAAAAATCCCTTCTAGTACTAACATACATCATTTTAAAAGATAATCAGCAGTGCTAAGAAAACTGGTTTTGCTGGTGGAAAACTGCAACTGATTGATAACATGAGGAAAGTGTAAGATCCAGTACATTTTAACTTTTGCTTCCTGAAAAGGCTGAAATATTGGTCCTAAACACAAACAAACAAAACATGTTGTGCAATTTAAAACCTACTGACTTAAGAGGAAGAATTGTAAAGACCTGTAAAACATTACAAACCTTGCCACCAGCTTCATCCACCGTGCTACAAATTTTGAGGTAATGTTCAAAAAAAAGTTTGAAATATCGCTGCCTTATCTCCCGTCGTACTTTAGATGCTGATTCAGGAATGAAAGGTTTTTTCTTAACGTAACCCTAAAGAAATAAAACAAAACAAAACAAACAAACAAACAAACAAAACAAAAAAAAAAAAAACAGTAATCTGATCAATATTAACAGTCCTAAGAACTAAAACCAGGCATGCTTTTGCCCATCCTTAGATAAAGTCATACATTACTGAAAAGCCATTACAAAAACTTACACAACAGTTACACAAGGAACCAGAAACAGCCATCAGAAATACTAGCTAGAGATTTTTCCTGCTTGAACTAAGCAAAGTAGTTTTTGACTCAAAGTAAGTTGTGTGAGACATTAAAAATACTTTTCAACTTCTAACTTCTTTTTTGTTAGAAAAAGTTCAGTCTTTCAGAGAGCACTGGCAGTTCAGCAACAATTTAACAGTCAGGGTTTCCATCTGGTGTTCATTGCAGGTAGTATTTCATTCATAGCATAAACTAAGGACAAAATGAACTAGACTGAAAAAGTTTGTTTTGATGGAATTTATAAACTTTCATAGCCAATGTAATGCTAAGGTCTTGCTAACCCTGAAATGCTTATTTTACAATAAAACACAGAAGTTAAAATCATCACATTTAAAAATTCAACAGTAAGTTAGATTAACTCTGGCACTGTTGCAGCCGAAAAGGTCCAGACACTTAAAAAAGATACATGGTGCGTATCAAGCAAGAAGTAGTATTTCTGTACTTCCCTTTTGTAATCTAGGAAAGCTCACTTTAGAGTGGTATTTATATTTGCATACTGCTACCAAGAAAAGTAGTAGTTTTGGTATATGAGTAGCAAAGGCAACGCGTATTATTGTAACAAGCTAGTTTTACCTTTCCTGAGCCATGGAGTAAGCTATTCAGGAAACAAGAATTTACATATTAGAGATATAAAGCATGAAGTAATCCATACTTAATATACTAGAAAAACATCAATAACCAAACTGACTAAAGCCATAACATTTGTTTGTTATAGAGCTGAGTGGTGCAGTTGATACCAAAGAAGGAAGAGATGCCATTCAAAGTGACCTGGACAGGCTGGAGAAGTGGGCTGATGCGAACCACGTATGATTCAACATGTCCAAGTGCAAGGTGCTGCACCTGGGTTAAGGCAATCCCCCAATGGCAGGGGTTGGAACTAGATGATCTTTAAGATCTCCTCCAACCCAAGCCATTATATGATTTGACATTTTTGATAAGAAAATGAAGCACCGACCTTGTAATTAATTTTACCTCAGAAAATCTTCAGTGACATCTGCTTTAAAGAAATTTCAAGATTAGAGTCTGAAGTTCTGAGTAGAGCAGGAACATCTCTAGATCAGGCTGCCCAAAGCCCCATCCAGACTAGCCTTGAACACGTCCAGGGATGGGGCATCCACAGCTCCTCTGGACAACCTGTTTCACCACCCTCTGAGTGAAGAATTTCTTCCTAATTCTAATCTAAACCCACCCTCTTTCAGTTTAAAACTATTTCCCTTTGTCCTAAAACTACCTGTCCTTGTAAACAGTTTCTCTCCATTCTTCTCATAAGCCCCCATAAAGAATTGAAAGGCCACAAGGCAGTCTCCCCAGAGCCTTCTCCAGGTGACTTAGCAATTTATACAACGAATTGCTTACATCTGTACAGTGCAAGCTAGTACAAACATGAAAACAAAAACACAGTTTGCATAGCAACTTGATTTAGCTATGGAGAAAAGCAGCACTTTTATTAGCTGCCATTACTATGATCACTATTTCTTTAGTAATTCTAAGTAAGCACTAAAAGACTACAGGAGTTGCACATTGTCTCCAATCTCAAGAGAATTTAGAGAATTTTCACCTTTGGAAAACCACAGGATTCAGTACACCCTCACTGCAAGGAATTCACCTTGCTGACCATGTCATTTCCCTGTTTTCTTGTGGATGTGCTGATTGGTCTGAAGCAGTTTGAATCTGGGTACAATTTCTTTTGGAGAAGTTGCTGCAAGCAAAAATTCTTGCTTTTTTCAGAGATTCCTGGGAGAAGGGGTACTGACAGCATGTGAAAGCACTATATTTAACAACTGAGACATGCTGCATAATGCAATATTAGGAGAGTCTTGTGTGATTTCTCACACATTATCATATTAAATATATATATATATATATATAAAATTGTTTTTCGTTAAGAAAAATACATCATAGGAAATAAGCAGCAGCTATGAAGACAAACAGGTACAAATTTAACTCAAGTTCTACCAGCATGCATCACATCGAACATTACTGCAGAACATTCCACAAGCGTATACATGTAATCTTGATTTGAAATATGATTTAATGCATACAATGATCAGTTGTGTGTTTTTTTTAAAAAGCTTAATTGATATATCATGTTATTGGGTTTACATTCTAACATAGTGTCTGAAATTGCAGTTTTTCTACCTCTGTTCCCTTTTATATACCAAAGCTCTGTAACTCTACAGTACCTCAAATAGCATGAGAGCAGTCTTTTCAATTGAACGAACAGACAGTTTGCATGGCATTGCTATTTCAGCATTTCCTTTACTTGGTTTATGCAGTTGACCACTGATGGTTTCAACAGGCTGAACTTCAAGCAAATTTGAAGAAGCTGAAACACAGAGAAAATACAGATTGAATCTGAACTGTGATGGAATTTAAATAACAGTTACCATTAATCTGTCATACTGTTATTTCACTGCTTCTTTAACATAAAGCAGGGTAAAAATAACCTAAACAACAGAAGAGAACTTGGAGCTTCAGGAAACACATTAAGACCTCACTTCTGCCAACAAGTTTTATCCAAAGCATCCTCCAGTATTTTTGAAGACCTTAGATAGAAACAACCACGCAAGTCAAGTTAAAAAGCTATTTAGATGTTGTAGTGATAGTGATTTTTAAACACATAATTACCTGCCTTCCCTGTCCCCTCTCCCTCCTCAACCCACAAAAAAAATGGTAACAAGTTAAAAAAATAAAAATCAGGGAAGCCATCATTCTAACCTAATTTTCCAATGCAATTATTAAGGGTTTCAGAAACAAATTATTTCAGAACCCTAACAGTTGAAATCAGTACCAAAATCAAACTTGGTACATTTTCATTCTTTTAACTCATGTATTGATACAACGAAACAAATGTATTTTCAGGATTTTGGTCAAAACTGTAAATGTTGAAAGACTTTTCTGTTACCACTTCAGCTCAGTTGAAGTACTTTAAAGGACTTCAAATAACTTTGTAGTTGGACAGGGCATCTATTTCCCAAGCTAAGTGTCCACCATCAGTCAGTTGACAATCACCACAAAGCGAACGTACTCCAAGACAGCTAGCAAGCAAATGAAATTTAGTTCGTCAAAACTAAAGATCAAGTTTTCATACCAGTTGATCTCTTACTTTGGATTTGAATAGCCGACTGTTTAGACATAGGCTTCTCCTGTCCAGAATCAGTAGCAATAGAAGCTATTAATTCCCTTGCTTTCAACTGTGCTGTCTGGATTCTTGGATTCTTCAGACCCTGCTGCACAGGAGATCTTTTGGAAGGATCCATTTCATTTTTGTTATGTATCTGTTATGTATACACACAGAAAGAGATGGGTTAGCAGTCAAGCAGTTCCAAACCACAGCAAGACGGTGTTAACTTTTAACACTGAATTTTGCTATCAGATTCAGAGCTCTCTCTACTTGTTGTCCCAGAATGAAAAGGCCAATCTGGAAGAGAACTGAGGGGCAAGAGCTTAAAGAATTATACCTGCTGCTATTAACATTGCCACTTAAAGCATTTTAAGAGCAGAGAAAGTATAAATCACTTCTGGTTTCCCACTGCTGTATCTATAATCTCAGAACAAGCCTCCTTTACAAACTGATTTTTCAAGGCTCTTTTCATTAGCCTCAGCGGCCCTCGGCAGCAACTTACTTCACCTGCATCAGGAACTAACTCCAGGTTCTAGGTGATCACATATTTGCTTCCATTTTTAGAAAAAGAGATGATGAAGCATTTGTTCTATTTTGGTTTAAAATACTTTTAAAATTACAAGACTCAGCCAACCCGAAGTCAAAATGAGTCTACTCAGATTAAGTGGAGCTTTGTTAAACTTCACTTTATTACAAGATTAAAACTCGCATCAAATTTCGGGATGTCTGTAATTCTTCTCTTTTGTCCAGCAACGTTATCTTCAGTTTCTAATAAACTGGCATCCACATTTTTTTCATGAGTCTATTAAAAATAAGAACAGGCTACTTAGACCAACTTCCAGACTTCATTAATACCCTCATGACCCACTCACTCCAATGTTTCAGGATATTCAGCCGAAAAAAGTCACCAGGAAAGTACAATTCCACCAGTACTAAATAGGTACTCTACATTCAGCACAGCTCAGCCACAGTGCTTCAAAGCAGGGTAGTGGTACTCAAAGTTCCCACATTCATTTATAAGATGAGCAGGAGACTACTGAACATACAATTGCCTCTAAAACTTTGCTTAGAACAGTAAAACGAAGTCTACTACAAGGAAGTGAGCCACTGGGGTGATTTTCTTCTTTTGGAAACATATAGATCACCCAGTGTCAAACAAGACTAGAGTTGTAAGTGTTCCTCATTAGTTCATCTACTAGCGCGGAAGGCTCAACTATTTAACCTTTATTAATACATAAAAGAGCATTTGAACTTGACTATACAGATAACATTCCTCCTCCATATGCTCAGGAAAAAAAAAAAAAAAAAAAAAAAAAAAAAAAAAGCAAGAACTTAAAGAGAAGCATAATACCTGCTTATCATTGTCTTTCTTTTGTGCCTCTTTTTCAAACTCCTCAAAAATCCTCCGACACTCCTCTATAGGATCATCTGATTCTGAGAGCTCTGTGTCCTCCCCACTGGATTCCATGTCTTCAGCAGATGAACTCAGAATTTTTTCACCTTCTTTCTTGTTTCTGCACACAGGTTTAACAGAACTGCTTTTATCAATGTTTTTGGTCTGTAAAACTGTACCAGAGCAAGCCTCCTTGCCCACATTTAAGAAATCAGTTGGATACGAGTACGTATCCTTTGGGCTTTTCCCCAATTTTTTATCAGTGCTGCAACTTTTCTTTGTATCTAGTATTATTTGCTTTCCAGGTCTTTTTATTGTACTTTCATTTCCAGAGGAGTGACTAGTACACAAGACAGACTTTGTTACTCCTCCACTGCCCACACCCTTTTCACTACCAGTATATTTCTGAACAAATTCTTTGACCAATATATTGTTTTCTGCTTTCTCTTGCTTCGGAATCTTCTTCCGCACATCTGCCTCAGCAGAAGCAGATTTATGTTTCTGTGAGTTACAAGCATGCCTCTCTCTCTGTTCAGAAATCTTCAGTGTTTCAGCGTTTACATCAGGCAAATAAATTGTATTTGCTTTCAGAGAAACACTCCCTGCTTTTTCAGATTCATTTAAACATTTGCCACTCTTCTCCAAATCAGCTCTTTTCTCTGATTTTCCTGGTGTATACCCAGGACCATCTGCTATGACACTACCATGCAATTCTTCTGCATGTATTACAGCATCCAGTTCTTCTTCTCTATTCAAGTTTTTATAGTTCCTATTTTTTCTTGGTCTTTTATTAACAAGTGGTGGCTCATCAATGACAAGATCACATTCATCATCAGATTCTTCAGGTTCCACTGGGGAATAGCTTCTTGACCTCTTTCTGAATTTCCTCCTAAATGGAAACGCTTCTGAATTCCCCTCTTGATATTCACATGGAAATAGTTCTGTTGGCTTAGCCGACTGCTGCTTAGCATTTTCATCTTCTGTTGTTATGGAAGAGATAGACAGCCCTGAAAATAATTTCATAAATATTACTTTCTATTTTTCCCAATTAAAGGAAGAGATGTTATTTTTGTACCAAAAAAACAAAATCATATGATAAAAGTGCTAGAAAAAAGCACTACAATGGCTTCCTTACAAGAAAGTGTCTTAAGATTATTTTCAAGGGTTATAGAATTCTTAATCATTTAACCTGGAAGACTGTATTGAGAAAGTTCTTTCAGTTCTTCAGTTTCAATCTTGAATTTATCTCCTGCTATTTCAGCCCTTTTAAGTTTTTGCAAATCACCAGTCCATGTCAAGGAAAGAAATGATATCACCTTAAGTCGCAAACCATCTACTTCTTTTTTCTCAGCTAAAATACGTAATCTGCTTTATTAATTATGAACAAATCTCATTGTCCCAAATGTCCCCAGTAACATTTCAAGCCAGACATATTTACAGTCACGCACAAACTTTAAGTGGCCTTGAAAGCTGAATTTTCCAACTGCACATGTGAGAAACTAACCTCCATCTTTCCAGCTTTTACAGACTAGAGACTGAGTTATGGTAAGCTAATATTTTCTCAAGGCACTGTCTCTGTCCTCTCCTGCATCTTCTCACTGATTACAGTGTAGTGGTTATTTCCCAAAGTTTCACTGGCTGACAGGGTCTCAGAGAATTGCTAGTATCAATCTAGTGTTTTTAACAATAGTATTTAATAGAACTGTACTTTTAAAACCATATGTAACCACTTTTCTTCAAAAACAATTCTACCCGTAATTACAGAACATTTCAGGGACCTACTAGAAAGTTGCATTTTGCTGGTGAACAGCATTCTTTCCAGGCTACTCAGAAATCCATAGCTTTGGCATTAACATAACAACATGCAAGCACAGAGAGGTACCACAAAACCTCAGCACCCAGTTGCTGTGGTTTAACCCATCTCACTCCCCCAGTAGGACAGGGAACAGAATTGGAAGAGCAAAACCAAGAAAACCCATGGACTGGAATAACAACAATTTCCTAGGAAAAGCAAAAACTACACATACAAGCAAAGCAAAATAAAGAATGTGTACTCTGCTTTCCATTGGCCAGCAGGTGCTTAACCATTTCCAGGGATGCAGGGCTTCATCACACCTGATGAACCACACAACTAGTACCTGGGAAGACAAACACTGTAACTCCAAACACAGCCCCCTTCCTTCTTTCCCCCCCCAGATTTCATTGCTGAGCACAACATCACAGGCCAAATTACTCTGCATCCCCAGCCTGCTCACAGGTGGGGCAGAGCGAGAAACAGAAAAGGCCTTGATGCTATGCAAACATAGCTCAGCAACGACTAAAACACTGACGTGTTATCTAGGTTGTTTTGGCCCAAAATCCAAAACATAGCCCCACGCAAACTGCTATGAAGACAATTAACTCCCTTCCTGCCCAAACCAGTACTACTACGTACCTCAAAGAAATCGTCTGGGCCACTCTGAGGTGGCAATTGTTCTTAACAGAAATACAAATAGCCTAACATTAGTAACTTTTCTATGACATTTTATAGAAGACACCCTTTAAACTTTACAGTAATCCATGCTATAGGGTTATTCTTTGAGTAAAATGAGAATCAGCAAGCCTTCAGGGTTCAAGCTGACTAGAGACTGCAGAAGCCATTTAATGAAGCACTCTGGCCACTAAAAAGGAGATGCCAACAGATTCAGCCTTCAGCAAGTCACATCCCACTGCACAGGTGGAAGTCAGGAAGGGAAGGACTCCATGCCACAGGTTGTTTTAACCCCGACTCCGACTGCCCATTGCAACCATCATATTATCCAAGTCCTTCTACTAGGCTGCAGGTCTTTACGCTCAAGTGCAGCAAACTTGGAGAAAGAAATAAAACATCTAGTACATGCTACCCTTTATTGGTAAGTGTGAAAACCCAGGCACTTACTGTGAAAAGGAAGCTCCTGATGCACAGAAAGACACTACATGCCCAGTGAAAACCTGTACTGTAACAGGGGTGTGGGCACTCTTAGCATGAAGCCAGAAACTCAGTCACACCTACTTAAAATCCACAGATATAACAGATGATAAATACTTTGATAATTACTGATTTGTCAAGCAGCTGTAACAGGTACACTATCAGTGCAGTCCACAGCAAATGATGTGGAAGAGATCCAGCGACGTTCAAAATAACCTGAGAACCACTTGTTTTTAGTAATACACTTTTTAAGTCCAATTCAGAAGCATATTTTTTCCCACTAATAAGGGCTGTTATCGTCGCTAAGCTTTGTAATTTGTAACAGGAGATCATTTTAGCACCCTCCCCCTTGCACCTCACCCATTCAGCTTTATTACTCTACTACATCTCCAAATGACATCTACCCCACAGAAACACCTGATGGAAGAACCACAGAAGAAAACTTACACGTCTTATTGCCTGTTAAACCTCAAAAGAAACCCGAGGATCATGACAGTGCCATAATAAACCGGATTCTGGGCAGCACACCCTGCTTATTCCCTCCTGCGTAAGCAAGCCCTCCACGGGTTGCTCACCCTGGACCACGTCTAGCAGAGTTGCTGCTACATCCTCTGAAGGAGAAGGGGACATTCCCAAGCCGGGGAGCTCACCACCTGCCCCGCAGAGACCCGCAGACCCCCCCCCCCACCTCCGCTGCTCCTGCCCCTGTTCCCCGCGGCATCCTCACCTTCCGAGGGTCCCGCGACGGCACACGGATGCCTCTCGGCCGCTGGTTGCCGCGACGACTCGTGCAGGTACTGGCAGTGCGGGCGCCGGCAGCTGCCGTCCTCCGCCTGGTCGAACGGGCAGGGTAAGCCGGAGAAGTAGCCGGCGGGGCGAAACATGACAGCCGTCGGGGGGCGCGGGGCGACCCGGCACCGCGCCGCCACAGCCCGTCTCTACCGCCTACAGAATGGGGAGGAGGGGATGGGAGAAGCGGGCGGGGCTGCCGCGGAGGGGAGGTGGCAGAGGGCTTGCCCTGAGAGGTGAGCAGGGTGAGGAGACCTTCGCCACAGAGCCCTCAGGGTCTTTGAGAGCTTTATGCTGAGGGATTTCAGTGAAAGTCTCTCGCTGCCAGCATGTGGTGGCTCATCCAGCCTGCCCGTGGCCTTCTACAACAGCCTCTGTAGGGTATCTCCAGCCTGGCTCCCAGCTATGCCATTTGGAGCACACTGGTCCTCTTGCTGGCACAGGTGGTTGTTTGCTACCTGTTTTACTCATGAGTTTCTTAAAGCCAGTCTCCTTCCAACGCTTGCTCTTTTCTAGCTGGCTTTATGGTTGCGTTGTTGAAGCATTTCCATTATGTATGGTGGTCTCTGCTGCCGTGCCATGAACCTTTTTCCTGTTTTTGTCATATACTATCGTACAATCCTTAACATTGGAAAAGACCTCCAAGATCATCTGGTCCAACCATCACCCTACCACCAATGTGACACACTAAACCATGTCCCTAAGCACCACATCCAACCTTTTCTAAAACAAGAATAAGGGACCAGGATTACTCTCAGTATTCACGGTGTGGATTAACTGGGAATTTGTAGAATATATGTATATAATATAGAATATATTTGTAGAAATTTATTTGTTTCCTTTATAGCATCTTCATATGTTGTTCTGCATTCTTTTCCTATTATTTCTTGTAGGTTGTGTCATCCATATTGTCAACACACACATAGTGGGGTGAGCTTCAATACCATCCTTAAGACAACACTTTAATTTCAGGTGATCAAATACAGTTTCAAAACACTGAAAACATGAAAGTAATAACCATAAAAAAGAGTGAAAAAAACTAACTGAAAATGGGCTGCTAATGTTAACTGTCTCCTGCTGACCAGTAACATGGCAGGAAAATGGAAATCTGCTATATTGGATGCCAAAGACAAAAGCAACTAGATATATTTCAAAATTCCACTTGCTACTTTTCACTCAGAAAATATTTGTTTAGAAAATAATTACTGTTCAGAGATCTCACCACAAGATTTCTACTCAGTGTGAGCCACCTATGTTGTATTGGTTGGATTCCTTTCTGAAAGTCATTGTGACAGTGTTTCAGCTCTTCCTTTTCAACTTGAATGTGGAGCTTGCCATAGTTGTACCCCCTGGTGCTTTATTCTGAAGTAGTTAATGCTTGCCTGCAAACATTTGTGTTCAGAACTGAAATTTATATCCCGCTCCTGTCAATGCATAAAGCTTATTCTATTCTGTCATGAGATTTCAAGCTACCTATTTAGTGAATCACAAGCACTATTTCATAAAATCATAGAATCAAGGTTTGAAAAGACCTCCAAGATCATCTGGTCCAACCATCCCCCTACCATCAATATCACCCACTAAACTATGTCCCTAAGCACCATGTCCAGCCTTTCCTTAAACACCCCCAGGGATGGTGATGCCACCACCTCCCTGGGCAACCCGTTCCAGTGCCTGACTGGATTTCTCTCTGGAAAGAAATGTCTCCTAATTTCCAACCTGAACTTCCCCTTGATTTCTCAAAACATAGTTGCACATAAGCCAGCAGATGAGTTTGAGAGCTTATTGGTCACGGTAACTTTATAATTTATTAGATATATTTGTTTTCATTTTTCACTAAGATTATATCATTTCACTAAGATTATTACTTTTCATTTTAGTCCTCTGATGAAGGACTATCATTGTGATTTGGTTCATCAGAAACAGATGGCATATCAACTACTGAACTCATGAGGGGTACAGTTTCTGAGATTGTCTTGTGTGAGTCACTCTGCATATCTAATGCTTTTATCCCACCCTGTGCCTCCGAAGCTGGTTTCTGTTCACGTGAGCATCTGAACATACGACAAAAATTCCTACAACACAGAACAAAAAAAATGTTATTCTGATTAGAGGAATTCAGCAGAAACTTAACAGATACCACTAAAGATGGGCAACAAATTACTGAACTTCAATTTTTTCAAGATTTGAACTGACAAAGAGGAGCATTTCATCTTATAATGAAATACTTAGTACACAGACTCCTGGAAATAACATAATTTATATATAGATTTTTAATAATTTCTACTTTTACTTTTCATTTGTCTGTGCAGCCTTTCCCAGCTTTCTTCACATTTTTGCATATTTTGTAATGCGATGTTTGCAGTAGAACTTAATTTTGTTATCCAAAAACATACAGTCCTGTCAATGGCTGTTATTTGTAAGGGGAAGTGTTCTACCAACCAACACACAATCTAGTAATTGACAGAATATTGTAGGACCATATTGCAGTTTCTGCCTCTGGTTCGCTGAGAGTTCAGAGGTGCTCTAAAGGGATCTAAATATCAGACACGGTACATGACTGGAAAACTTACCCTTTTGGAATTCTGTGCTTGATAAAAATCGCACAAAAGAATATCATAAATATTATGTAGATGACAAGAGCTGTAGATGATGCAATAAGCATTGCTTGCACTTTAAAGTCTTCCTGGCTGGTTTGTTCGGTTGCGTTCCTTTGGAGCAAATCAGCGTTCTCTGACACTACAACAGTAAAGCACATCACACCACTAGCATTTGAAATGGTAGTGCACTGTGCAATTGGACATATGTAGAAACAGATTATACATATGCATTTTGCAAATAAATGTGTGCGCATCCTAGTAAAATGACTACCTCTACAAAAACACAGATCCATGTTTAGTTGTCAATGACTTTGCCCAAAGTACACCTCTTCCAAATTTTCTAGACATGACTTTTATCCACCATCATGGGAAATTCTGACAGAAGTTTAGCAGCTCCATCAACTGTAGTATTTTGAGTTACTAGCTGTGGTTTGTATTTTGAGTTTCATTAAAACTCATTTTTTCATCTATGAGGAGAGAGGGGTGTCTGAAGTTATCTGCAGAACCATAGATTCTGTGTATTCCTAGTTTTCTGTGTCCAAAAGGTATCAAGACTGCTGCTCCATATTGTTAGTTAGCATTTCTTGGAGAACCACATCACTTCAGTGGTATCTGAGTTAATCCATTTCACCAGAAACAGGTTTTGATTGGTACATACCATCAGAAGGTAAAGTAAATTGTCTGGTCATCCTTGCTGCGGTTAGGAGTGGTACAAAGATGAGCAACGTGCCCCTCATAGCAGAAACAGTGCTGCTTTCCCAGGGGTTCTTATGGTTCCTGTGGCTGCTGTCCCCGGCCACCTCCCGGAATGTGATGTCACCATTGTCCCCAGAGCCTGGCCTGACAGGGGATCCACAGGGGACATGGCGGGGAAGATGGCATGTCCTGGAGACATCACACTTGTTCCTCCCTCTGACATACTCACGTGCAGAGGGTCCTGTGGGCGTGCGAGGATGGAAATCTCTGCTCTAACTCCTCGCTGAGGTTGGACGTCGTGCTTAGGGTCATGGTTTCATGGGTGATATTGGTGGTAGGGGAGCAGTTGGACCAGATGATCTTGGAGGTCTTTTCCAACCTTAATAATTATAGGATGTTATAACTGATACAAATGCATGTTTACAATTATAACATCTTTGTCCATACCCATTGAAGACTCTGTTGCTTCAAAACGCAATGTTCTTTGTTTAGATAGAACAGAGCGCAGTCTTCGAGTAGTATTTGTTGTGACTAATTATAAACAGATTAAAAACCTAGGAAAGGTCTTGATCTACCAATATCTGTCAAACTTCTTATGTGACTGTCACTGTGCCAGAATCTTTTAAAGAAATGGTAGGGCATGAGAATCTAACTCCTGTGAACTAAAAGAATCTAACTTATGTGAACTAAACAACGTAAAAATGACGAAAAAGTCCATTCAAAACACCAAACCCTATGTTCTTTGCCTGGCTTCGGTGCTCTATCACGTGAGCGAAGTCCCCGCCGTCTAGCAGAAGTCTAGCAGAACTGTAGTTCTTCACACAAGCACAGAGCCGGCCTCAAAAGCAGAAGTGACAAAGCTCCCTCTGCTGACTACAGAAAGAAAAGTCACTCTGTTTTTACAATGGTAAATGGAAGAGTAAGTGCTGCGGGGAAAGGGTCTTGCAGAAGAATGTGGAGGAAAAAGCAAAGGCTGGAAACATCATTACGCTATCAGTGTAAGAAAGAGTTTTAAAGTTGATGGAATAATTCAAAGACTGGAAGGAACAGCATTTGTGGTGTGGCACATACAGGTCGCAGTCCGTAGCTTTGGCAGTTCACAGCTGGATAAAGTGAACTGTGATCTTAGAGCGCCATCGCCCTGCCTAGAAACACTCCTTTCCGAGGGAAACAGTCACTGATTTTTAAAATTTGCAATTTGACGTAGGCATGTGAGCCTTTTTTTTGGTGAAAAACCTTAGGGAGAAGAGCTTTGATTTCTGCAGACACAGAGAAGTCCAAGTGTTCTCCCAGCTAGACTGTATTCAGGTGATAAATCACCCAATACAGATGAGAGGAGTAACACGGAGGAGACTATTTAATTCCCTGCACAGTCATAACCAACAGCCCACAAACCTGTTTGCAAGAATTTTGAGTTAAACAGAATGACAGACATTGAACTGAGCATAGCACAGTTACAGGAAAAAATTAGAATTCATATCCAAAGCAGCCTACATGTGATTGACTGACAAGTCAACGTCAAGAGCTACCAGGAAATTTGTGCTGCAAGACAAAAGCAAATGTTATTTAGAGCTCAGAGCTGAACTAACAAAATGAGGCAAAACACAGGCATCCAGCTCTGATGCCTTGCTGGTTGGGGCAGTGTTGCCTTTACTCACAGGAGGTGTGTGCTGGTGGAGGACCTCTGTTCTGAGTAAGGAGCTCAAGGAGAAGGTCAGCAGGCTCTGCAGTTCCAGATTCAATGAGAAAGAGCTTGACAGGACCATCTCCAAACAAAAGTTTGAGCTGCCAGCTGTCCCAGAGGAGTTAGTGCTCATCAGGCTGGGAAATTGTGGCTCCTTCAATGCTGAAGGCTGGGAGCTGGTGACTTCACCAGGAGGTAACTTGCACCAGGAGGCTCATTCCTGCGCCACCTGTAGAGCTGCAGCTACAGATCATGTTCAGTGTCCTGGCAGCAGTGGAGGGTCTAGGAGCTGTGTCCAACAAAGTCATCAAGCCCACAGTGCCGGAGCCTTGCAGCAGCACCAGGAAGATGAGGAAGGTGATTCTAGTAGGGAGCTCCTGCTGCAGGGACAAGTATCCCACCTGGTGACGTGACCTGCTGTGGAGGTAGGCTGCTCCTTGCTAGGACTTGGACATTGCGGAGGGATTGCTGCTGCTTGTCTAGCACTGGGACCAGCAGCCTCCCTCTTGTCCCAAGGGATGCTGCCAGAGTGACCTGGAGCATACTGTCTTCTGCAAATTCATAGTAAAATATCTGGACAAGCATCCCTGTGAGGGATAATCTGCAGCCAAAAGCAAAGGCTCAGGTGAGGATCTCAGTGAATTACCATTTTTATTCATGATTGCAATAGTGGGCATCCTGCAAGCAGCAAATGCACAGAAGTGCAGCATAGCCCTATATTCCCTACAGTCTGACGCTTGATTCCTCCTGTTTCCTCACTGGCTGAGTACTACAGGTTCACAACCTGCCTGACACTTGTTACTATGCCCTGTATGTAAAGATTTTTTAAATTGGAGGGGCCCATGATTTCATAGCTTCTTGTTCTTGCTGACTCCATCACTGCTTGTTTTGTTTTTCTTAGCCATCCTCCTTATTTTAGGACAGTGGGACCTTCCCCTGACTCCTTACCTGCTTAACACCCCTGCTCTATGCCTTTGCAATCACCTTTGAAAATGCAGGGTTAGTGGAATTTTCCACTCCAAAAAAACACAACTTTAATTCTTACATCTTCACTACATGTTTAAATTTCTGTTGTGCTGGAGTACAAGCATAGGCAATGTTCTGGATCATCTGACATACCATTGTACTTCTGCACACAGCATGTACTGCTTACTGCAGTAGTACAGCTGGAGTACTAAGACCAGCCAAGTCAACATGCTGAGTGATCGATGAATGGCAGCCTGGGCCACACGCCGTGCATTCTGAGGTACCTTTCATTTTCTGGCAGAAGGTCCAGGTGTCAAAAGTAGAAGTCGCATGGTGTAGGTCTCTGCTAGAGGTAGCAGAGAAGATTTAGATCATCCCTTACATAGCAATGTCCAAAAATATTTTCAAAACCGACATTAGCTCATATATATAGCCTAAGCCATCTTCTAGCATCAACCACAGGATATTGAAGTTAAATCCAAGTGTATGTTATGTATGCATCTTGCTTCCTTATGGAGAAGGAGACACATGTATAACTGTATTACACATATAATGTAAAACATGTTTAATTTCAGCGTGTTCGTTCTTGGCTCTCCTGCAATTGGTTAGCAACAACCTAATTGTCTTATTCCGTACTTTTCTCACTTAACCGTAGATCACAGATTCTCTTCTATTTTCACCTTTCAGGAAATAATTATACTGCCTGTCATTTTAATGAATAAGCACTGCTACAAGATCAAAGTTAATGAGCTCCAGCTTCTTGAATTTATGTCATGGCCTTTGAAAATGCATTACTTCCTACACATAAAAACATGTTCTATTTAGGACCAGCTCTTCGTCTCTTTACCCTCCTTGAGTGCTCCAGAAGGGGCCAGATGAGTGTTCACTACAGCTGGTGGACACCTCCTGCTCCTGGAGGGTGTTCTTGGCCCAAATTAGATCATTTTCTATGAATTCCTCATCTGTTGTTTCCCAAAACAAGTGGCAGAGGAGGTTCTAACAAAAACAAATGAATCAAAACCCCAGAATGAAACATAATGTGAGCAGTTTCATACTAACTGCTTAGAAAACTCTATTTGATTTTGCTCATCAATCAGATAATTAGATTTCTAGTTAAAATCTGCCAACAGAATTCTGTTGTATTTGACTTTGAAAGACATACAATTTTTCATCTCAAAACTGAAAAGCAAACTAGTGATTGCATAGCAGCCTCAAGCACTGGCAGCTCCAGTGCCATTCCAGCATGCTGATACATTGCCAAAGGTTTACTCTGAGCAGGGTTTTAGGAATTTGCTCTTATGAACAGGGGTTTGACAACTAAGAAATAGGCTTGATAACTTTAACCTGCTGAAAAAAACACACATGATTTCAATATTTCCTCATCTTTTTCCACATCACCCTAGGCTCAGAGCAGGAGGTAACACTTTCCAGTTGCTTCACAAGGAGAAGATAAATCTCCCACTTCATGATCCTTCTTTCTTTCATTGGATGAAGCATAAATCTTTCTCCCTCACTCACTCTCGGTGCTGGTTGTGCTGCTCTATGCCTCTCTCATTTCTTTTAACAAAAACAGAAGCTTTTTCAGCCTTCTGAAGGTGGTGCACAACAAACCCTGTCTGGATCTGATGCAAGCCTCGGGGAACAGCCAACCTGCTGGAAAACTTGAGGGTTTTGAGTGAATGCACCAGGCCCACTGTGAATCCTGCAGAGCCACCTGAAAGCTAAGAAGAGGAAATGTCAGTAAAAATTAGCCCCACTTGTTATTCCAATCTGTTTAATGAGTAAACTGCTGCAATAAGGCTTGCTATATCACTTGCTTTACAGAGGCCAAATTTTCAGACATTTGGTTAAATTCAAATGCAGTTTTGGATATGTTTTTGTTCCAGTGGTTTAATGTCATTTCAGAGACCAGTTTGACCTGTTACAACTCACAGAAGTGCATCAGAAGTGACAAGCTGAAGCCACGGAGTTTCCCAGCACCTGAAGTGAGGGTGCCAAAAACGGGAGAACAAGCTGACCTTTGATACCATTCTCCAGACTTGTTGAGTACACCTATTATGTCTTGTTTTCTTTGCTAAGTTGTGTTTCTTTTCTGCTGCTGCACTCTGTATTTAGGAATTCATCTTTTTCTCTCAGAGTGGTGATTCGTGGAAGAACTCCTTAACTCAAAGCAGCTAAGTTATAAAGTAGGTATGTAGTTTATTCTTTTGTGTTTTGTATAAGTTGTACATATGTCTGTGTATTTATGCATATGTATTTGTGTGTGTATAAATATTCACACTGTAAACCTCTGTAATCTAGCAAAGCAGGTTCTTTGCAGAAAGCTTTTCCTTCTTCAGAGGAAGGAAATCGTGGTTTGTTCCCTCTTTAGACTTTAAAATGTCCTGTTCTGCAGCAGAATACTTTATGAAGTATTTGACAGCTGTAGAGGTACTCAGAAAATACAGTAGCTTAGTTTAAAGCAGTTACAATAGCTTAGTTTAAATTGTGTGGGTTTGCTTATTTTTTAGGGGTGATATTGTATTAAATATCTGTTCAGTGTGACTCTTTGGGGATTTCTTTGTCTGATTCTGACAGAGTAGGAAAGAAAAGCCACAAGTAGATTCTCTTCCTCTTCTTTAACCCCTCTCAAATTGAGGATACAATTGAATAAGGTTTAGTGGAGGGCTGTTAGCGTTAGGTTGGAGGTTGGACTCGATGACCTTGAGGTCTCTTCCAACCTAGAAAATTCTGTGATTCTGTGATTCTGTGATTTATTTCAGCACCGGGCATATGCAGGATAGCTCCCAAAGGCATGCGCACCTTAATGTGGCAACTTGCTTTGGTTATATGCAGTAAAAAGTTACATATGCATGAAGTTTCCCAATATGCCTATACATATTCATAACCTATCCCCACTTTGTATTAAATTAGCTGCAAGAAGTAATTTCTGTAAACTCCTATCTGCGCCTGTTCAGTGCCTTCTGGTGGTGGTTGTCAGGGGGTCATGGGGATGAAGGCTGGTAACTCATCTTCATCACCACTAGTTTACCCCCTGCCTTTGTACAGACTCAGCTGCTCCTTGGCTCTTGTCCAAACCACAAGGTCAGTCTCAGCTGTTTTTTGAGACAGATTCCTATGGGTGACTCCTTCAGTGATAAGCTAGAGCTGATTGATGCAGCGGTGCACTAAAGGTAACCAGGCTATAGCAGGAGGAAGTGGGAACCAATCAGAAGAAGCTGCTAGGCTTGAATGGGCCTATAGAGAGCTACATGTGATCAAAAGCAATGCACCAATCAGAAGTCTGTAACTATGCCCGCTAGCCACGTGCAGCACAGGTAGCTGGCTCAGAAGCTATATAATGTCTTGCATTGGAAAAATAAAGGCTCTCCAGTTCTTGACAATCCTGGAGTCTGTGTCGTCATTCCCTTCAAATGGTGACCCCGATGTGGTAAGGGGTAGAGCAACGCTGCACGAATGTCTGGAGGAAACCCAGCCAAACTAATCAAGCTCGCAACTGGACTGCAACTTCAACCCTGGGACATCGCATGAAGGACAAGTGAGTGGCTGGGCATTAACAATGGGAGCAAATCTTTCAGCAGAAGAAGAGGCTATAGTAAAATTATTAATGCAACTATTAATAAAAGGGTGTAAAATATGATCTGTTTAAGATAAAGCTACTATTGAAGTTTTTGCAAAAACAAGGGGTCCCCTCAACGGCGTCATCTGTATTCGATGTAAAGACTTGGGAACAAGCTGGGGAGAAAGTGTGGGAGGCAGCATGAAGTGGGGATACAACCGCCACTGAAGTTATGACTACCTGGCACCTGGTAACGGAGACTTTAAGGGCTTGGCAGGTGGAAAAGAAGGTACAGAGTGCCACCGCCTGGGCGATCCTGACAGAAGCTCTGGGATGGGAGTCTGATAAGCCACCAGAGCAGGACAATTTAATAGATTTGGGGGACGATCAAGAGGAGGGTTGTGGACTCACACTACTAAGCCCTATTCCGCGATCCCCCTCGGCTCCCACATCACCTCCCCTTAACAACGCCTCCTTGGGAGCTCAAGTTTTTGATCCACGGGAATGATGCGAGCAGGTGTGCTGGGAAGCATTAAGAGACAGGAACACAATAGGTATGGTTTTCCCGGTACCAGTGCGTGCCAGTGATCCAAATCAATATAGCACCTTTCAATGGGATCTCATTAAAGAATTAAGAAAGATGGTGACTACGTATGGGTTGCATGCACCGTTGTTAGAGAATGTCATGACTGGTTTATTGTTGGTGCCTTAAGACTGTTACCAGATTGCCACAATGATTCTAACCCCAACACAGAAGTTGCTATGGGACCAAAAATGGAGAGAGGGCTGCGAAACAGCCGCCTTACAAAATCTGGAGAGACCTCCTGGTGACCCTCTTATGGGATCTCGGATCTCACAACTAATGGGGACCTGAGATTGCAGGCTAGGCTCAATGATGCCATCCTATGGCAGACTGCGTCTCTGGCTCTCCAGGCAATGTTGAAATTACCTGAAGTAGGAAAAGTTGAACCCTCATTTACGAGTATTAGACAACAAGTAAGTGAACAGTACATGCAATTTATCAACAGATTGCGGGATGCTGTAGATAAACAGGTTGACAATCTTGAGGCAACAGAGGCATTGATGTTAAAATTAACTATAGAAAACGCAAACATGGGCTGTAAAAGGATACTCCAAGCATTACCAGTTAATACTACGTTAGTGCAGATGATAGAGGCATGTAAATGAGTTGGATCAGTGGAGCACCACACTGCTGCATTAGCCAGAGCCTTTGCAGTGGTGCTCCAAATTGGATGAAAACGTTTTTGCTGCCAAGCTACAGGACATTTTGCTGTTGAATGGCCCCAGTAGGGCATGAGGGAAGGCTGTGGTAGCCCTGCTCCCCTATCTGCTTGCCGCTGGTGTGGAAAAGGGTGGCACTGGGCTAGCCAGTGCCGTTCAAAGTATAACCCAGAAGGTTGACCCCTGCATCCACAGCAGGGAAACAGAAGGCAGAGTGCAGGGCGGGGCTGTGCGATGACACAAGTGCCCCGGTCCTCAGCAGTGGGCAGGCTGTCCTCATGGGACCCGCCTTGTGTAATGATGACAGCCGGACCACAACCGCAACAGAGCACTGCTCTAATGGCCCTCCCGAATATGTCACCATGGACTCCCTCACTGCCAAAACCCAAGGAAGCACAGGTTTAGATGTCTCCGCAGTAGAGGACTGGACCCTGTGGGACACTTGGGTGTGCAAAATAATGTTGAACTTTAAGGGACCAATAGGTAAAGGATGTGCACTCCTGTTGGGACAGTCAAGTGCCACCTTAACAGGACTTTTTGTACTGCCTGGAGTTATTGATGTTCATTATGAAGGGATCATACAAGCCATGGCATGGACTCCCTCACCCCTGATGCTCACGCCAAAGGGTACCAGAATTGCCCAGTTTAAATTGCCCTTTTTTTTTTGTTTGTTTGTTTCTACAAGCCAAGTCATACGCATCGAACAATTAATCTTTTTTTGCAAACTGTGCAACAGGCATGGTACAACTGTTATAATTGCAACAAATGCAATAAGCAAAATAAACTCCCCTTTTATGAACTCCATCAACCACACAGTTATTCCTAATCCTTTTAGCCATGACTCCAGTCCCAGTGAGCTTGTTGTTAGCTTATCAGACAACTCATTCAGTTTTGTAAGCTGTTGAAATACCGTCTGGGAATTATTGCTCAGATTCATACAGCACATACCTTCAAATTCTTCACACCCATGACCTTGGGCTAATAGCAAAAAATCAATAGCTGCTCTATTTTTCAGAGTGTCATGCCTAATGGAATCAGTATCTGCCAGCAAAACACTTTAGGCAGCAGATGTGGTGTTGTTTTGTTTGGCAAGCCAACACCCTAACTTATTAAGCATTGCCAAGGCACGGGAGACAGAGGCACCAGGTGCAAGGATGGAAGCTGCAAAAATCTTGCCCGCCTCCCAAAAATCCAAATTATCCCTACAGTCTTCCTGGAAATGATTAACTGATCGTTTTGGTCATCTATGGATCTTGGTGATATTCAAGATCATAGACGTGTTGGGTCTCAACAAGTTTAAGTGTCCCAAGGTGCAAGGTCCTTCTGCAACTTGAGAGGGAATTCTTTGCCAGGCCCAGTCTTGACAAATAAGGAATACTCTGGTTGGCAAGGCCAAGGGTGCATTTGAGGACCTCAATATAATAGGGGTGGTGTAATTGCACCATTCAGATTCACTCTGGTATATAGATAGACTGGCCGTTATATTGACCGCAGTGATATTTTTCTCAATATAATTGAATTTTAGGCAGGCAAGTGCATTAACACTTCCTAAGATGTCTAGTTCCTGAGGCTCTAACAGGGCTATTGGTAAGTTGGCAGCCCAACCATCCCAGTTGTTCATTGCCTCCCTAAAGGCATTTCCCGTATCAGAGGCATTCCACCTCACCGTAAGGACTGCCCCATTCCCGTACTGTTGACAAAAGCTGTAAGCTCATTATTCGATAGTGGAATCCCGACCAAGCAGGTCGTGAACGGATTGTTCGCGCTGGCCATCGAGAGACACATGTAGTCCTGTCCAGTCATGTTGGTGAGGGTGACCCAAATGTTTTGTCTGGGCTGGACTGAGACCCATGCGGTGTCGAAACTGCAGAGGTGGAGGAGGGCAGTAGTCCTAACCAACACCGCACACCATGGGCTGGTACCCATTGTGATCCTTGTCCTGTGGAAATACAAGCATACCCTTGCCCCCATGTTATCAGCTGGTATGGACCTTCCCACCCCCCAGTATCCAAGTTTTGCATCATCACCATCACTTTTCCTGTTTTAACTGACGTTAGTCCTGATTCCATTATCTTAAAATGCTTAATAATGGGTGGTATATCTTTGTGTTGAAAAGGTAGTGTTAAATGATTCATAACATAGATTACTTTAGCTAATCTATTCTGTGGCGTCTCTTGAGTCTCCCCATTTCTGTTTTGCTAGCAGGTTCTTTATTGTACAGTGGACTCATTCTACTATGGCTTGTCCTGTGGGTGAGTGTGGGATGTCTGTCTTGTGCGTGAAACCCTAAGTGTGAAAAAACGCCGTTGTAGAGTGGCTGACATATGCAGGGCCATTATCTATTTTTATTTCTTTTGGGATACCAAGGGCGGCAAAGGCTGTATGAAAATGTGCTTCGACGTGGTGGCTAGTCTCACCTGCCATTGCCGTGGCCTAGATTGCATGTGAAAAGGTAGCTATGGATATGTGAACATATTTTAATCTTCCAAATTTGGGAATGTGAGTAATGTCAGTTTGGCAAATCTGGAGGGAGGAGAGGCCCCTGGGATTGATGGTAGTCAGTGGGCCTGACTGCTGCTGACAATCCGGGCAGGTTTGAATGATAAGTTTTGCCTCTGCTATAGGGATGGCAAATACTTTGGATACTGGATGATACTGGATACTGGAAATACTCTGGATAATACTTTCACTGCCTGGTGAAAGAATTGGTGTGACAAATGAGCCTGAGATAGTGTATTTGGTACCGGGACTTGCAATGCCACGTTAGCTAGCTGGTTGGCTCGGGCATTCCCTTTTATAAAAAAACACGATAAGGTGGTATGACTCCTAATATGAATTATGCAGTATGGATGGGTATGTTGCTCAACAAGGAATAGTAATTCCTTGAATTTTGCAAATAGTGTCTCATTCTGAATGTGCCTGATTTGAGATCATTCCGTTTCTTGTACCACTCCCACTGCATATTGTGAATCTGACACAATATTCACTGGGACCTGATGCCATTGTTTAAATGCCATTATTATTGCATGCAATTCCACTATTTCGGGGGAGCCTTGAATGCTCTCTATTATATGGCGCCACTGGCCTTCTTGTTCCCATGTAACTACAGCTTTTCCCATTTGCCCCGACCCATCAGTGAATACAGTTTGTCCTTGGACAGGGTGCCATCTGTATAAGGGTTTAACCTTGAGTTGGACATTATTATAAAAGGTGAACATTTTATAAGGTGGGAGGTGTATATCTAGTTGACCATCAAAGCCTGACAGGGCTGCTTGTAGCTCAAGGCTATTCTGGAGGCACCAGTTAAGGTAGTCCTTAACTCTCAGAATAACAATGCTTTTTGGTTCCTCTCAGGCTATCTCTATGATACGTTCTCTGCCTTTCTTAATTACGGCCACAAACATTTAAATGCAGGTCGCAAATGTCTTAGTAGGTTAATAAGGTAAAAACATCCATTCTAGTAACAACAGTGGATTTGCTGTGGCGGGATCCCACTGTGCAATGATCTCGATGATCTCTAAAGGTTGCGGGTCCTGGTTGCATATATAGAGTTAAATGGGTAAATCATAGTTGGCATTGCGCATTGTTGGCATTGTTGGGCTGAAATTTTTTCCTCAACATTGCTTAAAGCCATTCTGGCCACATTAGTCATCTTTCGGGGCACATTAATGTCTGTGTCCCCTTTCAAAAGTTCAAACAATGGTGCTAAGGTTTGATTATCAATGCTGCAGAGCATTTGTATTCAATTTATATTTCCTATAAGCTTCTGGACATCATTCAGTGTGCGGATTTCCATTGTGATGGCTACATATTGGGGCTGAATATTCAATACTTATCTTCCAGCCTAAATATTTCCAAGTCTCCTCCATCTGGATTTTTTTTTCTGGTGTGATTTGTAATCCTCTTTATTGAAACTCCTGGTGTAGAACAGGCAGCACTTCTTGTGCTAAGCTCTCAGATGGGCTGGAGAGCAATATGTTGTCCATATAGTGATCAATGTATACATGAGGGAATTGCCTTCGCACAGGGCGCAAAGCTTCTGCAATGTATGTCTGGCATATAGTTGGGGAATTTTTCATCCATTAGGGTAGTACAGTCCAATGATAACTGTCCATGGGTTCACTCCTGTTGATTTTAGAGACCAAAAAGGCAAATCTGGGAGCATCTTCACCATGAAGTGGTATAGTAAAAAAAACAATCCTTCAAGTCAATAATTAGTATATTCCAGTTTTGAGGGAGCATAGCAGGGGAAGGCAATCTGGGCTGTAGAGTTCCCATGTCTTCTATGACGTTGTTTATCTGATGTAGGTCATGGAGCAGTCGCCATTTCCCACTTTTCTTTTTGATCACAAAAACTGGTGAGTTCCAGGTACTAGTAGTGAGGGTAATATGTCTTAATTTCAATTGTTCTTTAATAAGTTATTGGATTGCAGTGACCTTTTCTGATTGAATTGGCACCCAAGGCCAACTCGGTGCTGTAGTCAGGAAGCCAAAGCAGACAAAAAACAAACGGAAAGAAATGAAAAGTCATCAGGATGGGAAAGAAGTACATATAGTGAATGAGGAAAGTCTCAGGACCCCAAAAAACATTTTACCATAGGTGGGGAATCTAACACTAGAAAATGACCTCAGGAAGAAAAAAAAAAAAAGGAAACAGAAGTGGGTGAGGGAAGAAACACAATTGCTACAATTGCTATAAATGAAGGTACAACTCAATCTGAATTTAGTAATATTTATAAAAGGCAAGTAAACAGCGCTGGGTACATGGGGAGCCTATGCTCTTATCAACATGCACACACAACCATCGAACTTTCTAAATATATAGAACATTGCTTCATTGCTTTACAAATTCATAAGAAACCCAAGTATGCCTATACATATATACAATCAGAAAAGGTATAAATTGAAACATAAACATGGCAAAGTTTTCTGAATTCTGGCAAGTGTTTAACAAACAGTCCTTTAAGTCTGTTACTATTAATGTCCATGACTGGGGTAGCATAGTTGCAGTTGGTAATCGTAGTTGAATTGCTCCCATATCTTCCATGACTTCATTAATTTCTCTCAAATCATGTAACAGTCTCCATTTTCCATTCCTTTTCTTGAGTACAAACACTGGAGAATTCGGCTAGTCATGGGAGCAATATGTCTTGCTTTAACTTGTTAAGCAACTCGGCCTTTGGGCCTTATGTATCCTATTCTTTCCTGATCGAAGGGAACAGAACCGTCTCCTTTTCAAGGCCAATAGGGCCTGGATCAGAAAGCATGTCCAGGTCACCAGGGAGCGTAAGAGCAAAGGCCTGCGATGCCAGTAGTGGTATGGGGGCCGCTGGTGTAGCAGAAGGATTGGTGCACGAGCCCACAACTCCCTCACTGTCTGGCAAACCAGACGTTTCTGATTGTAGCCCCACATGGCTCTTTAAGGCCTCAGAGACTGTTCACCAGCTGCTGAACAATCCCACCGCAACCTTGTCATTTTTAGTAGCAGAGTCCCACACCTTGACCTTAATTTGGTCTCATATTTCAGGCTCATAAGCTGTCTGAAAAGGAGAATAAGCTGTAAGGTTGCCAGGACAGTCTTTGTTCCTAAGGATGTCCGATTCCCCCTAACGCGCAACTGCTGACCAGCGAGGGGCAGTTGTGTGTGCGGCTCTGCTTCTCTCAGCTTGAGCTTCTTCCCAGCTCCGGTGCGCCCATTTGCAGCGACGAGCTTTCTGGACGAGCTTCTCGGAGCTGTTTGCTGAGTTTGGCCAAAGCCATCTTCATGAGGCGATCAGTGTGCCTGTTCCCATCCTGGTGTGCGTCCCGCTAGCCTGTTCCTTTTCATTCCTTCTTGCTACTTCTCTGTTGATGCCCTAACTTCATCGGGTTGCCTTCTTCATCTTGAGGACAGGCTCCCCTCTTAAAGCCTTGTCCCCACAGCAGTCCTTTTCCAAAACAGCTTTTCATTGGTCAAACAACTTTGCATCTAACAACAACGGCAAACACCCAGCAACATCCATGCCTTAATGGCTGGAGAACAAGCAACCCGAGACTGCATGGAGTCTCCTGAATCACCCTTCCGTATCCCCTCTAACCTCTTTTTCATTCCTGATGGCCTCATCGTTAAGAGTCGGATGTTCCCACCAAGCATGGGGCTTGCCGACCCCCATGGCCACACTCCCCCATCCCCCCCTTCTTTATTAATATCAACCATCTTCTTGACACGAATTACTATGCCGTATATCATCACAGTGGCATCCCTGGCCATGGCAGGGGGAGTGCAACTAGGTGATCCTTAAGGTCCCTTCCAACCTGAGCCACTCGGCGTTTCTATGGCTGTAGGATTGCGTGATTCTACGAAGAAGACCAAGACACTGTCTGTGTCAGGGTGACAAATTTTATTTGTATGACAAGCCCAGATGTGCCCTGCTAAAGGCGCGGGGGCCTCTTGCAGGGCTGGGGAGAGTCCGGGTTGCTGTCGGCCCTCCTCTTCCTCCTCCGCCGGGGCCCCCCAGGTGAGCTGTCCCTGCCCTGGCCAGGAGGAGAGGGCTCGTGGCTGCAGCCCGGCACCATGGCATCTTCTTCTGCCGCCTGTCGCGGCTCGGAGAAGGGCTCCTCGTGCTCCGCGGGGATGGGTGCGGTGGGCGGGTGGCCAGGACCCCCACGCAGGGCAGCACTGGAGGTGCTGGGCAGCTCCTCGAGGTCAGAACTCTCCAGGCAGCTGGAGGACAGCAGCATGCTGACAGGAGTGTCCCGGGGGGAGGCAGCAGGGCTGGGGGTGGCCTCAGGGCTCTCTTCTGGCTCCCAGGTGTCTTGGGAGCCCTGGAGCTGTGGCTCCCAGGTGTCTTGGGAGCCCTCGAGGTCCAGCTCAGGGCCGTTGTAGAGCTGGCTGGCAGGACGCGGTTCCAGGAAGCCCACGTGCTCCAGGTATTCCTCGCTGCACGTCTGCAGCATGATGGGGATGAGCCGCTGCACAAAGCTCCGCGTGTGGCCCTGCAGCAACGGCCGCAGCTCCTGCACCAAGGCCTGCTCATCCAGCCCGCAGCGGCACAGCCAAGCGATGACGGTGGCCTCCAGCATGTCCTGGTCCCACCAGGCAGCGTCGAACAGCTCCCTGGCTTGCTGTCGCACCCAGGAGCGCAGCGGACCGAGGACTTCCAGGTGCTCCCTGAAGAGGGCCGCCCATTCCTCGGGCAGGAGGCGTCCCACGGCAGGCTGGGGCAGCGGCTCTGCAGCCCCCTGCTCGTCCTGCTGGCTGTCAGCTTGGGCCTCGGCGTCGGGGGCAAGCTGCACCTCCAGGAAGTCGTCTTCCGCCCAGATGGAGTAGCGGATGGAGGTGATGTGCTGCCTGCAGAGGGGGCAGGTGCTGCTTCTGTTGGCCCAGCGCATGATGCACCCGAAGCAGAAGTGGTGCAGACAGGGGAGGATGTAGCTGGGCTCCTTGGGGGCCCCCTGGCACACAGGGCAGGTGACGTCCTTGGCCTCACTGGCCATGGCGTCGGCTCGCTGCAGCGGGCTGGGGAGAGCTGCAGATGGGGAGCTGCTTCCCCTGGCTGGCGCCGCTGCCACAGGTGCTGTGTGCTGCAAGAAGGAGAGAGGCCAGGCTCAGTGGCTGTGCCGGAGCGGGCAGCGGCACTGCCCCGGCCCCTCAGCAGGACAAAACCCCAACGCCAGCCCCGGGGCACGTGTCCCCGCACAGCTCACCTGCACCGCTGCGAGCACTCCGCGCACAGCCCCGGCTGCCTGAGCCAGGCAGGGCCGGGGAAACGCAGGCACTGGCTGCGGGGACGGGCACTGAGAGCAGCTGCCGACGGCCCCACAGCACAGCTCCAACAAATTCTCTCCAGAGATCCTTGCTCGGCACTCCAAGCCTCGCACACACGCTCAGCGGGAGTCCAGGCACGAGCCAGGCTGGGCCAGGCTCTGACGGCGCCCCAAGATAAGCAGCGAGGCCCGTGAGGTCACAGCCCGTTGCCGGCTGACCTCAGAGCCCGTTGCCGGCTGACCTCAGAGCCCAGCGCTCTGGGTGACCTCAGAGCCCATTGCTCTGGGTGACCCCCCAAAACCAAAGCACGTGTCTGAAAGCACTTCCCAGACAGTTTGTGAACTCCAGCACGTTTGCTGCCATGACCACTTCACTGGGAGGCCAGTTTCAGTGGCCAAGCCCCGTGTTGGTGAAAAATCTTTTCCTCACCTGCAGCCAGACCCTCCGCTGGCCCATCTCCTTGCCATTCCCTCGAGTTTTGTCAGTGTCCCCAGAGAGCAGAGCTGAACAAACACGGGGACCTCATGTGCTCCTCATCCATCCTACTCTCCAGAGCCTTCACCACTTCGAAGCCCTCCTTTGGACACTCGCCAAGAACTTGATGTCCTTCTGTTAGTGTGCTGCCCAAAAGTGCACACACGACAGGACTCGAGGCGATGCGGAAAGAGCGCAGAGCAGAGCACAGCAATCCCTGCCCCCGCCCGGCTGGCGACGCTGTGCTGGAGGCAGCCCAGGATGCGGTTGCCCCTCCTGGCTGCCAGGGCCCGTGCTTGAATCACGTTCAACTTGCCATCGACCCAAACCCCCAGATCGCTCTCTGCAGGGCTGCGCTCCAGCCTCTCGTCCCCCCGACTGTCCGTACCGCCAGGGTTGCCCCTTGCCAGGCGTGGAATGCCTCACTCGCTCTTGCTAAACCTCATCTGCTTGGGGATTGCCCAGCTCTCTGATTTGTCAAGATCTCTCTGCAAAGCCTTCCTCCCCTTCAGGGGCTGTCCTCCTGAACAACCGCTGAACAAACTTGTTGAGGCCCTGCTTCCCAGGACATGCGTGGCCAAACATGGCTCGTTGATGGGAAGTAGAGAATATTTCTTTTTCCTTCTCTCTGTGCTTCCGCGCAGCCTTATTGTTTCTTTGGTTTCTTTTTCTCCCCATTCCCCCTCGCTTTCATTAAACCATTCTCATCTCCAACCTCGAGCTCTTTGTGTTGTATTTTCTCCCCTTTCCTCTTTGAGGAGACGGAGAGTGAGAGAGCGCTTGTGGTGGAGCTCGGCTGCCCACCCGAGAAAAACCACCGCAGTCCTTTTTGGCACCCAACGTGGGGCCCGAGGGTTGAGAGAACAGTAGAATTGATTGAAGTATTTACAAGTAGCATACACTAGTCTCAATGATCGGATTTCTGTTCATCGTCAGCTTGTGAGTCCTCTAGATCAAGTGACTTGGACAGGAACGCTTTTGAGCGAGGCCCCGAGCAACAAGAGGCCTTTGAACAAGTCAAACAAGAAAGAGCTCGTGCATAAGCCCTTGGGCCTGTCCGTACTGGGCCAGCTGTGCAAAACACACCTTACACTGCAGCTGGGGAGCATGGGCTCACCTGGAGCCTCTGGCAGAAGACCCCAGGAGAAACTCGAGGTCCACCTCTGGGGTTCTGGAGCCGGGGCTATCAAGGATCAGAAGCCAATTACACCCCAACTGAGAAGGAAATATTAACAGCATATGAGGGGATACGAGCCGCTTCAGAAGTTGTTGGTACAGAAGCACGACTCCTCTTGGCCCCACGGCTACCTGTGTTACATTGGATGTTCAAAGGGAAAATCCCCACTACACACCATGCAACCGATGCTACGTGGAGTATGTGGGTAGCGTTAATTACACAGCAGGCTCGGATGGGGAAACCCAAGTGCCCGGGAATCCTGGAAGAGATCATGGACTGGCCGGAGGGCAGGGATTTCGGAGTGCTGACAGAAGAGGTAACTCGTGCTGAAGAAGCACCAGCGTACAATGAGTTGCCAGAAGACAGGAAGCAGTAGGTGTTGTTCACTGACGGATCCTGCCGTGTGGTAGGGGGCCGTCTGAAGTGGGAAGCTGCCGTGTGGAGTCCCACACGACAAGTTGTGAAGGCAGTAGAAGGGGAAGGTGAGTTGAGTCAGTATGCAGAAGTGAAGCTCTACAACTGGCCCTAGAAATTGCTGAAAGAGAAAATTGGCCAGCACTGTATCTGTACACTGACTCCTGGATGGTGGCAAATGCTCTGTGGGGGTGGCTGCAGCAATGGAAACAGAACAAGTGGCAGCGCAGAGGTAAACCTATCTGGGCTGCTACCCTGTGGCAAGATAGTGCTGCCTGGCTAGGACACCTGGCTGCTAAGGTACGTCATGTAGATGCCCACATGCCTAAGAATCGTGCCACTGAAGAACGTCAGAACAAGGAAGAAGTGGCTCGAGCTTTGAAAATTGAAGTGGCTCAGGTGGACCTGGACTGGGGACGTAAGGGTGAGCTGTTTGTAGCTCGATGGGCCCATGAAACATCAGGACATCTAGGGAGGGATGCCACATCCAGATGGGCTTGTGATCGAGGGCTGGGGTGGACCTGAGCGTTGAGGCCATCACAGAGGTTACCCAACAGTGTGAGATCTGTGCTGCAATCAAACGAGCCATGAGGGTAAAGTCTCCCTGGAACAGGGGGAGATGTCTTGGATTTTGGTGTGGTGAGGCCTGGCAGATTGACTACATCGCACCACTCCCACCAGCCCGCCAAGGCAAACGGTCCGTACTTGCCATGGTAGAAGCAACTACTGGGTGGCTGGACACATATCCAGTAAAGCATGCCACGGCCCAAAACACTAGCTTGGGCCTGGAAAGGCAAGTGCTGTGGCGACATGGTACACGAGGGAGGATTGAGGCCGACAATGGGAGTCACTTCCGAAACAATTTGGTCACCGCCTGGGCCAAGAGGCATGGCACTGAGTGGGTGGATCACATCCCCGATCACCCACAAGCCTCTGGGAACGTGGAGAGGTACAATGGACTGTTAAAAACTATGGTGCGAGCATTGGGTGCTGGGACGTGGAAACCTTGGGATAGAAATCCAGCAGAGGCCACTTGGCTAGTTAACAACAGGGGGGTTGACAGCCGTCCTGGTCCTGCCGAAACAAAACCCCTGCACACTGAGGGAGAAGCTCAAGTCCCCGTAGTGCATGTGGGGAAGTGGATGGGGAAGGCGGTGTGCGTTGCCCCTTCCCCTGGAAAAGGCAACCCCACTCGTGGGATTGTCTTCTCCCAACGACCAGGGTGTACCTGGTGGGTGATGCAGAAAGATGGGGATATGAGGTGTGTGCCCGAAGGAGATTAAGCACTGGGAGACAATTAATCTGTAATCCAAGTTATGTGGTGTAGACGGACACTGCAGAACCGGCGACGGGTCAACTTTGCAAGGAACCTGGCAGTGCAACAGCGATGTGAGCTGAGCTGGGGCTGGTGTCAAGGAAACCAACTTCGCCTGCCCTGTTTGACCACTTTGACAGATGAAGCTGAAACCATCGTGTTTCCATGTTTTGAAGATTCTTTTTGGGAAAGACCTTGGAATGAAAAGAAGTGCAGATGTATCCGTACGTTAATGGCCAGAGAACACTGGTGATGAGTGTATCTATATCCTAATCTGTGTGGGACCTGAGTGTGACACGCATGTTCTGGACTAAGGGGTGGAGGTTGTGCTGGGTCTGTCTGGGCTGGAGTCACCTTTCCCTGCAGCAGCCCACAGAGTGCTGTGCTCTGCACTCGTAGCTGGAACAGCACTGCTGTCACTGCAGTGTTGTGCCTATTGCTGCCCAGTGCTGGCACAGCATCAGGACTCCTTCCAAGCCCCCAGGAGCCAGCAGCCTGCGGGTGGGCAAGTGATGGGGAGGGGCCATCGCCAGGGCAGCTGCCCTAACCCAACCCAAGGGACATTCCAGAGCACCTGATGTCACACTCAGCAATGAAAGGGGGGCTCTCGTGGGGGAGGGGGCTGTCCTCCTGAACAACCGCTACGCGTTTTGAGGCCCTGCTTCCCAGGACATGCGTGGCCAAACATGGCTCGTTGATGGGAAGTAGAGAATTTTTCTTTTTCCTTCTCTCTGTGCTTCCGTGCAGCCTTATTGTTTCTTTGGTTTCTTCTTCTCCCCATTCCCCTTCCCTTTCATTAAACCATGCCCATCTCCAACCTTGAGCTCTTTGTGCTGTAGTTTCTCCCCCATTTTAAAAGCCACTCCTCTGTGTTCGCAAGAAGTGAAATAATTTGAATTCCTACCTTACTGTTTAAATGATTTTCAAATAGCTTCAGCAAGGTCTGTGGGACACCAGAACACCCAAATCATTGCCATCTCCCCTGGCTGATTTGTAGCACCCATGACATGAGTGTGATGTATTAGATACAAAATTTGTGGAAAGGTTTAGGTGAAGTGGTCGGACCAAAGTGTTTCCCCCTGCTACTTGTAGAGGTGCTGATATCTCTGAGAAAAGCAAACTCTTGGAGCTCAGGCAATTTCCCAGACAGACAGCTGATGAGATCTTTGTCTCCACAGAGCTTTTCCCCATAAAAAGAAAGCGGTTTGTGCCTTTTGCAAGGCATTGGCTTCTAGCCAATGAGCTGGTGAATGCGGAGGAGGATACGATAGTTGGGTTGGAAGTGACTGCAGAGGTTTCTGCTTGAAGCTCCCGCTCAAAGCAGAGTCAGACGCAGTGTTTGAGGGCTTTATCCCGTGCCATCTCCAAGCCCTGCCCTGGATGAGGCTGCACGCTCTTTCTGGGGCCGATGGCATAGCAGCCGGATCAGTAAAGGAGCGCGCAGCTCCCTCACTGTCTGGCAAACCGCACGTGTCTGACTGTGGGCCCACATGGCTCTTGAAGGCCTCAGAGGCTGCTCGCCGGGTGCCGAGCAATCCCGCTGCAACCTTGTCGGTTTTAGTTGCACAATCCCACACCTTGACCTCAGTTTGGTCCCATATTTCAGGCTCATAAACTGTCAGATTGGTAAGAAGGAGAATAAGCTGTAAGGTTGCCAGGACAGTCTTTGTTCCTAAGGACGTCCGATTCCCCCTAACGCACAACTGCTGACCAGCGAGGGGCAGTTGTGTGCGCGGCTGCGCTTCTCTCAGCTTGAGCTTCTTCCCAGCTCCGGTGCGCCCATTTGCAGCGACGAGCTTTCTGGACGAGCTTCTCGGAGCTGTTTGCTGAGTTTGGCCAAAGCCATCTTCATGAGGCGATCAGTGTGCCTGTTCCCATCCTGGTGTGCGTCCCGCTAGCCTGTTCCTTTTCATTCCTTCTTGCTACTTCTCTGTTGATGCCCTAACTTCATCGGGTTGCCTTTTTCATCTTGAGGACAGGCTCCCCTCTTAAAGCCTTGTCCCCACAGCAGTCCTTTTCCAAAACAGCTTTTCATTGGTCAAACAACTTTGCATCTAACAACAACGGCAAACACCCAGCAACATCCATGCCTTAATGGCTGGAGAACAAGCAACCCGAGACTGCATGGAGTCTCCTGAATCACCCTTCCGTATCCCCTCTAACCTCTTTTTCGTTCCTGATGGCCTCATCGTTAAGCGTCGGATGTTCCCACCAAGCATGGGGCTTGCCGACCCCCATGGCCACACTCCCCCATCCCCCCCTTCTTTATTAATATCAACCATCTTCTTGACACGAATTACTATGCCGTATATCATCACAGTGGCATCCCTGGCCATGGCAGGGGGAGTGCAACTGGGTGATCCTTAAGGTCCCTTCCAACCTGAGCCACTCGGCGTTTCTATGGCTGTAGGATTGCGTGATTCTACGAAGAAGACCAAGACACTGTCTGTGTCAGGGTGACAAATTTTATTTGTATGACAAGCCCAGATGTGCCCTGCTAAAGGCGCGGGGGCCTCTTGCAGGGCTGGGGAGAGTCCGGGTTGCTGTCGGCCCTCCTCTTCCTCCTCCGCCGGGGCCCCCCAGGTGAGCTGTCCCTGCCCTGGCCAGGAGGAGAGGGCTCGTGGCTGCAGCCCGGCACCACGGCATCTTCTTCTGCCGCCTGTCGCGGCTCGGAGAAGGGCTCCTCGTGCTCCGCGGGGATGGGTGCGGTGGGCGGGTGGCCAGGACCCCCACGCAGGGCAGCACTGGAGGTGCTGGGCAGCTCCTCGAGGTCGGAACCCTCCGGGCTGCTGGAGGACAGCAGCATGCTGACAGGAGTGTCCCGGGGGGAGGCAGCAGGGCTGGGGGTGGCCTCAGGGCTCTCTTCTGGCTCCCAGGTGTCTTGGGAGCCCTGGAGCTGTGGCTCCCAGGTGTCTTGGGAGCCCTCGAGGTCCAGCTCAGGGCCGTTGTAGAGCTGGCTGGCAGGACGCGGTTCCAGGAAGCCCACGTGCTCCAGGTATTCCTCGCTGCACGTCTGCAGCATGATGGGGATGAGCCGCTGCACAAAGCTCCGCGTGTGGCCCTGCAGCAACGGCCGCAGCTCCTGCACCAAGGCCTGCTCATCCAGCCCGCAGCGGCACAGCCAAGCGATGACGGTGGCCTCCAGCATGTCCTGGTCCCACCAGGCAGCGTCGAACAGCTCCCTGGCTTGCTGTCGCACCCAGGAGCGCAGCGGACCGAGGACTTCCAGGTGCTCCCTGAAGAGGGCCGCCCATTCCTCGGGCAGGAGGCGTCCCACGGCAGGCTGGGGCAGCGGCTCTGCAGCCCCCTGCTCGTCCTGCTGGCTGTCAGCTTGGGCCTCGGCGTCGGGGGCAAGCTGCACCTCCAGGAAGTCGTCTTCCGCCCAGATGGAGTAGCGGATGGAGGTGATGTGCTGCCTGCAGAGGGGGCAGGTGCTGCTTCTGTTGGCCCAGCGCATGATGCACCCGAAGCAGAAGTGGTGCAGACAGGGGAGGATGTAGCTGGGCTCCTTGGGGGCCCCCTGGCACACAGGGCAGGTGACGTCCTTGGCCTCACTGGCCATGGCGTCGGCTCGCTGCAGCGGGCTGGGGAGAGCTGCAGATGGGGAGCTGCTTCCCCTGGCTGGCGCCGCTGCCACAGGTGCTGTGTGCTGCAAGAAGGAGAGAGGCCAGGCTCAGTGGCTGTGCCGGAGCGGGCAGCGGCACTGCCCCGGCCCCTCAGCAGGACAAAACCCCAACGCCAGCCCCGGGGCACGTGTCCCCGCACAGCTCACCTGCACCGCTGCGAGCACTCCGCGCACAGCCCCGGCTGCCTGAGCCAGGCAGGGCCGGGGAAACGCAGGCACTGGCTGCGGGGACGGGCACTGAGAGCAGCTGCCGACGGCCCCACAGCACAGCTCCAACAAATTCTCTCCAGAGATCCTTGCTCGGCACTCCAAGCCTCGCACACACGCTCAGCGGGAGTCCAGGCACGAGCCAGGCTGGGCCAGGCTCTGATGGCGCCCCAAGATAAGCAGCGAGGCCCGTGAGGTCACAGCCCGTTGCCGGCTGACCTCAGAGCCCGTTGCCGGCTGACCTCAGAGCCCAGCGCTCTGGGTGACCTCAGAGCCCATTGCTCTGGGTGACCCCCCAAAACCAAAGCACGTGTCTGAAAGCACTTCCCAGACAGTTTGTGAACTCCAGCACGTTTGCTGCCATGACCACTTCACTGGGAGGCCAGTTTCAGTGGCCAAGCCCCGTGTTGGTGAAAAATCTTTTCCTCACCTGCAGCCAGACCCTCCGCTGGCCCATCTCCTTGCCATTTCCTCGAGTTTTGTCAGTGTCCCCAGAGAGCAGAGCTGAACAAACACGGGGACCTCATGTGCTCCTCATCCATCTTACTCTCCAGAGCCTTCACCACTTCGAAGCCCTCCTTTGGACACTCGCCAAGAACTTGATGTCCTTCTGTTAGTGTGCTGCCCAAAAGTGCACACACGACAGGACTCGAGGCGATGCGGAAAGAGCGCAGAGCAGAGCACAGCAATCCCTGCCCCCGCCCGGCTGGCGATGCTGTGCTGGAGGCAGCCCAGGATGCGGTTGCCCCTCCTGGCTGCCAGGGCCCGTGCTTGAATCACGTTCAACTTGCCATCGACCCAAACCCCCAGATCGCTCTCTGCAGGGCTGCGCTCCAGCCTCTCGTCCCCCCGACTGTCCGTACCGCCAGGGTTGCCCCTTGCCAGGCGTGGAATGCCTCACTCGCTCTTGCTAAACCTCATCTGCTTGGGGATTGCCCAGCTCTCTGATTTGTCAAGATCTCTCTGCAAAGCCTTCCTCCCCTTCAGGGGCTGTCCTCCTGAACAACCGCTGAACAAACTTGTTGAGGCCCTGCTTCCCAGGACATGCGTGGCCAAACATGGCTCGTTGATGGGAAGTAGAGAATATTTCTTTTTCCTTCTCTCTGTGCTTCCGCGCAGCCTTATTGTTTCTTTGGGTTCTTTTTCTCCCCATTCCCCCTCGCTTTCATTAAACCATTCTCATCTCCAACCTCGAGCTCTTTGTGTTGTATTTTCTCCCCTTTCCTCTTTGAGGAGACGGAGAGTGAGAGAGCGCTTGTGGTGGAGCTCGGCTGCCCACCCGAGAAAAACCACCGCAGTCCTTTTTGGCACCCAACGTGGGGCCCGAGGGTTGAGAGAACAGTAGAATTGATTGAAGTATTTACAAGTAGCATACACTAGTCTCAATGATCGGATTTCTGTTCATCGTCAGCTTGTGAGTCCTCTAGATCAAGTGACTTGGACAGGAACGCTTTTGAGCGAGGCCCCGAGCAACAAGAGGCCTTTGAACAAGTCAAACAAGAAAGAGCTCGTGCATAAGCCCTTGGGCCTGTCCGTACTGGGCCAGCTGTGCAAAACACACCTTACACTGCAGCTGGGGAGCATGGGCTCACCTGGAGCCTCTGGCAGAAGACCCCAGGAGAAACTCGAGGTCCACCTCTGGGGTTCTGGAGCCGGGGCTATCAAGGATCAGAAGCCAATTACACCCCAACTGAGAAGGAAATATTAACAGCATATGAGGGGATACGAGCCGCTTCAGAAGTTGTTGGTACAGAAGCACGACTCCTCTTGGCCCCACGGCTACCTGTGTTACATTGGATGTTCAAAGGGAAAATCCCCACTACACACCATGCAACCGATGCTACGTGGAGTATGTGGGTAGCGTTAATTACACAGCAGGCTCGGATGGGGAAACCCAAGTGCCCGGGAATCCTGGAAGAGATCATGGACTGGCCGGAGGGCAGGGATTTCGGAGTGCTGACAGAAGAGGTAACTCGTGCTGAAGAAGCACCAGCGTACAATGAGTTGCCAGAAGACAGGAAGCAGTAGGTGTTGTTCACTGACGGATCCTGCCGTGTGGTAGGGGGCCGTCTGAAGTGGGAAGCTGCCGTGTGGAGTCCCACACGACAAGTTGTGAAGGCAGTAGAAGGGGAAGGTGAGTTGAGTCAGTATGCAGAAGTGAAGCTCTACAACTGGCCCTAGAAATTGCTGAAAGAGAAAATTGGCCAGCACTGTATCTGTACACTGACTCCTGGATGGTGGCAAATGCTCTGTGGGGGTGGCTGCAGCAATGGAAACAGAACAAGTGGCAGCGCAGAGGTAAACCTATCTGGGCTGCTACCCTGTGGCAAGATAGTGCTGCCTGGCTAGGACACCTGGCTGCTAAGGTACGTCATGTAGATGCCCACATGCCTAAGAATCGTGCCACTGAAGAACGTCAGAACAAGGAAGAAGTGGCTCGAGCTTTGAAAATTGAAGTGGCTCAGGTGGACCTGGACTGGGGACGTAAGGGTGAGCTGTTTGTAGCTCGATGGGCCCATGAAACATCAGGACATCTAGGGAGGGATGCCACATCCAGATGGGCTCGTGATCGAGGGCTGGGGTGGACCTGAGCGTTGAGGCCATCACAGAGGTTACCCAACAGTGTGAGATCTGTGCTGCAATCAAACGAGCCATGAGGGTAAAGTCTCCCTGGAACAGGGGGAGATGTCTTGGATTTTGGTGTGGTGAGGCCTGGCAGATTGACTACATCGCACCACTCCCACCAACCCGCCAAGGCAAACGGTCCGTACTTGCCATGGTAGAAGCAACTACTGGGTGGCTGGACACATATCCAGTAAAGCATGCCACGGCCCAAAACACTAGCTTGGGCCTGGAAAGGCAAGTGCTGTGGCGACATGGTACACGAGGGAGGATTGAGGCCGACAATGGGAGTCACTTCCGAAACAATTTGGTCACCGCCTGGGCCAAGAGGCATGGCACTGAGTGGGTGGATCACATCCCCGATCACCCACAAGCCTCTGGGAACGTGGAGAGGTACAATGGACTGTTAAAAACTATGGTGCGAGCATTGGGTGCTGGGACGTGGAAACCTTGGGATAGAAATCCAGCAGAGGCCACTTGGCTAGTTAACAACAGGGGGGTTGACAGCCGTCCTGGTCCTGCCGAAACAAAACCCCTGCACACTGAGGGAGAAGCTCAAGTCCCCGTAGTGCATGTGGGGAAGTGGATGGGGAAGGCGGTGTGCGTTGCCCCTTCCCCTGGAAAAGGCAACCCCACTCGTGGGATTGTCTTCTCCCAACGACCAGGGTGTACCTGGTGGGTGATGCAGAAAGATGGGGATATGAGGTGTGTGCCCGAAGGAGATTAAGCACTGGGAGACAATTAATCTGTAATCCAAGTTATGTGGTGTAGACGGACACTGCAGAACCGGCGACGGGTCAACTTTGCAAGGAACCTGGCAGTGCAACAGCGATGTGAGCTGAGCTGGGGCTGGTGTCAAGGAAACCAACTTCGCCTGCCCTGTTTGACCACTTTGACAGATGAAGCTGAAACCATCGTGTTTCCATGTTTTGAAGATTCTTTTTGGGAAAGACCTTGGAATGAAAAGAAGTGCAGATGTATCCGTACGTTAATGGCCAGAGAACACTGGTGATGAGTGTATCTATATCCTAATCTGTGTGGGACCTGAGTGTGACACGCATGTTCTGGACTAAGGGGTGGAGGTTGTGCTGGGTCTGTCTGGGCTGGAGTCACCTTTCCCTGCAGCAGCCCACAGAGTGCTGTGCTCTGCACTCGTAGCTGGAACAGCACTGCTGTCACTGCAGTGTTGTGCCTATTGCTGCCCAGTGCTGGCACAGCATCAGGACTCCTTCCAAGCCCCCAGGAGCCAGCAGCCTGCGGGTGGGCAAGTGATGGGGAGGGGCCATCGCCAGGGCAGCTGCCCTAACCCAACCCAAGGGACATTCCAGAGCACCTGATGTCACACTCAGCAATGAAAGGGGGGCTCTCGTGGGGGAGGGGGCTGTCCTCCTGAACAACCGCTACGCGTTTTGAGGCCCTGCTTCCCAGGACATGCGTGGCCAAACATGGCTCGTTGATGGGAAGTAGAGAATTTTTCTTTTTCCTTCTCTCTGTGCTTCCGTGCAGCCTTATTGTTTCTTTGGTTTCTTCTTCTCCCCATTCCCCTTCCCTTTCATTAAACCATGCCCATCTCCAACCTTGAGCTCTTTGTGCTGTAGTTTCTCCCCCATTTTAAAAGCCACTCCTCTGTGTTCGCAAGAAGTGAAATAATTTGAATTCCTACCTTACTGTTTAAATGATTTTCAAATAGCTTCAGCAAGGTCTGTGGGACACCAGAACACCCAAATCATTGCCATCTCCCCTGGCTGATTTGTAGCACCCATGACATGAGTGTGATGTATTAGATACAAAATTTGTGGAAAGGTTTAGGTGAAGTGGTCGGACCAAAGTGCTTCCCCCTGCTACTTGTAGAGGTGCTGATATCTCTGAGAAAAGCAAACTCTTGGAGCTCAGGCAATTTCCCAGACAGACAGCTGATGAGATCTTTGTCTCCACAGAGCTTTTCCCCATAAAAAGAAAGCGGTTTGTGCCTTTTGCAAGGCATTGGCTTCTAGCCAATGAGCTGGTGAATGCGGAGGAGGATACGATAGTTGGGTTGGAAGTGACTGCAGAGGTTTCTGCTTGAAGCTCCCGCTCAAAGCAGAGTCAGACGCAGTGTTTGAGGGCTTTATCCCGTGCCATCTCCAAGCCCTGCCATGGATGAGGCTGCACGCTCTTTCTGGGGCCGATGGCGTAGCAGCCGGATCAGTAAAGGAGCGCGCAGCTCCCTCACTGTCTGGCAAACCGCACGTGTCTGACTGTGGGCCCACATGGCTCTTGAAGGCCTCAGAGGCTGCTCGCCGGGTGCCGAGCAATCCCGCTGCAACCTTGTCGGTTTTAGTTGCACAATCCCACACCTTGACCTCAGTTTGGTCCCATATTTCAGGCTCATAAACTGTCAGATTGGTAAGAAGGAGAATAAGCTGTAAGGTTGCCAGGACAGTCTTTGTTCCTAAGGACGTCCGATTCCCCCTAACGCGCAACTGCTGACCAGCGAGGGGCAGTTGTGTGCGCGGCTGCGCTTCTCTCAGCTTGAGCTTCTTCCCAGCTCCGGTGCGCCCATTTGCAGCGACGAGCTTTCTGGACGAGCTTCTCGGAGCTGTTTGCTGAGTTTGGCCAAAGCCATCTTCATGAGGCGATCAGCGTGCCTGTTCCCATCCTGGTGTGCGTCCCGCTAGCCTGTTCCTTTTCATTCCTTCTTGCTACTTCTCTGTTGATGCCCTAACTTCATCGGGTTGCCTTTTTCATCTTGAGGACAGGCTCCCCTCTTAAAGCCTTGTCCCCACAGCAGTCCTTTTCCAAAACAGCTTTTCATTGGTCAAACAACTTTGCATCTAACAACAACGGCAAACACCCAGCAACATCCATGCCTTAATGGCTGGAGAACAAGCAACCCGAGACTGCATGGAGTCTCCTGAATCACCCTTCCGTATCCCCTCTAACCTCTTTTTCGTTCCTGATGGCCTCATCGTTAAGCGTCGGATGTTCCCACCAAGCATGGGGCTTGCCGACCCCCATGGCCACACTCCCCCATCCCCCCCTTCTTTATTAATATCAACCATCTTCTTGACACGAATTACTATGCCGTATATCATCACAGTGGCATCCCTGGCCATGGCAGGGGGAGTGCAACTGGGTGATCCTTAAGGTCCCTTCCAACCTGAGCCACTCGGCGTTTCTATGGCTGTAGGATTGCGTGATTCTACGAAGAAGACCAAGACACTGTCTGTGTCAGGGTGACAAATTTTATTTGTATGACAAGCCCAGATGTGCCCTGCTAAAGGCGCGGGGGCCTCTTGCAGGGCTGGGGAGAGTCCGGGTTGCTGTCGGCCCTCCTCTTCCTCCTCCGCCGGGGCCCCCCAGGTGAGCTGTCCCTGCCCTGGCCAGGAGGAGAGGGCTCGTGGCTGCAGCCCGGCACCACGGCATCTTCTTCTGCCGCCTGTCGCGGCTCGGAGAAGGGCTCCTCGTGCTCCGCGGGGATGGGTGCGGTGGGCGGGTGGCCAGGACCCCCACGCAGGGCAGCACTGGAGGTGCTGGGCAGCTCCTCGAGGTCGGAACCCTCCGGGCTGCTGGAGGACAGCAGCATGCTGACAGGAGTGTCCTGGGGGGAGGCAGCAGGGCTGGGGGTGGCCTCAGGGCTCTCTTCTGGCTCCCAGGTGTCTTGGGAGCCCTGGAGCTGTGGCTCCCAGGTGTCTTGGGAGCCCTCGAGGTCCAGCTCAGGGCCGTTGTAGAGCTGGCTGGCAGGACGCGGTTCCAGGAAGCCCACGTGCTCCAGGTATTCCTCGCTGCACGTCTGCAGCATGATGGGGATGAGCCGCTGCACAAAGCTCCGCGTGTGGCCCTGCAGCAACGGCCGCAGCTCCTGCACCAAGGCCTGCTCATCCAGCCCGCAGCGGCACAGCCAAGCGATGACGGTGGCCTCCAGCATGTCCTGGTCCCACCAGGCAGCGTCGAACAGCTCCCTGGCTTGCTGTCGCACCCAGGAGCGCAGCGGACCGAGGACTTCCAGGTGCTCCCTGAAGAGGGCCGCCCATTCCTCGGGCAGGAGGCGTCCCACGGCAGGCTGGGGCAGCGGCTCTGCAGCCCCCGGCTCGTCCTGCTGGCTGTCAGCTTGGGCCTCGGCGTCGGGGGCAAGCTGCACCTCCAGGAAGTCGTCTTCCGCCCAGATGGAGTAGCGGATGGAGGTGATGTGCTGCCTGCAGAGGGGGCAGGTGCTGCTTCTGTTGGCCCAGCGCATGATGCACCCGAAGCAGAAGTGGTGCAGACAGGGGAGGATGTAGCTGGGCTCCTTGGGGGCCCCCTGGCACACAGGGCAGGTGACGTCCTTGGCCTCACTGGCCATGGCGTCGGCTCGCTGCAGCGGGCTGGGGAGAGCTGCAGATGGGGAGCTGCTTCCCCTGGCTGGCGCCGCTGCCACAGGTGCTGTGTGCTGCAAGAAGGAGAGAGGCCAGGCTCAGTGGCTGTGCCGGAGCGGGCAGCGGCACTGCCCCGGCCCCTCAGCAGGACAAAACCCCAACGCCAGCCCCGGGGCACGTGTCCCCGCACAGCTCACCTGCACCGCTGCGAGCACTCCGCGCACAGCCCCGGCTGCCTGAGCCAGGCAGGGCCGGGGAAACGCAGGCACTGGCTGCGGGGACGGGCACTGAGAGCAGCTGCCGACGGCCCCACAGCACAGCTCCAACAAATTCTCTCCAGAGATCCTTGCTCGGCACTCCAAGCCTCGCACACACGCTCAGCGGGAGTCCAGGCACGAGCCAGGCTGGGCCAGGCTCTGACGGCGCCCCAAGATAAGCAGCGAGGCCCGTGAGGTCACAGCCCGTTGCCGGCTGACCTCAGAGCCCGTTGCCGGCTGACCTCAGAGCCCAGCGCTCTGGGTGACCTCAGAGCCCATTGCTCTGGGTGACCCCCCAAAACCAAAGCACGTGTCTGAAAGCACTTCCCAGACAGTTTGTGAACTCCAGCACGTTTGCTGCCATGACCACTTCACTGGGAGGCCAGTTTCAGTGGCCAAGCCCCGTGTTGGTGAAAAATCTTTTCCTCACCTGCAGCCAGACCCTCCGCTGGCCCATCTCCTTGCCATTTCCTCGAGTTTTGTCAGTGTCCCCAGAGAGCAGAGCTGAACAAACACGGGGACCTCATGTGCTCCTCATCCATCTTACTCTCCAGAGCCTTCACCACTTCGAAGCCCTCCTTTGGACACTCGCCAAGAACTTGATGTCCTTCTGTTAGTGTGCTGCCCAAAAGTGCACACACGACAGGACTCGAGGCGATGCGGAAAGAGCGCAGAGCAGAGCACAGCAATCCCTGCCCCCGCCCGGCTGGCGACGCTGTGCTGGAGGCAGCCCAGGATGCGGTTGCCCCTCCTGGCTGCCAGGGCCCGTGCTTGAATCACGTTCAACTTGCCATCGACCCAAACCCCCAGATCGCTCTCTGCAGGGCTGCGCTCCAGCCTCTCGTCCCCCCGACTGTCCGTACCGCCAGGGTTGCCCCTTGCCAGGCGTGGAATGCCTCACTCGCTCTTGCTAAACCTCATCTGCTTGGGGATTGCCCAGCTCTCTGATTTGTCAAGATCTCTCTGCAAAGCCTTCCTCCCCTTCAGGGGCTGTCCTCCTGAACAACCGCTGAACAAACTTGTTGAGGCCCTGCTTCCCAGGACATGCGTGGCCAAACATGGCTCGTTGATGGGAAGTAGAGAATATTTCTTTTTCCTTCTCTCTGTGCTTCCGCGCAGCCTTATTGTTTCTTTGGGTTCTTTTTCTCCCCATTCCCCCTCGCTTTCATTAAACCATTCTCATCTCCAACCTCGAGCTCTTTGTGTTGTATTTTCTCCCCTTTCCTCTTTGAGGAGACGGAGAGTGAGAGAGCGCTTGTGGTGGAGCTCGGCTGCCCACCCGAGAAAAACCACCGCAGTCCTTTTTGGCACCCAACGTGGGGCCCGAGGGTTGAGAGAACAGTAGAATTGATTGAAGTATTTACAAGTAGCATACACTAGTCTCAATGATCGGATTTCTGTTCATCGTCAGCTTGTGAGTCCTCTAGATCAAGTGACTTGGACAGGAACGCTTTTGAGCGAGGCCCCGAGCAACAAGAGGCCTTTGAACAAGTCAAACAAGAAAGAGCTCGTGCATAAGCCCTTGGGCCTGTCCGTACTGGGCCAGCTGTGCAAAACACACCTTACACTGCAGCTGGGGAGCATGGGCTCACCTGGAGCCTCTGGCAGAAGACCCCAGGAGAAACTCGAGGTCCACCTCTGGGGTTCTGGAGCCGGGGCTATCAAGGATCAGAAGCCAATTACACCCCAACTGAGAAGGAAATATTAACAGCATATGAGGGGATACGAGCCGCTTCAGAAGTTGTTGGTACAGAAGCACGACTCCTCTTGGCCCCACGGCTACCTGTGTTACATTGGATGTTCAAAGGGAAAATCCCCACTACACACCATGCAACCGATGCTACGTGGAGTATGTGGGTAGCGTTAATTACACAGCAGGCTCGGATGGGGAAACCCAAGTGCCCGGGAATCCTGGAAGAGATCATGGACTGGCCGGAGGGCAGGGATTTCGGAGTGCTGACAGAAGAGGTAACTCGTGCTGAAGAAGCACCAGCGTACAATGAGTTGCCAGAAGACAGGAAGCAGTAGGTGTTGTTCACTGACGGATCCTGCCGTGTGGTAGGGGGCCGTCTGAAGTGGGAAGCTGCCGTGTGGAGTCCCACACGACAAGTTGTGAAGGCAGTAGAAGGGGAAGGTGAGTTGAGTCAGTATGCAGAAGTGAAGCTCTACAACTGGCCCTAGAAATTGCTGAAAGAGAAAATTGGCCAGCACTGTATCTGTACACTGACTCCTGGATGGTGGCAAATGCTCTGTGGGGGTGGCTGCAGCAATGGAAACAGAACAAGTGGCAGCGCAGAGGTAAACCTATCTGGGCTGCTACCCTGTGGCAAGATAGTGCTGCCTGGCTAGGACACCTGGCTGCTAAGGTACGTCATGTAGATGCCCACATGCCTAAGAATCGTGCCACTGAAGAACGTCAGAACAAGGAAGAAGTGGCTCGAGCTTTGAAAATTGAAGTGGCTCAGGTGGACCTGGACTGGGGACGTAAGGGTGAGCTGTTTGTAGCTCGATGGGCCCATGAAACATCAGGACATCTAGGGAGGGATGCCACATCCAGATGGGCTCGTGATCGAGGGCTGGGGTGGACCTGAGCGTTGAGGCCATCACAGAGGTTACCCAACAGTGTGAGATCTGTGCTGCAATCAAACGAGCCATGAGGGTAAAGTCTCCCTGGAACAGGGGGAGATGTCTTGGATTTTGGTGTGGTGAGGCCTGGCAGATTGACTACATCGCACCACTCCCACCAACCCGCCAAGGCAAACGGTCCGTACTTGCCATGGTAGAAGCAACTACTGGGTGGCTGGACACATATCCAGTAAAGCATGCCACGGCCCAAAACACTAGCTTGGGCCTGGAAAGGCAAGTGCTGTGGCGACATGGTACACGAGGGAGGATTGAGGCCGACAATGGGAGTCACTTCCGAAACAATTTGGTCACCGCCTGGGCCAAGAGGCATGGCACTGAGTGGGTGGATCACATCCCCGATCACCCACAAGCCTCTGGGAACGTGGAGAGGTACAATGGACTGTAAAAAACTATGGTGCGAGCATTGGGTGCTGGGACGTGGAAACCTTGGGATAGAAATCCAGCAGAGGCCACTTGGCTAGTTAACAACAGGGGGGTTGACAGCCGTCCTGGTCCTGCCGAAACAAAACCCCTGCACACTGAGGGAGAAGCTCAAGTCCCCGTAGTGCATGTGGGGAAGTGGATGGGGAAGGCGGTGTGCGTTGCCCCTTCCCCTGGAAAAGGCAACCCCACTCGTGGGATTGTCTTCTCCCAACGACCAGGGTGTACCTGGTGGGTGATGCAGAAAGATGGGGATATGAGGTGTGTGCCCGAAGGAGATTAAGCACTGGGAGACAATTAATCTGTAATCCAAGTTATGTGGTGTAGACGGACACTGCAGAACCGGCGACGGGTCAACTTTGCAAGGAACCTGGCAGTGCAACAGCGATGTGAGCTGAGCTGGGGCTGGTGTCAAGGAAACCAACTTCGCCTGCCCTGTTTGACCACTTTGACAGATGAAGCTGAAACCATCGTGTTTCCATGTTTTGAAGATTCTTTTTGGGAAAGACCTTGGAATGAAAAGAAGTGCAGATGTATCCGTACGTTAATGGCCAGAGAACACTGGTGATGAGTGTATCTATATCCTAATCTGTGTGGGACCTGAGTGTGACACGCATGTTCTGGACTAAGGGGTGGAGGTTGTGCTGGGTCTGTCTGGGCTGGAGTCACCTTTCCCTGCAGCAGCCCACAGAGTGCTGTGCTCTGCACTCGTAGCTGGAACAGCACTGCTGTCACTGCAGTGTTGTGCCTATTGCTGCCCAGTGCTGGCACAGCATCAGGACTCCTTCCAAGCCCCCAGGAGCCAGCAGCCTGCGGGTGGGCAAGTGATGGGGAGGGGCCATCGCCAGGGCAGCTGCCCTAACCCAACCCAAGGGACATTCCAGAGCACCTGATGTCACACTCAGCAATGAAAGGGGGGCTCTCGTGGGGGAGGGGGCTGTCCTCCTGAACAACCGCTACGCGTTTTGAGGCCCTGCTTCCCAGGACATGCGTGGCCAAACATGGCTCGTTGATGGGAAGTAGAGAATTTTTCTTTTTCCTTCTCTCTGTGCTTCCGTGCAGCCTTATTGTTTCTTTGGTTTCTTCTTCTCCCCATTCCCCTTCCCTTTCATTAAACCATGCCCATCTCCAACCTTGAGCTCTTTGTGCTGTAGTTTCTCCCCCATTTTAAAAGCCACTCCTCTGTGTTCGCAAGAAGTGAAATAATTTGAATTCCTACCTTACTGTTTAAATGATTTTCAAATAGCTTCAGCAAGGTCTGTGGGACACCAGAACACCCAAATCATTGCCATCTCCCCTGGCTGATTTGTAGCACCCATGACATGAGTGTGATGTATTAGATACAAAATTTGTGGAAAGGTTTAGGTGAAGTGGTCGGACCAAAGTGCTTCCCCCTGCTACTTGTAGAGGTGCTGATATCTCTGAGAAAAGCAAACTCTTGGAGCTCAGGCAATTTCCCAGACAGACAGCTGATGAGATCTTTGTCTCCACAGAGCTTTTCCCCATAAAAAGAAAGCGGTTTGTGCCTTTTGCAAGGCATTGGCTTCTAGCCAATGAGCTGGTGAATGCGGAGGAGGATACGATAGTTGGGTTGGAAGTGACTGCAGAGGTTTCTGCTTGAAGCTCCCGCTCAAAGCAGAGTCAGACGCAGTGTTTGAGGGCTTTATCCCGTGCCATCTCCAAGCCCTGCCCTGGATGAGGCTGCACGCTCTTTCTGGGGCCGATGGCATAGCAGCCGGATCAGTAAAGGAGCGCGCAGCTCCCTCACTGTCTGGCAAACCGCACGTGTCTGACTGTGGGCCCACATGGCTCTTGAAGGCCTCAGAGGCTGCTCGCCGGGTGCCGAGCAATCCCGCTGCAACCTTGTCGGTTTTAGTTGCACAATCCCACACCTTGACCTCAGTTTGGTCCCATATTTCAGGCTCATAAACTGTCAGATTGGTAAGAAGGAGAATAAGCTGTAAGGTTGCCAGGACAGTCTTTGTTCCTAAGGACGTCCGATTCCCCCTAACGCGCAACTGCTGACCAGCGAGGGGCAGTTGTGTGCGCGGCTGCGCTTCTCTCAGCTTGAGCTTCTTCCCAGCTCCGGTGCGCCCATTTGCAGCGACGAGCTTTCTGGACGAGCTTCTCGGAGCTGTTTGCTGAGTTTGGCCGAAGCCATCTTCATGAGGCGATCAGCGTGCCTGTTCCCATCCTGGTGTGCGTCCCACTAGCCTGTTCCTTTTCATTCCTTCTTGCTACTTCTCTGTTGATGCCCTAACTTCATCGGGTTGCCTTTTTCATCTTGAGGACAGGCTCCCCTCTTAAAGCCTTGTCCCCACAGCAGTCCTTTTCCAAAACAGCTTTTCATTGGTCAAACAACTTTGCATCTAACAACAACGGCAAACACCCAGCAACATCCATGCCTTAATGGCTGGAGAACAAGCAACCCGAGACTGCATGGAGTCTCCTGAATCACCCTTCCGTATCCCCTCTAACCTCTTTTTCGTTCCTGATGGCCTCATCGTTAAGCGTCGGATGTTCCCACCAAGCATGGGGCTTGCCGACCCCCATGGCCACACTCCCCCATCCCCCCCTTCTTTATTAATATCAACCATCTTCTTGACACGAATTACTATGCCGTATATCATCACAGTGGCATCCCTGGCCATGGCAGGGGGAGTGCAACTGGGTGATCCTTAAGGTCCCTTCCAACCTGAGCCACTCGGCGTTTCTATGGCTGTAGGATTGCGTGATTCTACGAAGAAGACCAAGACACTGTCTGTGTCAGGGTGACAAATTTTATTTGTATGACAAGCCCAGATGTGCCCTGCTAAAGGCGCGGGGGCCTCTTGCAGGGCTGGGGAGAGTCCGGGTTGCTGTCGGCCCTCCTCTTCCTCCTCCGCCGGGGCCCCCCAGGTGAGCTGTCCCTGCCCTGGCCAGGAGGAGAGGGCTCGTGGCTGCAGCCCGGCACCACGGCATCTTCTTCTGCCGCCTGTCGCGGCTCGGAGAAGGGCTCCTCGTGCTCCGCGGGGATGGGTGCGGTGGGCGGGTGGCCAGGACCCCCACGCAGGGCAGCACTGGAGGTGCTGGGCAGCTCCTCGAGGTCGGAACCCTCCGGGCTGCTGGAGGACAGCAGCATGCTGACAGGAGTGTCCCGGGGGGAGGCAGCAGGGCTGGGGGTGGCCTCAGGGCTCTCTTCTGGCTCCCAGGTGTCTTGGGAGCCCTGGAGCTGTGGCTCCCAGGTGTCTTGGGAGCCCTCGAGGTCCAGCTCAGGGCCGTTGTAGAGCTGGCTGGCAGGACGCGGTTCCAGGAAGCCCACGTGCTCCAGGTATTCCTCGCTGCACGTCTGCAGCATGATGGGGATGAGCCGCTGCACAAAGCTCCGCGTGTGGCCCTGCAGCAACGGCCGCAGCTCCTGCACCAAGGCCTGCTCATCCAGCCCGCAGCGGCACAGCCAAGCGATGACGGTGGCCTCCAGCATGTCCTGGTCCCACCAGGCAGCGTCGAACAGCTCCCTGGCTTGCTGTCGCACCCAGGAGCGCAGCGGACCGAGGACTTCCAGGTGCTCCCTGAAGAGGGCCGCCCATTCCTCGGGCAGGAGGCGTCCCACGGCAGGCTGGGGCAGCGGCTCTGCAGCCCCCGGCTCGTCCTGCTGGCTGTCAGCTTGGGCCTCGGCGTCGGGGGCAAGCTGCACCTCCAGGAAGTCGTCTTCCGCCCAGATGGAGTAGCGGATGGAGGTGATGTGCTGCCTGCAGAGGGGGCAGGTGCTGCTTCTGTTGGCCCAGCGCATGATGCACCCGAAGCAGAAGTGGTGCAGACAGGGGAGGATGTAGCTGGGCTCCTTGGGGGCCCCCTGGCACACAGGGCAGGTGACGTCCTTGGCCTCACTGGCCATGGCGTCGGCTCGCTGCAGCGGGCTGGGGAGAGCTGCAGATGGGGAGCTGCTTCCCCTGGCTGGCGCCGCTGCCACAGGTGCTGTGTGCTGCAAGAAGGAGAGAGGCCAGGCTCAGTGGCTGTGCCGGAGCGGGCAGCGGCACTGCCTCGGCCCCTCAGCAGGACAAAACCCCAACGCCAGCCCCGGGGCACGTGTCCCCGCACAGCTCACCTGCACCGCTGCGAGCACTCCGCGCACAGCCCCGGCTGCCTGAGCCAGGCAGGGCCGGGGAAACGCAGGCACTGGCTGCGGGGACGGGCACTGAGAGCAGCTGCCGACGGCCCCACAGCACAGCTCCAACAAATTCTCTCCAGAGATCCTTGCTCGGCACTCCAAGCCTCGCACACACGCTCAGCGGGAGTCCAGGCACGAGCCAGGCTGGGCCAGGCTCTGACGGCACCCCAAGATAAGCAGCGAGGCCCGTGAGGTCACAGCCCGTTGCCGGCTGACCTCAGAGCCCGTTGCCGGCTGACCTCAGAGCCCAGCGCTCTGGGTGACCTCAGAGCCCATTGCTCTGGGTGACCCCCCAAAACCAAAGCACGTGTCTGAAAGCACTTCCCAGACAGTTTGTGAACTCCAGCACGTTTGCTGCCATGACCACTTCACTGGGAGGCCAGTTTCAGTGGCCAAGCCCCGTGTTGGTGAAAAATCTTTTCCTCACCTGCAGCCAGACCCTCCGCTGGCCCATCTCCTTGCCATTTCCTCGAGTTTTGTCAGTGTCCCCAGAGAGCAGAGCTGAACAAACACGGGGACCTCATGTGCTCCTCATCCATCTTACTCTCCAGAGCCTTCACCACTTCGAAGCCCTCCTTTGGACACTCGCCAAGAACTTGATGTCCTTCTGTTAGTGTGCTGCCCAAAAGTGCACACACGACAGGACTCGAGGCGATGCGGAAAGAGCGCAGAGCAGAGCACAGCAATCCCTGCCCCCGCCCGGCTGGCGACGCTGTGCTGGAGGCAGCCCAGGATGCGGTTGCCCCTCCTGGCTGCCAGGGCCCGTGCTTGAATCACGTTCAACTTGCCATCGACCCAAACCCCCAGATCGCTCTCTGCAGGGCTGCGCTCCAGCCTCTCGTCCCCCCGACTGTCCGTACCGCCAGGGTTGCCCCTTGCCAGGCGTGGAATGCCTCACTCGCTCTTGCTAAACCTCATCTGCTTGGGGATTGCCCAGCTCTCTGATTTGTCAAGATCTCTCTGCAAAGCCTTCCTCCCCTTCAGGGGCTGTCCTCCTGAACAACCGCTGAACAAACTTGTTGAGGCCCTGCTTCCCAGGACATGCGTGGCCAAACATGGCTCGTTGATGGGAAGTAGAGAATATTTCTTTTTCCTTCTCTCTGTGCTTCCGCGCAGCCTTATTGTTTCTTTGGTTTCTTTTTCTCCCCATTCCCCCTCGCTTTCATTAAACCATTCTCATCTCCAACCTCGAGCTCTTTGTGTTGTATTTTCTCCCCTTTCCTCTTTGAGGAGACGGAGAGTGAGAGAGCGCTTGTGGTGGAGCTCGGCTGCCCACCTGAGAAAAACCACCGCAGTCCTTTTTGGCACCCAACGTGGGGCCCGAGGGTTGAGAGAACAGTAGAATTGATTGAAGTATTTACAAGTAGCATACACTAGTCTCAATGATCGGATTTCTGTTCATCGTCAGCTTGTGAGTCCTCTAGATCAAGTGACTTGGACAGGAACGCTTTTGAGCGAGGCCCCGAGCAACAAGAGGCCTTTGAACAAGTCAAACAAGAAAGAGCTCGTGCATAAGCCCTTGGGCCTGTCCGTACTGGGCCAGCTGTGCAAAACACACCTTACACTGCAGCTGGGGAGCATGGGCTCACCTGGAGCCTCTGGCAGAAGACCCCAGGAGAAACTCGAGGTCCACCTCTGGGGTTCTGGAGCCGGGGCTATCAAGGATCAGAAGCCAATTACACCCCAACTGAGAAGGAAATATTAACAGCATATGAGGGGATACGAGCCGCTTCAGAAGTTGTTGGTACAGAAGCACGACTCCTCTTGGCCCCACGGCTACCTGTGTTACATTGGATGTTCAAAGGGAAAATCCCCACTACACACCATGCAACCGATGCTACGTGGAGTATGTGGGTAGCGTTAATTACACAGCAGGCTCGGATGGGGAAACCCAAGTGCCCGGGAATCCTGGAAGAGATCATGGACTGGCCGGAGGGCAGGGATTTCGGAGTGCTGACAGAAGAGGTAACTCGTGCTGAAGAAGCACCAGCGTACAATGAGTTGCCAGAAGACAGGAAGCAGTAGGTGTTGTTCACTGACGGATCCTGCCGTGTGGTAGGGGGCCGTCTGAAGTGGGAAGCTGCCGTGTGGAGTCCCACACGACAAGTTGTGAAGGCAGTAGAAGGGGAAGGTGAGTTGAGTCAGTATGCAGAAGTGAAGCTCTACAACTGGCCCTAGAAATTGCTGAAAGAGAAAATTGGCCAGCACTGTATCTGTACACTGACTCCTGGATGGTGGCAAATGCTCTGTGGGGGTGGCTGCAGCAATGGAAACAGAACAAGTGGCAGCGCAGAGGTAAACCTATCTGGGCTGCTACCCTGTGGCAAGATAGTGCTGCCTGGCTAGGACACCTGGCTGCTAAGGTACGTCATGTAGATGCCCACATGCCTAAGAATCGTGCCACTGAAGAACGTCAGAACAAGGAAGAAGTGGCTCGAGCTTTGAAAATTGAAGTGGCTCAGGTGGACCTGGACTGGGGACGTAAGGGTGAGCTGTTTGTAGCTCGATGGGCCCATGAAACATCAGGACATCTAGGGAGGGATGCCACATCCAGATGGGCTTGTGATCGAGGGCTGGGGTGGACCTGAGCGTTGAGGCCATCACAGAGGTTACCCAACAGTGTGAGATCTGTGCTGCAATCAAACGAGCCATGAGGGTAAAGTCTCCCTGGAACAGGGGGAGATGTCTTGGATTTTGGTGTGGTGAGGCCTGGCAGATTGACTACATCGCACCACTCCCACCAGCCCGCCAAGGCAAACGGTCCGTACTTGCCATGGTAGAAGCAACTACTGGGTGGCTGGACACATATCCAGTAAAGCATGCCACGGCCCAAAACACTAGCTTGGGCCTGGAAAGGCAAGTGCTGTGGCGACATGGTACACGAGGGAGGATTGAGGCCGACAATGGGAGTCACTTCCGAAACAATTTGGTCACCGCCTGGGCCAAGAGGCATGGCACTGAGTGGGTGGATCACATCCCCGATCACCCACAAGCCTCTGGGAACGTGGAGAGGTACAATGGACTGTAAAAAACTATGGTGCGAGCATTGGGTGCTGGGACGTGGAAACCTTGGGATAGAAATCCAGCAGAGGCCACTTGGCTAGTTAACAACAGGGGGGTTGACAGCCGTCCTGGTCCTGCCGAAACAAAACCCCTGCACACTGAGGGAGAAGCTCAAGTCCCCGTAGTGCATGTGGGGAAGTGGATGGGGAAGGCGGTGTGCGTTGCCCCTTCCCCTGGAAAAGGCAACCCCACTCGTGGGATTGTCTTCTCCCAACGACCAGGGTGTACCTGGTGGGTGATGCAGAAAGATGGGGATATGAGGTGTGTGCCCGAAGGAGATTAAGCACTGGGAGACAATTAATCTGTAATCCAAGTTATGTGGTGTAGACGGACACTGCAGAACCGGCGACGGGTCAACTTTGCAAGGAACCTGGCAGTGCAACAGCGATGTGAGCTGAGCTGGGGCTGGTGTCAAGGAAACCAACTTCGCCTGCCCTGTTTGACCACTTTGACAGATGAAGCTGAAACCATCGTGTTTCCATGTTTTGAAGATTCTTTTTGGGAAAGACCTGTGGAATGAAAAGAAGTGCAGATGTATCCGTACGTTAATGGCCAGAGAACACTGGTGATGAGTGTATCTATATCCTAATCTGTGTGGGACCTGAGTGTGACACGCATGTTCTGGACTAAGGGGTGGAGGTTGTGCTGGGTCTGTCTGGGCTGGAGTCACCTTTCCCTGCAGCAGCCCAAAGAGTGCTGTGCTCTGCACTCGTAGCTGGAACAGCACTGCTGTCACTGCAGTGTTGTGCCTATTGCTGCCCAGTGCTGGCACAGCATCAGGACTCCTTCCAAGCCCCCAGGAGCCAGCAGCCTGCGGGTGGGCAAGTGATGGGGAGGGGCCATCGCCAGGGCAGCTGCCCTAACCCAACCCAAGGGACATTCCAGAGCACCTGATGTCACACTCAGCAATGAAAGGGGGCTCTCGTGGGGGAGGGGGCTGTCCTCCTGAACAACCGCTACGCGTTTTGAGGCCCTGCTTCCCAGGACATGCGTGGCCAAACATGGCTCGTTGATGGGAAGTAGAGAATTTTTCTTTTTCCTTCTCTCTGTGCTTCCGTGCAGCCTTATTGTTTCTTTGGTTTCTTCTTCTCCCCATTCCCCTTCCCTTTCATTAAACCATTCTCATCTCCAACCTTGAGCTCTTTGTGCTGTAGTTTCTCCCCCATTTTAAAAGCCACTCCTCTGTGTTCGCAAGAAGTGAAATAATTTGAATTCCTACCTTACTGTTTAAATGATTTTCAAATAGCTTCAGCAAGGTCTGTGGGACACCAGAACACCCAAATCATTGCCATCTCCCCTGGCTGATTTGTAGCACCCATGACATGAGTGTGATGTATTAGACACAAAATTTGTGGAAAGGTTTAGGTGAAGTGGTCGGACCAAAGTGCTTCCCCCTGCTACTTGTAGAGGTGCTGATATCTCTGAGAAAAGCAAACTCTTGGAGCTCAGGCAATTTCCCAGACAGACAGCTGATGAGATCTTTGTCTCCACAGAGCTTTTCCCCATAAAAAGAAAGCGGTTTGTGCCTTTTGCAAGGCATTGGCTTCTAGCCAATGAGCTGGTGAATGCGGAGGAGGATACGATAGTTGGGTTGGAAGTGACTGCAGAGGTTTCTGCTTGAAGCTCCCGCTCAAAGCAGAGTCAGACGCAGTGTTTGAGGGCTTTATCCCGTGCCATCTCCAAGCCCTGCCCTGGATGAGGCTGCACGCTCTTTCTGGGGCCGATGGCATAGCAGCCGGATCAGTAAAGGAGCGCGCAGCTCCCTCACTGTCTGGCAAACCGCACGTGTCTGACTGTGGGCCCACATGGCTCTTGAAGGCCTCAGAGGCTGCTCGCCGGGTGCCGAGCAATCCCGCTGCAACCTTGTCGGTTTTAGTTGCACAATCCCACACCTTGACCTCAGTTTGGTCCCATATTTCAGGCTCATAAACTGTCAGATTGGTAAGAAGGAGAATAAGCTGTAAGGTTGCCAGGACAGTCTTTGTTCCTAAGGACGTCCGATTCCCCCTAACGCGCAACTGCTGACCAGCGAGGGGCAGTTGTGTGCGCGGCTGCGCTTCTCTCAGCTTGAGCTTCTTCCCAGCTCCGGTGCGCCCATTTGCAGCGACGAGCTTTCTGGACGAGCTTCTCGGAGCTGTTTGCTGAGTTTGGCCGAAGCCATCTTCATGAGGCGATCAGCGTGCCTGTTCCCATCCTGGTGTGCGTCCCACTAGCCTGTTCCTTTTCATTCCTTCTTGCTACTTCTCTGTTGATGCCCTAACTTCATCGGGTTGCCTTTTTCATCTTGAGGACAGGCTCCCCTCTTAAAGCCTTGTCCCCACAGCAGTCCTTTTCCAAAACAGCTTTTCATTGGTCAAACAACTTTGCATCTAACAACAACGGCAAACACCCAGCAACATCCATGCCTTAATGGCTGGAGAACAAGCAACCCGAGACTGCATGGAGTCTCCTGAATCACCCTTCCGTATCCCCTCTAACCTCTTTTTCGTTCCTGATGGCCTCATCGTTAAGCGTCGGATGTTCCCACCAAGCATGGGGCTTGCCGACCCCCATGGCCACACTCCCCCATCCCCCCCTTCTTTATTAATATCAACCATCTTCTTGACACGAATTACTATGCCGTATATCATCACAGTGGCATCCCTGGCCATGGCAGGGGGAGTGCAACTGGGTGATCCTTAAGGTCCCTTCCAACCTGAGCCACTCGGCGTTTCTATGGCTGTAGGATTGCGTGATTCTACGAAGAAGACCAAGACACTGTCTGTGTCAGGGTGACAAATTTTATTTGTATGACAAGCCCAGATGTGCCCTGCTAAAGGCGCGGGGGCCTCTTGCAGGGCTGGGGAGAGTCCGGGTTGCTGTCGGCCCTCCTCTTCCTCCTCCGCCGGGGCCCCCCAGGTGAGCTGTCCCTGCCCTGGCCAGGAGGAGAGGGCTCGTGGCTGCAGCCCGGCACCACGGCATCTTCTTCTGCCGCCTGTCGCGGCTCGGAGAAGGGCTCCTCGTGCTCCGCGGGGATGGGTGCGGTGGGCGGGTGGCCAGGACCCCCACGCAGGGCAGCACTGGAGGTGCTGGGCAGCTCCTCGAGGTCGGAACCCTCCGGGCTGCTGGAGGACAGCAGCATGCTGACAGGAGTGTCCCGGGGGGAGGCAGCAGGGCTGGGGGTGGCCTCAGGGCTCTCTTCTGGCTCCCAGGTGTCTTGGGAGCCCTGGAGCTGTGGCTCCCAGGTGTCTTGGGAGCCCTCGAGGTCCAGCTCAGGGCCGTTGTAGAGCTGGCTGGCAGGACGCGGTTCCAGGAAGCCCACGTGCTCCAGGTATTCCTCGCTGCACGTCTGCAGCATGATGGGGATGAGCCGCTGCACAAAGCTCCGCGTGTGGCCCTGCAGCAACGGCCGCAGCTCCTGCACCAAGGCCTGCTCATCCAGCCCGCAGCGGCACAGCCAAGCGATGACGGTGGCCTCCAGCATGTCCTGGTCCCACCAGGCAGCGTCGAACAGCTCCCTGGCTTGCTGTCGCACCCAGGAGCGCAGCGGACCGAGGACTTCCAGGTGCTCCCTGAAGAGGGCCGCCCATTCCTCGGGCAGGAGGCGTCCCACGGCAGGCTGGGGCAGCGGCTCTGCAGCCCCCGGCTCGTCCTGCTGGCTGTCAGCTTGGGCCTCGGCGTCGGGGGCAAGCTGCACCTCCAGGAAGTCGTCTTCCGCCCAGATGGAGTAGCGGATGGAGGTGATGTGCTGCCTGCAGAGGGGGCAGGTGCTGCTTCTGTTGGCCCAGCGCATGATGCACCCGAAGCAGAAGTGGTGCAGACAGGGGAGGATGTAGCTGGGCTCCTTGGGGGCCCCCTGGCACACAGGGCAGGTGACGTCCTTGGCCTCACTGGCCATGGCGTCGGCTCGCTGCAGCGGGCTGGGGAGAGCTGCAGATGGGGAGCTGCTTCCCCTGGCTGGCGCCGCTGCCACAGGTGCTGTGTGCTGCAAGAAGGAGAGAGGCCAGGCTCAGTGGCTGTGCCGGAGCGGGCAGCGGCACTGCCCCGGCCCCTCAGCAGGACAAAACCCCAACGCCAGCCCCGGGGCACGTGTCCCCGCACAGCTCACCTGCACCGCTGCAAGCACTCCGCGCACAGCCCCGGCTGCCTGAGCCAGGCAGGGCCAGGGAAACGCAGGCACTGGCTGCGGGGACGGGCACTGAGAGCAGCTGCCGACGGCCCCACAGCACAGCTCCAACAAATTCTCTCCAGAGATCCTTGCTCGGCACTCCAAGCCTCGCACACACGCTCAGCGGGAGTCCAGGCACGAGCCAGGCTGGGCCAGGCTCTGACGGCGCCCCAAGATAAGCAGCGAGGCCCGTGAGGTCACAGCCCGTTGCCGGCTGACCTCAGAGCCCGTTGCCGGCTGACCTCAGAGCCCAGCGCTCTGGGTGACCTCAGAGCCCATTGCTCTGGGTGACCCCCCAAAACCAAAGCACGTGTCTGAAAGCACTTCCCAGACAGTTTGTGAACTCCAGCACGTTTGCTGCCATGACCACTTCACTGGGAGGCCAGTTTCAGTGGCCAAGCCCCGTGTTGGTGAAAAATCTTTTCCTCACCTGCAGCCAGACCCTCCGCTGGCCCATCTCCTTGCCATTTCCTCGAGTTTTGTCAGTGTCCCCAGAGAGCAGAGCTGAACAAACACGGGGACCTCATGTGCTCCTCATCCATCTTACTCTCCAGAGCCTTCACCACTTCGAAGCCCTCCTTTGGACACTCGCCAAGAACTTGATGTCCTTCTGTTAGTGTGCTGCCCAAAAGTGCACACACGACAGGACTCGAGGCGATGCGGAAAGAGCGCAGAGCAGAGCACAGCAATCCCTGCCCCCGCCCGGCTGGCGACGCTGTGCTGGAGGCAGCCCAGGATGCGGTTGCCCCTCCTGGCTGCCAGGGCCCGTGCTTGAATCACGTTCAACTTGCCATCGACCCAAACCCCCAGATCGCTCTCTGCAGGGCTGCGCTCCAGCCTCTCGTCCCCCCGACTGTCCGTACCGCCAGGGTTGCCCCTTGCCAGGCGTGGAATGCCTCACTCGCTCTTGCTAAACCTCATCTGCTTGGGGATTGCCCAGCTCTCTGATTTGTCAAGATCTCTCTGCAAAGCCTTCCTCCCCTTCAGGGGCTGTCCTCCTGAACAACCGCTGAACAAACTTGTTGAGGCCCTGCTTCCCAGGACATGCGTGGCCAAACATGGCTCGTTGATGGGAAGTAGAGAATATTTCTTTTTCCTTCTCTCTGTGCTTCCGCGCAGCCTTATTGTTTCTTTGGGTTCTTTTTCTCCCCATTCCCCCTCGCTTTCATTAAACCATTCTCATCTCCAACCTCGAGCTCTTTGTGTTGTATTTTCTCCCCTTTCCTCTTTGAGGAGACGGAGAGTGAGAGAGCGCTTGTGGTGGAGCTCGGCTGCCCACCCGAGAAAAACCACCGCAGTCCTTTTTGGCACCCAACGTGGGGCCCGAGGGTTGAGAGAACAGTAGAATTGATTGAAGTATTTACAAGTAGCATACACTAGTCTCAATGATCGGATTTCTGTTCATCGTCAGCTTGTGAGTCCTCTAGATCAAGTGACTTGGACAGGAACGCTTTTGAGCGAGGCCCCGAGCAACAAGAGGCCTTTGAACAAGTCAAACAAGAAAGAGCTCGTGCATAAGCCCTTGGGCCTGTCCGTACTGGGCCAGCTGTGCAAAACACACCTTACACTGCAGCTGGGGAGCATGGGCTCACCTGGAGCCTCTGGCAGAAGACCCCAGGAGAAACTCGAGGTCCACCTCTGGGGTTCTGGAGCCGGGGCTATCAAGGATCAGAAGCCAATTACACCCCAACTGAGAAGGAAATATTAACAGCATATGAGGGGATACGAGCCGCTTCAGAAGTTGTTGGTACAGAAGCACGACTCCTCTTGGCCCCACGGCTACCTGTGTTACATTGGATGTTCAAAGGGAAAATCCCCACTACACACCATGCAACCGATGCTACGTGGAGTATGTGGGTAGCGTTAATTACACAGCAGGCTCGGATGGGGAAACCCAAGTGCCCGGGAATCCTGGAAGAGATCATGGACTGGCCGGAGGGCAGGGATTTCGGAGTGCTGACAGAAGAGGTAACTCGTGCTGAAGAAGCACCAGCGTACAATGAGTTGCCAGAAGACAGGAAGCAGTAGGTGTTGTTCACTGACGGATCCTGCCGTGTGGTAGGGGGCCGTCTGAAGTGGGAAGCTGCCGTGTGGAGTCCCACACGACAAGTTGTGAAGGCAGTAGAAGGGGAAGGTGAGTTGAGTCAGTATGCAGAAGTGAAGCTCTACAACTGGCCCTAGAAATTGCTGAAAGAGAAAATTGGCCAGCACTGTATCTGTACACTGACTCCTGGATGGTGGCAAATGCTCTGTGGGGGTGGCTGCAGCAATGGAAACAGAACAAGTGGCAGCGCAGAGGTAAACCTATCTGGGCTGCTACCCTGTGGCAAGATAGTGCTGCCTGGCTAGGACACCTGGCTGCTAAGGTACGTCATGTAGATGCCCACATGCCTAAGAATCGTGCCACTGAAGAACGTCAGAACAAGGAAGAAGTGGCTCGAGCTTTGAAAATTGAAGTGGCTCAGGTGGACCTGGACTGGGGACGTAAGGGTGAGCTGTTTGTAGCTCGATGGGCCCATGAAACATCAGGACATCTAGGGAGGGATGCCACATCCAGATGGGCTTGTGATCGAGGGCTGGGGTGGACCTGAGCGTTGAGGCCATCACAGAGGTTACCCAACAGTGTGAGATCTGTGCTGCAATCAAACGAGCCATGAGGGTAAAGTCTCCCTGGAACAGGGGGAGATGTCTTGGATTTTGGTGTGGTGAGGCCTGGCAGATTGACTACATCGCACCACTCCCACCAACCCGCCAAGGCAAACGGTCCGTACTTGCCATGGTAGAAGCAACTACTGGGTGGCTGGACACATATCCAGTAAAGCATGCCACGGCCCAAAACACTAGCTTGGGCCTGGAAAGGCAAGTGCTGTGGCGACATGGTACACGAGGGAGGATTGAGGCCGACAATGGGAGTCACTTCCGAAACAATTTGGTCACCGCCTGGGCCAAGAGGCATGGCACTGAGTGGGTGGATCACATCCCCGATCACCCACAAGCCTCTGGGAACGTGGAGAGGTACAATGGACTGTTAAAAACTATGGTGCGAGCATTGGGTGCTGGGACGTGGAAACCTTGGGATAGAAATCCAGCAGAGGCCACTTGGCTAGTTAACAACAGGGGGGTTGACAGCCGTCCTGGTCCTGCCGAAACAAAACCCCTGCACACTGAGGGAGAAGCTCAAGTCCCCGTAGTGCATGTGGGGAAGTGGATGGGGAAGGCGGTGTGCGTTGCCCCTTCCCCTGGAAAAGGCAACCCCACTCGTGGGATTGTCTTCTCCCAACGACCAGGGTGTACCTGGTGGGTGATGCAGAAAGATGGGGATATGAGGTGTGTGCCCGAAGGAGATTAAGCACTGGGAGACAATTAATCTGTAATCCAAGTTATGTGGTGTAGACGGACACTGCAGAACCGGCGACGGGTCAACTTTGCAAGGAACCTGGCAGTGCAACAGCGATGTGAGCTGAGCTGGGGCTGGTGTCAAGGAAACCAACTTCGCCTGCCCTGTTTGACCACTTTGACAGATGAAGCTGAAACCATCGTGTTTCCATGTTTTGAAGATTCTTTTTGGGAAAGACCTGTGGAATGAAAAGAAGTGCAGATGTATCCGTACGTTAATGGCCAGAGAACACTGGTGATGAGTGTATCTATATCCTAATCTGTGTGGGACCTGAGTGTGACACGCATGTTCTGGACTAAGGGGTGGAGGTTGTGCTGGGTCTGTCTGGGCTGGAGTCACCTTTCCCTGCAGCAGCCCACAGAGTGCTGTGCTCTGCACTCGTAGCTGGAACAGCACTGCTGTCACTGCAGTGTTGTGCCTATTGCTGCCCAGTGCTGGCACAGCATCAGGACTCCTTCCAAGCCCCCAGGAGCCAGCAGCCTGCGGGTGGGCAAGTGATGGGGAGGGGCCATCGCCAGGGCAGCTGCCCTAACCCAACCCAAGGGACATTCCAGAGCACCTGATGTCACACTCAGCAATGAAAGGGGGGCTCTCGTGGGGGAGGGGGCTGTCCTCCTGAACAACCGCTACGCGTTTTGAGGCCCTGCTTCCCAGGACATGCGTGGCCAAACATGGCTCGTTGATGGGAAGTAGAGAATTTTTCTTTTTCCTTCTCTCTGTGCTTCCGTGCAGCCTTATTGTTTCTTTGGTTTCTTCTTCTCCCCATTCCCCTTCCCTTTCATTAAACCATGCCCATCTCCAACCTTGAGCTCTTTGTGCTGTAGTTTCTCCCCCATTTTAAAAGCCACTCCTCTGTGTTCGCAAGAAGTGAAATAATTTGAATTCCTACCTTACTGTTTAAATGATTTTCAAATAGCTTCAGCAAGGTCTGTGGGACACCAGAACACCCAAATCATTGCCATCTCCCCTGGCTGATTTGTAGCACCCATGACATGAGTGTGATGTATTAGATACAAAATTTGTGGAAAGGTTTAGGTGAAGTGGTCGGACCAAAGTGCTTCCCCCTGCTACTTGTAGAGGTGCTGATATCTCTGAGAAAAGCAAACTCTTGGAGCTCAGGCAATTTCCCAGACAGACAGCTGATGAGATCTTTGTCTCCACAGAGCTTTTCCCCATAAAAAGAAAGCGGTTTGTGCCTTTTGCAAGGCATTGGCTTCTAGCCAATGAGCTGGTGAATGCGGAGGAGGATACGATAGTTGGGTTGGAAGTGACTGCAGAGGTTTCTGCTTGAAGCTCCCGCTCAAAGCAGAGTCAGACGCAGTGTTTGAGGGCTTTATCCCGTGCCATCTCCAAGCCCTGCCCTGGATGAGGCTGCACGCTCTTTCTGGGGCCGATGGCATAGCAGCCGGATCAGTAAAGGAGCGCGCAGCTCCCTCACTGTCTGGCAAACCGCACGTGTCTGACTGTGGGCCCACATGGCTCTTGAAGGCCTCAGAGGCTGCTCGCCGGGTGCCGAGCAATCCCGCTGCAACCTTGTCGGTTTTAGTTGCACAATCCCACACCTTGACCTCAGTTTGGTCCCATATTTCAGGCTCATAAACTGTCAGATTGGTAAGAAGGAGAATAAGCTGTAAGGTTGCCAGGACAGTCTTTGTTCCTAAGGACGTCCGATTCCCCCTAACGCGCAACTGCTGACCAGCGAGGGGCAGTTGTGTGCGCGGCTGCGCTTCTCTCAGCTTGAGCTTCTTCCCAGCTCCGGTGCGCCCATTTGCAGCGACGAGCTTTCTGGACGAGCTTCTCGGAGCTGTTTGCTGAGTTTGGCCGAAGCCATCTTCATGAGGCGATCAGCGTGCCTGTTCCCATCCTGGTGTGCGTCCCACTAGCCTGTTCCTTTTCATTCCTTCTTGCTACTTCTCTGTTGATGCCCTAACTTCATCGGGTTGCCTTTTTCATCTTGAGGACAGGCTCCCCTCTTAAAGCCTTGTCCCCACAGCAGTCCTTTTCCAAAACAGCTTTTCATTGGTCAAACAACTTTGCATCTAACAACAACGGCAAACACCCAGCAACATCCATGCCTTAATGGCTGGAGAACAAGCAACCCGAGACTGCATGGAGTCTCCTGAATCACCCTTCCGTATCCCCTCTAACCTCTTTTTCGTTCCTGATGGCCTCATCGTTAAGCGTCGGATGTTCCCACCAAGCATGGGGCTTGCCGACCCCCATGGCCACACTCCCCCATCCCCCCCTTCTTTATTAATATCAACCATCTTCTTGACACGAATTACTATGCCGTATATCATCACAGTGGCATCCCTGGCCATGGCAGGGGGAGTGCAACTGGGTGATCCTTAAGGTCCCTTCCAACCTGAGCCACTCGGCGTTTCTATGGCTGTAGGATTGCGTGATTCTACGAAGAAGACCAAGACACTGTCTGTGTCAGGGTGACAAATTTTATTTGTATGACAAGCCCAGATGTGCCCTGCTAAAGGCGCGGGGGCCTCTTGCAGGGCTGGGGAGAGTCCGGGTTGCTGTCGGCCCTCCTCTTCCTCCTCCGCCGGGGCCCCCCAGGTGAGCTGTCCCTGCCCTGGCCAGGAGGAGAGGGCTCGTGGCTGCAGCCCGGCACCACGGCATCTTCTTCTGCCGCCTGTCGCGGCTCGGAGAAGGGCTCCTCGTGCTCCGCGGGGATGGGTGCGGTGGGCGGGTGGCCAGGACCCCCACGCAGGGCAGCACTGGAGGTGCTGGGCAGCTCCTCGAGGTCGGAACCCTCCGGGCTGCTGGAGGACAGCAGCATGCTGACAGGAGTGTCCCGGGGGGAGGCAGCAGGGCTGGGGGTGGCCTCAGGGCTCTCTTCTGGCTCCCAGGTGTCTTGGGAGCCCTGGAGCTGTGGCTCCCAGGTGTCTTGGGAGCCCTCGAGGTCCAGCTCAGGGCCGTTGTAGAGCTGGCTGGCAGGACGCGGTTCCAGGAAGCCCACGTGCTCCAGGTATTCCTCGCTGCACGTCTGCAGCATGATGGGGATGAGCCGCTGCACAAAGCTCCGCGTGTGGCCCTGCAGCAACGGCCGCAGCTCCTGCACCAAGGCCTGCTCATCCAGCCCGCAGCGGCACAGCCAAGCGATGACGGTGGCCTCCAGCATGTCCTGGTCCCACCAGGCAGCGTCGAACAGCTCCCTGGCTTGCTGTCGCACCCAGGAGCGCAGCGGACCGAGGACTTCCAGGTGCTCCCTGAAGAGGGCCGCCCATTCCTCGGGCAGGAGGCGTCCCACGGCAGGCTGGGGCAGCGGCTCTGCAGCCCCCGGCTCGTCCTGCTGGCTGTCAGCTTGGGCCTCGGCGTCGGGGGCAAGCTGCACCTCCAGGAAGTCGTCTTCCGCCCAGATGGAGTAGCGGATGGAGGTGATGTGCTGCCTGCAGAGGGGGCAGGTGCTGCTTCTGTTGGCCCAGCGCATGATGCACCCGAAGCAGAAGTGGTGCAGACAGGGGAGGATGTAGCTGGGCTCCTTGGGGGCCCCCTGGCACACAGGGCAGGTGACGTCCTTGGCCTCACTGGCCATGGCGTCGGCTCGCTGCAGCGGGCTGGGGAGAGCTGCAGATGGGGAGCTGCTTCCCCTGGCTGGCGCCGCTGCCACAGGTGCTGTGTGCTGCAAGAAGGAGAGAGGCCAGGCTCAGTGGCTGTGCCGGAGCGGGCAGCGGCACTGCCCCGGCCCCTCAGCAGGACAAAACCCCAACGCCAGCCCCGGGGCACGTGTCCCCGCACAGCTCACCTGCACCGCTGCGAGCACTCCGCGCACAGCCCCGGCTGCCTGAGCCAGGCAGGGCCGGGGAAACGCAGGCACTGGCTGCGGGGACGGGCACTGAGAGCAGCTGCCGACGGCCCCACAGCACAGCTCCAACAAATTCTCTCCAGAGATCCTTGCTCGGCACTCCAAGCCTCGCACACACGCTCAGCGGGAGTCCAGGCACGAGCCAGGCTGGGCCAGGCTCTGACGGTGCCCCAAGATAAGCAGCGAGGCCCGTGAGGTCACAGCCCGTTGCCGGCTGACCTCAGAGCCCGTTGCCGGCTGACCTCAGAGCCCAGCGCTCTGGGTGACCTCAGAGCCCATTGCTCTGGGTGACCCCCCAAAACCAAAGCACGTGTCTGAAAGCACTTCCCAGACAGTTTGTGAACTCCAGCACGTTTGCTGCCATGACCACTTCACTGGGAGGCCAGTTTCAGTGGCCAAGCCCCGTGTTGGTGAAAAATCTTTTCCTCACCTGCAGCCAGACCCTCCGCTGGCCCATCTCCTTGCCATTCCCTCGAGTTTTGTCAGTGTCCCCAGAGAGCAGAGCTGAACAAACACGGGGACCTCATGTGCTCCTCATCCATCTTACTCTCCAGAGCCTTCACCACTTCGAAGCCCTCCTTTGGACACTCGCCAAGAACTTGATGTCCTTCTGTTAGTGTGCTGCCCAAAAGTGCACACACGACAGGACTCGAGGCGATGCGGAAAGAGCGCAGAGCAGAGCACAGCAATCCCTGCCCCCGCCCGGCTGGCGATGCTGTGCTGGAGGCAGCCCAGGATGCGGTTGCCCCTCCTGGCTGCCAGGGCCCGTGCTTGAATCACGTTCAACTTGCCATCGACCCAAACCCCCAGATCGCTCTCTGCAGGGCTGCGCTCCAGCCTCTCGTCCCCCCGACTGTCCGTACCGCCAGGGTTGCCCCTTGCCAGGCGTGGAATGCCTCACTCGCTCTTGCTAAACCACATCTGCTTGGGGATTGCCCAGCTCTCTGATTTGTCAAGATCTCTCTGCAAAGCCTTCCTCCCCTTGATGGATTCAGTCACTCCTTCCTGTTCATTGTCATGCCTAAATGCACTCCATCTGCCCTCAAGTCCTACATGCGAGTCAGTCAGGACAACCCTGAAGAGAACAGGCCCTAAAATGGAGGCCTGTGGAAGCCCCTAGTGACTGTCCGGCAGCCCGATGCAACCCCATTTACAAGAACGCTTGGAGCCCGACCCGTCAGCCCCTTGTTCCCCCATCGCATTCTGCATTGCTCTAGCTGTGTGCTGCCCAATTTGTCCAGAAGGAGACCGTGAGAAACAGTATTGAAGCTGTGCTGAAATCCAAATGGGTGCCATCAGCTGGCTTCCCTTGGGCAACCAGATGGTTGGCCACTTCATGAAAGGAAATCAATGGGGGTGGACAAGTGATGGGGAGGGGCCATCGCCAAGGCAACTGACCTAAACCAACCAAAGGGATATTCCAGTGCACCTGATGCCACACTCAGCAACAAAAATGGGGGCTACTGTTAGGAAGGGGGCTGTCCTCCTGAACAACCACTATGCGTTTTGAGGCCCTGCTTCCAGGACGTGGCCGAACATCGGTCGTTGATGGGAAGTAGAGAATATGTCTTTTTCCTTCTCTCTGTGCTGCCACGTGGCCGTATTGTTTATTTTGTTTCTTTTACTCCCCATTCCTCTTCCATTTAATTAAGCCGTTCTCATCTCCAACCTTGAGCTCTTTGTGCTGTTTTTTCTTCCCCATTTTAAAAGCCACTCTTCTGTGTTCGCAATAAGTGAAATAACTTTAATTCCTACCTTGCTTATTATTTTACCATAATTTAAGAAATAAAATTTAATTAATTTGTATTAAAATATAATTTCATTTAGAAACCCTAAATGAATCAGAAACCACTTTATGTCTATCCCTGAGTAAGTTGTGAGAAATAAGAAAGAATTTCAGTCGTCATCCAGGTGAGCACATCCTCACCTGGCTACTTTGATGCTGGGACACTGGGGCCAATGGCCAAAAACTAGAAGGCAGTGAAGCCAAGCAGCTGGGATCCCTCTCCAGAGGGTTGCCTTTTTCTTCTTGAGGACAGGCTCCCCTCTTATACCCTTCTCCCCACAGCAGTCCTTTTCCAAAACAGCTTTTCATTGGTCAAACAACTTTGCATCTAACAACAACGGCAAACACCCAGCAACATCCATGCCTTAATGGCTGGAGAACAAGCAACCCGAGACTGCATGGAGTCTCCTGAATCACCCTTCTTTATTCCCTCTAAACTCTTTGACATTCCTGATGGCCTCATCGTTAAGAGTCTGATGTTGCTACCAAGCATGGGGCTTGCTGACCCCTATGGCCACACTCCCCCATCTCCCCCTTCTTTATTAATATCAACCATCTTCTTGACATGAATCATTACTCTATATATCCCATTGAGTACACCTGTTATGTCTTGTTTTCTTTGCGAAGTTGTTTTTCTTCTCTGCTTCTGCACTCTGTACTTAGGAATTCATCTTTTTCTCACAGAGTGGCATAAAAGATCTTTCATGTGGGTGCATCCAATGAAGTCAGCAAAATGTGAGCTAACAGTCAGTGAAATGTGAGCTAACAGCAACGAAATGCTGTGTCAGGCTGGAAGAGCAGCTTTGCTACAGCTCCTGGTCTTCTTTTAGGTCGTTTGACGGAACCCTGCCAGCATCTCCCTGCAGTCCCACTTCTCCCCTGCTGGCCTAGCTAGGCGAGCATCTGGGAGAACACAGGACCCAACCATCGCCCCACAGGGACACCACCACTGTGCACAGACAGCTTTTGGATATAGCCCCATGCCCCTGAAGCACCACTTTCTCCTAATCCACCACAATGTGAACATCTGCAGAGCACCTGGTATATGAAAGTCAGAATATTTGTGCTGGCCACAAATTCCAGAGGAGGTCTCCTGCCCCAGATAGAAGTGAGGGCCATATCACGGCCCTGGTGCCGATCACTGCTAGGCCAGGACACCTGGCTGCCCCTCGCAGTTACCCCTGAGCGGATTACTGCCACTCAGGGCAGAGACCTGAGCACTGCAAAGCAGTCAGTGTGGCCCTCAGGGCATGGCACAGTCCAAAGGCACAAGATCGACACCTGAGGACAACTCGGTTCTGTAGTCAGGAAGCCAAAGGAGACAAAAACAAACTGAAGGAAATTGAAAGGCATCAGGATGGGAAAGGAGTACCTGTAGTAAATGAGGAAAGTCTCGGGACCCCGAAAAATATTTTACCACAGGTACACACTAGAAAATGACCTCAGGAAGAAAAAAAAAAAAAAAAAATAAAAAAAAAAAAGGAAACAGAAGAGAAGAAACACAATACCAAAAAAAAAAAAAAATAAAAAATAAATAAATAGTAAGGGAGAAAAGGGAGGTGCCCTTGGAGCCTGACACACAAACAAAACTAAAAGAAGCGTGAGCTGCCAGGGCCAGCTCCTCAGGGCCGGTGTGTGCCAGCCGGTGACACAGTGGCTCCCCAGCTGGCCTGGCTTATCGAGCCCTTGGCTGCCCAGGGCCTGGTTGGTGCCAGCTGCAGAAACTGTGCCAGTCGTGGAGCCAGTGGCTGCCCAGTGCTGGTGCTCCGTGTTCAAGCTGCAGGGGCAGGAGGGAAGGCAGGGCCACCATGGGGGGGTATCTCCCTCAGGAGAGGTGCAGAGACACTGCGGAGCTCTAGGCAGCAAGTATTTTTCCTTCTTTTCTTTTTTTTTTTTTTTCCACTTAGGGAAGAGGCACATTTTCCCTACTGCCCCAGAGCCAAGGTCAGCCCTCATCCCCCAGCTCAACTCCCTTGTTTCTTCCACACATTACACTCTGTTTTTTGTGCTAAACCAAAAGCAGTCACCCCTTACAGCCACCTTACAGCAGACAGGTGTTCAGCTTCTCCAACAGATCTACAGAGTTGAGCATAGACACCTTTCTGGAGGGCCCAGCCTTCTCTCCGCATTGCTGTATCTATCCAGGGCTGCAAGGAAAATGTAGCGCAGGAGACAATAACAAAAGATGTTCTGTTACTGTAATCCACTAAGAACACCAGCTCTGCTTCCAAGGCTTCATCAGCTTGAAAACTCACAGCAGCCATTTTGAGAAGGATAAAGGCCATGCATTATGTTTTTAAGGTTTTGTTGTTGTGTGGTTTTTTAATTACTTATTTAAATCCCCAAAGAGTTTGTAAACAAATAAATGTCATTTCTCTCCTTGTGCTTGATCATGTTGTGACTACCTAAAAATTAAGCAAGCAGGCAGATTAGTTGGGCATGGAATTAACACAGTTTTATGGTGGCAAATGGGAAAGCAGGTGACTTTTTCATTAGGATTAACTGTGCAGCTCTGACAGACATGTGTGACTTCAAGTGTGTAAAGCGTGAGAGTTATGAGATTGCATGGTTTGTGTGTTTCTCTCATCATTCACTAAGATAAACACTCATCCAGTGAAGTCAAAAGCAAGTGATTCTCTCTTTCCATTAGAACAGCATAAATTGAAAATACATTTATTTCAATAACCACTCATCGGCAGGAATCAGAACAGAACAATTTGTGGAAACGTCAGATTTCTACCTCCCGAGCCCACGAGAGACCAAAAGACTGTGAGAGAAATGCACATCATTGCAGCAAAAGGCTGCTAGACTGTGATGTATTTCTTCTTACAGCAGGAGAGTGGCTTGATTTACTGCTTCTGCAACGAGATGCCACCTCCCCTCCTAACCGCTGCCACTCCTAGTGTCGTATTTATTACTGAATGGTTGATAATTACATGGTGCATGGTTTTCGGGGACGTGAGCAACATGCAGCTTTTACTCTGCTGATAATGGTGCCATGCAAACACATGCACCCGGCATGTGACACCTTCGGATTACCAGCCAATTAACTCAAATTGCTCTAAATTGCTGTGATCTATTAAATGCAATCCAAGGGCTCAAATCATGAGGTTCGTCTGCCGCAAGTCAGAACCACCTTTTCACTCATGCAGAGCTCTCTGTTTTCCGTGGCATCTCCTGCTCGTTTTCCCTCGCTGCTGCTTTGTGCTGGCCCTGGGAGCTGCACAGAGCAGTGCATACAACAGGGAAGGCCGAATCCTGCCTCGCCACCACATTGTGCAGCCGCAGACGATGCCACGCCATCCCAGTGACAGCAGAAGATGCAGCTGACACAACTTCTCCAGTGTAAGAGGCAGCCAGCCTGCCCTCTCCCCTGCCGCTTCACTCCTGCTCGGGCTGCTGCAGCCCCAGAGCCTTCTTTGGCTTTCTTTGCCCGTAGGGATGGTGGATGGGTCGTGGTAAACTCGGTGTCCAGCAGGACCCCCAGGCCCCGTTCTGCCAGGCTGCTGCCCAGCTGGGTGGCCCCAGCCTGTTCCCAGGTGCAGGGCTCTGCTTCTCCTTTTGTTAAATTCCACGGGATTCCTGTTTTCCAATTACTCCACTCATCCTAGCATCCTAATACTCAGCTCCCCAAAGAGGAGCCTAAAGAGAGCTCCTCACCCCAAGTCTGGTGTCAGGTCTTCTCTCGTGGGCTGTCTCTGCCTTTCCCAAAGCCACTACTGACCCCAGCTCCTTCTCCCTCGCCTCACTGCTCCCCTCCAGCTCTGTAACTGACCCGTGTCCAGCTCCTGCTCTCCCATCTCCCTGCAGCACCACGGGTGCCCCGACTCTGCTCCCCCTCCAGCTATGCTCCCATACAGCACATAGGCACGTGAGCCTATCAAGAAATTTCACCCTGCAGCACGGAAAACACTGGCATTTGCCTTCCCAGAGAATCAGGATTCCAAACAACTTCACAACACTCCTGTGAGATTACGTTTCTTTTATTCATGATATTTGGATTTTATAGCTTCATCCACCAGGATTGACTTGAAAAGCAGTCTTTCACGGTGTCCTTTTCCTTTAATGACTATAGCAGTTAGTGTTGGTCTCTCTTCTCAGACAGCTGAATCCCCATTTAACAACAAGCAGAACAAAAAGAGACTAAGACACATCTAACATCATTAAAAAATATTCAAATACCAAACAGCACTGATGAAGAGGAAAATGAATTAAGCATTTATTTGTTAGAAATATCCCCTTAAAAATAGCAAAAGAAAAATATATATTCTGTGGGAATGTGTGGGGATTATACGCGTACCTATTTACACACCGATACTTCCACATCAACATCCTCACCAAAACACACATGCACACGCACGCACTCGCACACACACATTAGACTGGAAAAGTAATTATTTTTATTTTTGTTGTGGTTTGTTGTTGTTGTTGTTGTTTTGGTGTGTGAGTGTCTGTGTGTTGTTTACTTTTCCCCTGGGAGAATATTGTTGCATCTTTTTACTATGTTGTATTTGTCTTTAAAACAGGAAAACTAATTAAAATAGAAAAGAAACAACTACTTTTAAGAGCTCAAGCTTATTTGATTAATACCCTGAAAAGCACTGCTTTTCTCATTAGCATAAAATACATGAAAAATCAAGTTTAATCATTTTGGATTTGAACGTGTACCACTACCAGGTTCTTACTAATGATTTGGCTTACTTTGCCCTTGGAACTACTTGTGTAATTATTAAAAAATACCTTTAATTTCTCCCAAGATATAGGAAAAAATGTCTGATCACTGACCACTTGTATACATCTGATCCCCCAGTGTCATCCCCTTTCTAAAGCACTTGAAGCATGTCATATAGTGGCAAACATATTCCTGTTTTATACATAGTGCATTCTGTTTCGCAGTGCTTGAAGGCAATTCCTGCCCTCTGCTTCTGCTCTTCTGAAGAGAAAATGGAAAAACAACCCTTGTTGGTATCTCGTCAGAGGGCGTAGGTGAGAGCTGTCCCTCTGGAGGCAGAGAGGCGAGAAAGCTCATCTTCAACACAACATCATCCTTGGAGAGGTACAGAGAAAATTAAGAGGCAGAAGGTCAGCTCTAAGCCCTCACACCCAAGGTATTTTCAGAAACCCCAAGAACATGTAGGAATGACAAGAAGCAGAAGGAATGGCCTTTAGTGGGTGGCTCCAGAACGTGTAATTTATTCAACCCAAGTGCAAAGGTGCTGAAGACCCTGTTCCATATTTAGGAGAGAAAGCAACCGGAGACCTTGGACCTTCATCTAGATCTCTCTGGCTGAGAGAAGGCCGCCTTTAGCTGGAAACACCCTGGAATCGCCATTGGTAAGAGCAAAGACCTGAGAGGATATTGATAACAGTGACTTGGCTACTTGCTCCCCAGATACCAAGGGCACCATTCCCCCTGTCTCCTTCTACGCAGCCCTGGGAATTTTCCTGTGCATGACTGCTGCAAGGATGCTCAGCGTTCAGCCCTTAGGTCTCTGCTTGTCTTCAGTAGTTGCCTGTAGGTCCCACCGAGTTACATTAACTGCTTGTCTCCTGTCTCCCTGCCCTGTTAATGACGAGTCAGGAAAGTTGAACACCTTGTATGGTGCAAGCTTTGCTGCTTAGAGCTTGAGTTCTTGGCAAAAGCTCATTTCCAGAGGTACCTTCTCTCAAATCCAATGGAAATCATCATTTTCACTGCTATCAGCAAAAAAAACTCCCCAGTAGTCCCTGGGACTCCATCCTTCCTACAGCCCAAGAGAGGTTAAGATCTTTTTCAAGTTACATTGTCACTGCAGTGTAGCACTAACCTATGTTCACACAAAGCAGCAGTTCATTACAAAATCCCTTATTACAGAGACAAATCAATGAAGGCTATTAAGTCTATAATCACTGAAGGCAATTTTGGCATCACAGGAGCCTTTCACACTCTGAAGTAAAGCTGGCTGTGGCCTCAATCAATTAAAGTGATGCCAATTACATTGCCTTGAAGCTCAGCGCTAACAACATCTCTTAAGATAACTGCCAGACTCAAGAGTGTTGTGGGTTTTTTTTGTTTGTTTTTTTTTTGTTTGTTTGTTTTTGTTTAATTTTGTTTTGTTTTTAGGCAGGAAAAAAACAAAACAAAACAAAACAAAACAAAAAAAAAGACCTAATTGAAAGACTGGAAAGGTGGAAAGGTGAGTAAAAGAAACAAAATAAAACCAAACCAAACCAAACAAAAAACATAATCCCAGAACCACATGAAATGCTGTTAAAACACAGGCTGGGGAATGGTTAGGAACACATATAATTGGTAAGATCAAGCAGAAAGATTTTCTCAGTAGGTGAAATGAGTGTCTTTGCATACAGTTGCATTTAAGCTATGGTTCTCGTAACGTATCCTGAGGAATTGCATAAATCAGGACCTGTGATTAACAACCAAAACAAGACACTGGATGTGGCCCTGAGCAAATTGCTGCTGAAGCCGGAATCTGTCAGATCTGGATCCAACAGGGTGCGGCCCCTCTCTTCCAGGGGAGGAGGAAACCAGGGAACACGGCACTGCCATGCGGCGATGCCACCTTCCGGACATCATTCCTGCCAGGACATCAAATACCAGGCACAGGAAAGGGAGGGATGGCACGAGATGGTGAGGCCATGGCCCAACACCTCTGCAGCAAAGGCAGGGCTTGTTGGAGACAGCTGGGCAAAGGCCCAAGCCCGCCACGTGCAGGAAGTTTATTTCATCACCTGGCAAACTCCAGCTTCCCGGGTTCTCTGCAGTCTCTTCAGGAGCGGGCAGGTCTGAGATGCCCAGACGTGAGCCTGCGCTTAGCCTGGCACAGATGGGAAATGAGGAGGGTGCCAGGAAGCCGCTCCCCTGCCTCCTGGGCCATGGCTTGGGCCAGTGCCCGTCACCACACCACGGGTGCTGACTGCAATAGCTACAGGCTCACGGGGAAAATACAAGCTGGAGCAAAGCACCAGAGCGAGTAACCAAACCGAGCACGTTCTGTGGCTGGTTCAGCTCCTGGGCTGGAAGGGCTTTTCCATGAGACCCACAGGAATTTTGTCCAGGTCCAACACAAGTCCCTCAGGAGTCCTTCCACTCTGCGTTTCCCTCCTTTGCCTCACAACACGTGCTTCACCACAGAAGAGAACAGAAGAGTTTAGGAAACTGAAAGACTCTGTTAGAAGAAGGAAAATACTCCAGCAGTTTTGCAAACACACTGAGATTAATGCATTTACAAGAAGATTATCTTAAAGTAATTAAAAGCAACTGGGAACAAATTCTGCTGTGTTTTCAAACTCCACTACAGCAATTAGACTGAAGACAGCACATGGTAGATAGCACAACAGAATGAAGAGTAGATTATTTTATGCATAAAATGCGATCTTTTTCAATTTATGTAGTGGCTCTGATCTTTTCGTTAATCTTTAGCACAGAGCATGGCAGTGCTGCTCAGCCATAGGACCACCAGATGGGGCTGACTGCAGTGAAGTTCAAGCGCAGCAGGGCAGTGACCGTGCTCTTCGCAGCAGGGTAGGAGAAACCCTGCCACATGCAACTGATGTTGCAAATCCAGGCAGTCCTCATCCACACGTCCTGTGAAGCCTTCTTCCACAGACACATTTATCCTCCGTCTAAAATGAAGCAGCTAAGCTCAGCAGCAGCTATGGCAGTGAGTTCCACAAGCTGGTTTTATCCCGCAAGAGTGCCAGCGCCCCGAAAATTATACGTGTATTGCAGTCCCCAGAGAATTAACCTGATTGCAAAGACCACTGAAGGAGGTAGGACACTCCAGACCACTCCCTTGGAAGCAAAGGACAATGCTGCTTGTGTCATCCTAAAGATGCAGAAGTGTCTCCACCTAGCTACATGGGATGTTCACAGACCAAGGCCCTGTGTCCCAGCAAGGACGTGATCACCAACACTTACAAGCTCTGTTTTAAGCAAGCAAACAAATCAGAATACACCACAACATGAGCCAGGAAAGGTTTGCTGTTATGCTTAATTTCTGCTACACCCCTATTTCAAATGTCCCAGACACTGGATGCTTTACGAGATCTGCTTCTGAAAATGCCTCAGAAGAAATAAACAAAACCAACACTCTTGAGGGGAAGGCAGCAACAGGGTTCAGCACTCACCAAGGAAGAGTAATCTCTAACTATAACAAAAATGTGCAAAATGCATTAGAAGGCACAGAATACATAGGTGTGTTCCACTTGATCCCCATTTATTCAGCTAAATCTCTCTTGTGATCTGTTAAGTATTGCTTAAAAAAAAAAAAAAAAGCCTTTTATTGGGCATATTTACATAGAAGACTGGATTTACTGCAATGTAGCCTTCCAGGCTGTCCACCAATGTGTTATTAAGCTGGGCTGGGAAGTGCAGAAAATAATGTGAATTACTCCACTGGGGAAAGGAGCCACATGGTTGGACATTGTTTAGATGCGACAGAGATTTTCATTTAGTCCCTCCTGCCCTGACTGTTACATTACTCATCTTTATCTCCTGATTACCTACATTAAATTTATTTCTCCCTGAAAATATAAAACTTTAAGGTGAATGGGTGGGGTCCTTTCTCTAAGGGGATAGGAGGACATCATTTACAGGACAGATCAGTGCACTTCATAGGGTATTTCATGACAATGCTGACTATGAATTGCTTTTTTATGTAATGCAGCAACACCAACCAGATTTCCTGTCCATTACAGCAAGAATTCAAAGGTAAGACATCAACACTGCAGTGCTGTATCTGGGTGTGCACTCAGGTAGCTGGGATCAGAGGCTGCCCCACTGTCACCCCACTACGAGTCACACCAAAGCACAAACCATCTGATCAGCAAACGGACAGGGCTGTGTTCCTGGAAAGTCACGGCTCGCTGGGATTTGGGAATGGTGGCCAAGCCTTGGGTGGTGGTGAAGGGAGGGAGACATGAAAGGCTGTGAGTCTTCTGCGATTCCAGGCTGCCTTGATAACCTGGAGGTCAGCCCGGGGGGGACGAATTTCAGTAAAGCATTAGCAGCAGGAAGGTGTTCTGTCATCATTCATGGCTGAAGAGGTTCTTATCCCTAACGAAGGAGCTGGAACTAATACCAAGTTGATTCTTCTTTTTCTCACTAACCCACGTCGCTCGGATGAGGTTCTAGCAGCATATTCAGGGTTAAGCACACGGACAGCAGTGGGAAGCTTTTGTGAAAGTAACTGTGGTTCCCAGCTTCTCAGCTTTCCTGGATTAACAAGCAGGTTCATTCTGCGAGGGCTGTCATGTTCTCGAACTCTGCAGCAAGACGAAAATTGGACTTTGCTTTTCTTCAGTGGGTGTTTTTTAGTGACACATCCTGGTTGTCATCTCTTTCTGTAAAACAAGAAGGGAGATTAAATAGCAAAGGGCATTTGTTGTAAAGTATGCATATTCCTCTTCCCAATTACCATTTCGGCATCTGTGCAAACTCACCTATTTTTATATGCCACCATCCTTCTGCTCCTCTCTGTCACTTTCAAGGACAATGAACGTAATTGGCAATTAGCATGCTGCTTTCTGTCACTGTTGACAGCTTTAATACCTCACTAATTCCCTAGCCCTGCCATATAAATGGTGCTGCATCCCACACAAAAGGAATAAATCACCTGACAACGTACTCAGAGGTAGAAAACTTCTAACTTAATGTGAGAAAAAGGATTCCACTGTACCTACATCCAACAAGAAACGTGGAGATACATTTCTATCTAATAATTTCTGCCTGGAAATTATGGACACACAGGGCAAGGCTCTTCCAGGACTCGACCAGAGCTGTGGAATTTGACCATGATGGCATCTGGGAGCATTCAGACTGCATTAGGAACTGGGGCCTGGGATCCACAATGGGATTTTATTTTATTTGACTTATTTATGGGCATTTTGATGCACACTGTCTGGTAGCTGACTATCCTATTCTATACAATCCTTCATGCTGGTCAGCAGAAATGCTGGAAAGAAGTATCAGATGGGTCTGTACTTTTCTAAATTTCTGTCAGAATTTGGAGGTGAAAATGTGTCTTGCTCTGAACAAAGGTCAAGTCTTCTGTGGGAACAGGGGCATGTTAAGATCAAAAGTCTGTTATTTTGTATGGGTTTTGGCAAAAGATGTAGGAATAAGGAAAGAAGCCCCAGATTTGAGGTCAGGCTTGAAGGGCTGAAGCACCTACAGGTCAGTGGGGCCATGCAGATTCTACCTTTGGCTCTTCTTTCAGTGTCTCCAGACCTGTACAGCATTTCCTATGGAAATTAGATTTACCAAGCTGGCAGAAGTTTCTAAAAATCGTAGCTTGCTTGAATAATTTGTTATGTGTGTCAGAATATAATGCAAAGGCCTTGGCAGTCTCTCGGCATAGCAGGTAATTTATGACTTAAAACATGGAATTGTAGGATTTCTTTCCCCTTTCAGAGCTTTAATTGGTTTCTGTTCCTGGTTGTTTCACAGACTATCTTACATCACCTGTTATTTTGCTGTCATGCAGGTAACAGAATGGGATATTGTCATTTGCAGCTGCTATAAAGGCAATGCAACTAGTCCAGCAATTTCTAGGGTTGTCTGTAATACCCACAGTGATCCACACAGTAATCCAAACGGGTACTTGATTCTCCCTCTCACTTGTTAAAGGTGATGAAGGTAAACTGTTGTGGAAGGATCTGTCCCCTTTTCCTGTTAAATGTTGGATGTGCTCTGCCACCCGTGAGTTTTGGTGGCACGGCAGTGTCCCCAGGGGCGTTTTTGCCAGCCGGGGACCTGCGGTGTGTCTCTGTGCTCCCAGCTGCCTCCACGCGGTGGTGCCAGGCTTTCAGGCCTGGGGAAGGACTGCCGCTCGCACAGCATCTTCTGCAGGAAAATCTTCTATTTCCCCCATCTGAAGATAGTCTGTGCGATGCAGCACCACCACTCCTTGCTGCAGCTGCTGCCCAGCATCTGCTTGTGGGCAGGCAGCGGCATCTATCTCTGCAAAAGCAGCATGCAGGACAATAAAGCAGCACCAGGGTCCCTGTAAAAAACCTGGCCATGCTTCTTCGGGAGCAGTGGGAGGCAGACTCTCCCTCTCAATGAAATAATAAAGCTTTGTAAGCAACTCATTCAACACGCAAAATGCATTTCCACTCCTAAATAAAAAAAGTAGTGTCAGAGGTAGGAGATGAGACGTGGGTAAATATATCCAGGCAAAGGAAAGAGCAGGAGCCTGGGTTATCTGTAAACCAGAGTGCTTTAAACCAGCTTGCTATGTGAGTGTCTGAAATGTTTCAGCATCAATAAATTGCCCCTGCAAGTTTCACTGCCCAGGTGTCATGACCCATGGAGCTACAATGCCACTGAGCTCCGCAGTTTGGACAGAAATTATCTCTTACTGTAACACAATTCCTGCCCACGGCTGTCCCTCCCTTCACCTCTGTGATACTGCTAGGACAATGGTGTCCACCATCGTCCCCCCAACTCCTATTTCCCCCACCCAACCCTGTCACAACAACGTTGCTGCAGAAGGCTCTGCACGTTTTCTCCCAGCTTCTGCTCAAAGGGTCTTCTTCCAGCACCTGCTTGGTTTTGGTCTGGAAAATGTTCACCGAAGTTACAAAGTCAGGAAATCCTTGAAACCTACAGAGTATCATTATCTTCTGATGCACAGAAACCTCTTCTATACTGACCTAGATTGTTATAGATCACAGTGCACAGAAATACAGAAACACGGTCACATTGCATTCCTGTACATATGTGCACGTTTCTACTTATTTCAGACAATGAGCTGAAAATGCTTTAAAAAAAAAAAAAAAAAAAAGAAAGAAAGAAAACCGTCAAGAAGTTAATTGGTCCATGCTTTGCGACAGTGACCTACTTCTAGCTGTTTTTTCTGTACGGGAATTTACAAAAAGGAAAGATTTTATTATTATTATTTTTAGAAAGACTGATATAATTATAAAGCTGGCAAAGGGCAAGTTGGCCTCAGCCAAAACTCTGGTGCGAGAGAGGTGAGACAGGGCCCAGCTGCCGAGCCTTTCACAGAGCAAACCTGGGGCTGGGACCTCTCCCAGCCAGGGACTGTAGCAGCCAGCCTCTCCCTTGGCATGGAGCCTGCACCAAAGTCTCCCGTGAAATTTGGAGGTACCAGGGAGACTGACACAGCCCCACGCCAGTTAAATCAGCCCTCTCAGACCTCTCCAGAGATGTGGCTCCTCAGCCGTCCTGGTGGTGCACAGCAGAGATGAGCACTGCCTTCAGCACAAGCTCAAGGCTAAGTCTTGTCCAGAGCTTCTTGAGTCTTTCTTGCTTGTGCTTCTCTGAAACCTAACAGGTTGTTTTAATTTGGGGAAAACACAGAGGTACGTTCTTGACTAATGATTACTCATCAAAAGCATGTTAGGAGTACTTCCCAAACTGGGAAAAGGACAACTGGTTGTGGTCTGCCTGCAGACTGGAAGTGCTGAATGCCTGGCAAGGACAAGGACAGCCAGCCCCACTGGAGGATGAAATGTCCAGGCCAGGCAGCAAGTTGAAGGAGTAGGTGTGGAGATAAGGATAGGCACACACAGGCATTTTTTGAAGATGTTTAAAACTTTCAAAGTCTGCCTGTACTGACCAAACACCCAGAACAAGACTAGCAGAAAGCTCCACACCTGAGCTGGTGAAAATAGATCCAATTCCCCTTCAAAAGCAATTACCAGAAATTCTAGAGTTTTATTCTGTACCACAGCATTCAGAGGCTTGTTCCTTCTCCCAGTTTTGGGTCACACAACTCAAAAAAAACAAAGGCAGAAATGAGCGGTGTTTTCAAAGCCAAAATACAAAGCAGATATTAAAGCTTCGACCCAATCTGTGAGATGACTGTGCCCAGAGAACAGCCACCAAAAGACAGCCCCACCAAAGATGGGTTCCCCACCAAAGAACGATGTTCTTCTAAGAAAATGGTGTTGCTACGCGTGTGAGAGTCAGAATTAGAGTAGCCAAAATGTAAGGCGTAAAAAAACAAACGTCACCCCAGCACCAGCATTTAATGGAAGCAAATGCTGGATGTTGGGGGATCCACGGTCTGCAAAAGCTGATGGGAGAGTGGGTGAATTCACACACGTGAACGGCATGAACAACATCACCCTGTGAGTATGCCACTGCTGTGCCAATTGCCCTCACTGAAACGAGCACGGGTCATGACTTCTGCCACTTTTGCTGTTGTGGTTTTCCCCACGAAGATTTCAACAACTGATGAACCATCATCGTGCGGACAAAGGTCTCAGTATCCTGGTCACAAAGGATGCTGTTTGCTGGGAGGAATGCAGATCACGCCCTCCAAGATCCAGCGTTGCACAACTGATCTATATTCAGACAGCTAATTAATCAGGATAGGAATGCTAAAGCCATATTTGTAACAAGTTATTTGCTAAACTCCTTTTTTTTTTTTTTTTTCCCTTGTGTTTTTAGTCATACCTTTTATCTTCATTTACAAGTTGTTTTCTCCAAAGTTATTTTACAATTTTTTTAGTTGCCACTGTCTCTGCACACCAATAGAAAAAAAAAAAATGACAGGCTGGTAATTGCTACTGTCCAACAGGCAAATTGATCATCTGGGTATTTCCTTTGTTACAACTTCTTTTCCTTGAGTGAGCCTCAATTATGATGATGCTTAGGACTAGATTAATCCCTCCCACAATCTGCTTGGTTCCAGGGTAGATGTTTCAAAGCTAAGCAAGGCCTGATGATAATCCTCGTTGATCACTCCTGAATTTGTACAGCAGCGTTTGCAGGACACAGATAATATTCCTGTCTGCAAATGTAATCCCTTATCACTGGTGACAAAGGCACTTCATCAACTGACTGCACGTGGCAGCAGGACCAGGAGATCGCACTGAGAAACGCACCTGTCAGTGGGGTTGGGTTCAGGCAGCTGATACACACACAACGTGCACTCGGGTGACTGACTTGCTTAAATAAGTCATGTTCCCAGAATGTGCCTTCACCTCCTGCATGTTTGTTTCCTCAGTAACAATGGAAGAAACCTCCTTCTGTGGCTGGTTTTTGTGTGTCTTTCCCTTGGCACTGAGGTCATGCAGACTGAACAAGCAAATGGTGAGGCTATCTTTAGTATAAAAGTTTGCAGATTTTTTTTCAGACACACCAGTTCTCTGCTATAAGCTACAACATGGTTAAGGTTTCACATAAATCATTTTGTACACTAACAGATCTATAACAAGGGCACAATAAATGCATTTTCATGTTTTCTTCAACTTTTTACAATTACAGATGGAAAAACCTGTTTGATCCAATTCTGGACAGTTTTGCCACTGTCTGGTTCTACCTGCAACCAGAACCTGCAGGTGTGACCTGCAACCCTGCCTCCCATCGGCGACAGGGCACCAGAAGGGGCCAAGGAAGGTGCCCAGCTGTGGTTCCAGCCCAACAATCCTGGCTCTGATTCAGCCAACAACTTAAACACGGGCCTAAACCCATGGGCAGGAAGCTCAAATGCAAGTAGAGGGGACACTTATCTATCCATTATCAAAAACAGAGATTCAGATTTCCTTTTTGTACCACACCTGATCTGGAGTACCCCGTCATTTTTTGTGGCTTTGTAACCACAATTGCCTTTTTCTGTTCTTTTTTTTTTTGTTCTTTTTTTATTTTTTTTCTTTGCTGCTGTAACCAGGCCAGCTACACCCCACACTTACTAAATGAGCACACATAATTCACCAGGAATGCAAGATTCACATTAACTCATCAGAAGCATTGCCTTAATTAAATAATTATGGATTTTTTGACAGTCATGCCTATAGCAATATTGTAGGAGTTCCTTGTAACACAAAAATGAAGGAAGAAGTGCAGAAGTACCAAATGGATGCTACTGACAGTTACTTTCTCCTCTAAAGCTTTGCAGGACTGAACACAGTTGGAAGACCAAGCTCCTTCGAAGTTTCCTGTTCTCACTTTACCCTAGACTATTAACCCTAACTCTTTTAATCTGGTATTAATAAATCTCTTTGAAGTACAAACGCGTTGCTGTTTATCACAAAACAGGAAATGTGGGCTAATTTGGAGAAGCCCTTTTTATTCAACAGCCTGTAATTTACATTCATTAGCAAAACTTTAAAACAGGATTCATGTGGTGTCTCACCAGCGAAAGAAAAATATACTTCTGTAACCACAAAATAGACAGAAGTGTGTCAGAGCACAAGATGGCTCAATGGCTAATCCGAAGCACCACACAGAACCACACCAAAACCTCTGGTGAATCACTGACATGCAGAAAATTGTCAGTAGGACTGCCCTTCAGCCTTCCTGTTCTTCGCACCGTACATTTGGATTCAGTGTAAGCAAAGCAGCTGACGTGATGAAAATAGTCATTAAAAACATGCATGCCAGAAAGGATCTACTCAAAAACTCTGGCAGTGCAGTGCATCTTATGACTTTGCTTTTTTCAAGCATCACAGTTGAGAATTCTGCTTTTCAGCATTGTTAAGTCCTGATGTTCTCATCTGTTTCCATAATTTCTTACAGGAAGTGGAGGAGATGAGGAAAAAATATGGCATTTCTTTAGATATCACTTACATATTTTTTGATTTAGAGATCAGATTCATTTGTTGAGAAATTTTGGCAATTTGTACAGAGTAAAAGAAATCCTGCTGCGTATTATCACCATACCTTGTTGAAGTGGAAAAAAGGGACTGGCAGCAGGGAATGCTTGGTTTCTTTTTTTATTTTTTTTCTTTCCATTTTTTTTAAGGAAAAAAAGATACTGATGGCTAGTTAGAAGCAGTGACATGCCTTGCCTGAATAGGGACTCTTTTACTACAGCAAACAGCTGGAGAAAATAAAGAAAAAAAAATAAAGAAAAAAGAAAAGAAATAAAGAATCTAATGACTACTTTAAAGCTGACTTAGCTACTAGTTATTTATTTTTGTATAATACCCGGGCAAGTAGTAAGGCAGCCTACCGTTCTGAAATGAGTGACCGAATTTATAACTGTGAGCAAGAACATCTCAGGGAAACTACTATGAATTTATACAATAAAACTGACACACAAGTACCTGAGTTATGAGCATTTTTAGAATAGCTGTATGCATGCATTATATGCACGGATAGAACCAGCGAGCACACACACACAGCCTCTGATACCATTATCTGCATGCACACGCATGCGAGGCGTTCGTTCTGCATCTGCTGTTGAAGCACTGGGCTGTTGAAGACACTTTTCTACAAGGTGCATGGCAGATACTCAGTAGGTGAATTCTGTTTGAAGAGGGGCTGATGGTCAATTCCATCTAGCAGAAGGCGTGGCATGCAATTTTGTGGGAGTGCAGATGTCGGAGGAGGGACGGGAAAGTTGGGTGCCAGTTTGTCTATTAGGACAATTTCTTGTTACTGAGAGGGTTTCCTGCCCTCCCTTTGGAAGTCCCAATGCCAATGCATGAGGAGAGCAGAAAGAAAAGTTTTTCACACAGAAGCTTCACTGGCAGATTTCAGAGTCAGAAACTGTTCATGACAGATCAATTAGACACTGACCAGTTATCCTTTCTGGAGCACCACCTATGGCTCTGAACAAGATTAAACCTTATGGGTTCCCTACCTAAAGCTTAAGCCATCTGGACAGAATACAAAACACACTGGAAAGTCTAGAATAAAAAAAAATAAAAATAAAAAAAGACAGATACCTTTAAAACAACGTGCTAGTATTCTTCTTGTCTTGCTCCTTTAAGTGCTGCAAAATGGGACAACTCAGAAGGATCCAATGGGCTGTACTTGTAATGAACATCAATATAAAACAGAATTGGGTAGCTATGAAGGATGGTGGTAACAAAAACACAATGACTTAATGAAATTAGTTCTTTGCTTTCAAGCTTAAACTGTCCTTTGCTGAGTGGCAGATCATTTATAAGTCAAGGTTTGAAACTGCTTATTTCACAGCCCATTGATTTATGGGTGCCAACGTTGCTTTCACGATGGCTGGATGTATATATGGAGAAAACGGTCTGGAAAAAAAATGCAAATTCCAGTTTCACCACAAACATAAAAAACAGCCAAGCAGAAAAAGCAATGATTTGGGAAAAAAAAAAAAAAAGAAAAAAGAAAAAAAAAAAAAGTGAATTATGAAAGGTATAATTCTGTTTAAAAATCTATGCTTGAGAAATGTATCTGCAGTAGAAGCCTCATTTGATCATCCTGTTTAACTCTGCTGTGTTTCACCTGAGCGTGCCCTTGTTGAAATGCCAGTAGTTTGCCATGTTTTGTTAAGCCTGCTACCGCTGTTTTTTCCACTGTAAGCTCTGGAGGGGGCTACTGACAGATGGGCCATGTTTACAGTTTTTCTGCAACATCTATGGCAATGAATTTCTGGCAATGAAGTGCCTGATGAATAAACATTATTTTTTTTTTGTGGGAGACAAAGAGGCAGCAAAACTGCTAATTATTTTGTGAAAAGATGTACTGTTTGCAGTAAGCTGTATGTCTAACAGCAGCTACTTGGGCACAGGAGTGACAGATCTGGGGACTGATTCTTATGCCTTGCTGTACCTACCCCTGGGAAAGCAAGAAGTAAAAATGAGAAACTCATAGTGTTCACCTGAACAGCATTTGCTTCGAGTACTGCTGAATAGCTCATCCTGAAGCAGGGTGAAGCTTGGTTCATTGATTTGACTTTTGTGTGACTCCCCCAGCCAGTGGCTGCACTGGCTCAAGCAGCTGCTGCAAGCCCAAGGTGCCACATTTTCCTGTGTCAGACTGCGCTCATTGTGGCATAAGATGACTGTGAAACCATACCTTAAGTGATTTTTTTTAAATAGATTAAAGAAAATATTGGATGGAAGACCTGGAGGTGGAAATACTGCCTCTTCACAACAATGCCACACGTACAGCAGGCATTTTTTACATCCCAGCTGTATACAAAAATAACCCTTCCTTTTCCTCGCGTCACTTTTGGCCATTCTGCTAAATGTGCGCACAAACCTGTCCATGGGGTACAGAAGCATAAAAACCAGCACACTGTGCAGTACTGGTGTTGGTGACAAAACAGCACATGAATATACCACCCAAGACTGTGGGGCTACAATTTTCCTCTGAATTTTGTGGGAAGATATCAAATAATCCCACTGACTGAGAAGAAAGTGCTCCAGATTTACATCAATGTAATCAGGGCAGCAACACAGCTCTGAAGCATAAAATATGGGAAGGTAGAGCTTTTACACAAACCTCGCTGTGAAATTTCCTGAATTAATTTTAACTTTGGAATCCTACTGTCACTCAGCCCATGATGGGTTTTTGCAATTAACCTACAATACAGCTTGATAAGGGAGGAAAAAAATACAAACCCTGAACACAGTTTAATGTTTAGGTTGATGTATTAAACACTCATCTCTTTACTTGCTAGACTGCCTGGATAAACCCTAGAAGTTCCAGGGAACTTTCTCAAGTTCCCACTTGAGAAAGGAAGTTTCCTAGAGAGATAAAAAAACAAACAAACAAAAAACATGTAAGTACTTTTAAGCGACTCGTAATATTGGATGAAAATGTTATCAGAAGCCAATCACGCCACAAGGTCAATGGAAGATTTTACATTCAGAATTATACAGAATAAGGAAAGAAGACCTTACTATCTGTGTTTATTCTGCAGATTAACTCCATCCCCATGGAGGCAATTACCAGTTTGTCCATTTTTATGCATGCAGCTCCACTGACTGCCATCACTTCCAACCCTCAAATTATCTATTTGCTACCATAGCTGATTATTTTCACATCAAAATTAAATCACTACTTTAACAGTTATCATAACAACATCTTTAAGTAAAACCCTTCTCTGTTTTTCTCCATCCAAATGTAGTTATTACTTTCTGTTCTCATAAAACAAAATGTTTACCAAAAAAATACTTCTGAGAGAAAGGTCAAAGTTTTCAAGGGATGGGAATTATAAAAAAAAAATAAAAATAAAAATCTAAAGTATGAGCAAAGCAGATGGCCACATTCTTCTGTCTTTTATCCTTGTCCTCAGAGGGGAATTTCACTGCAATCAATAGTTTTCAAAGTTGCGTAGGAATCTGCTGGGAATCTGACTGGTTTGCTATGTATTTTTGGCTATTTCTGAAAGAGCACAAAAGTTACTCCTTGCTCTGTAAGAGGACACTGTGTTGGTTAAACATGAAAATGTACAAAAATGGCATGTGCTGGTATCTCTATCTGTCTGGCCAATAGATGTGCACATTTGACAATTCCTGGTAACTGAGAGAGAAGCAAATGTACTCAAACCAGATGAACCCTTCCATCATATTTGCCAGTGTTTGACCCCCTTGCTCATCACTTCCCACAGTTCTTTGGCACCAGATGAACTCCTGACCTGCCCACAGTTCTGAAATGTACGTGTTTTTGCCACCTAGATTTGTTATTAGAACGCAAGTTTCAAAGTACGTATCGAATACACAGATGCACAGATTTCCAGGCCCTCTATGACCTTCCTCAAACTTGCAGAGCAAGAAGACCAAATAACACGTTTTTTTTTTTCTTTAGAGTTGTACCTTAAGGTTATGCTAACCAGTAGTGCTCGGTAGTGAGAGAGAAATAGGTCCACACCTCCCACAAGGAAAAAAAAAAAGTGTCTTAAGAACCTTGCTCCTTTGAATGAATTTACACTATGCTCAGATCTTTAAATTTAACACAGAAATCTCACCATGTTTTGGGGTGTAGTTTTTAATTTAATATAACTCTGACAAGCACAAGGCATACTGAAACAGCAGGCCAGTGAAAATGCAGGGATTTAGAAATCAAATCAGGATACTGCAACATACACTAAGAAGTTGGGAGCAAACTGCTGCCTCACCTGTTGTCATGCTGTTACCTGACAAAATGCTTTGCACTGAGGTTCAGCCACAAATCTCTAAGGCCTCTGAACAAGAGGAGAAATACAGCTGCAGGATTCTTTGCCTCTGTGTCTGTCTGGCAGGCACCTTCTGGCTCAGGGGAAAAAAAAACACACTGTGGTTTAATGCCTCCATGGCACTAATTTTATTGCTTTTCAGAAGCCTTTTTTTTTTTCCTTTCCTTTACCAGAGGACACGTTGCTGTGGTTGTGCTGATCCTCAGGTTTCATGACACGATCACTGCCTCTCCAGCTAAGCCTGGAGCACAGCAATAAACAGACTCTGTGATCACCAAACCCAGCATCCAAAAAGAGCCCCCTGCCTTCAGGAGTGGAAGGAGGAATTCAGCTTCTTCGAAGCAGCAGGGCCAGGGAAACTGCTTCTGTGACCCGAGGCTGTGTCATACCTAGCAGCCACTTTCAAAAGATAAACTCCTTCACAGGGAGGCTGCTCCACCTGCAGCAGCACTTTATTCCTGCTAGTTAGCCTTTCTCTTCTGAGATAAGAGTAATGGAAAGAGATGCGTATCAGGGAAGGTACTCACCTCCCTTTACAGGAAAAGCAGATTTATGACTCAGCTCACTGGGCTGAGCTAAAGAAATCAAGAAGTATTTGGAAGGGATTATGTTGCCTTGCATGCAGCAGCTTGTATTCCTTAAAAATACACAAACCGATGATCGACCCGAAGGGAGGAAGATGAACCAGGAGCAAGTTCTACTCTTATTACAGCTCTTACTTGGTGGTACCAGAGCATTTCACAAACACCGATGAATTCAAGCTCACAATACTGTCTAAATACTATATCCACTAAATACTATATCCAACAGAGGAAAACTCAAGAAGAGAGCTATTAGTTTACCCGTTGATAGGTAAGAAACCCAAATTTGAAACAAAATGCAAGGCTTCACCCCACAGTTTGCATATGACAACTAACACTTGCACCTTACTTTGCAGAGGATGCTTTGTACTGGGCTTAACCAGCCGGGTTTTGGTAGCAGAGGGTTACAGGGGTGGTGGGAGGCCAACAACTGCCCTGTGCCACTCACAGCCACTTCCAGCTGGCTCCAAAACTGCCATCAATAACCCACCATGTGCCAGAACCTCAACCAGAGAAGCCTGTGGCTCCTCTGCTCACAAACAGTCAGAAAGAGCAGCAGCTGCTAGAAGGCAAGGACACGGGGATGGAGGCACTGTTAGGGCCTGCATCATCCCTCACCTCACCAAAGGGACTGGCAATGTCTGGGTATAATGTGGAAAAAACAGAGTGAGTAGAGACTCCGAGGAAGGGAGAGAAGGTTTCTGTTAAATTTGAGCCTGGGGAAGAAGGCCCTTCTTTCCTGAGCATTTTGTTCAATTACTAGTCTTTTTTTTTTTTTTTTCCCTTGATATCCATATTATTTATCAAAAACTTTTTTTTTAATTGGCAAAAAAATGAAGCCGAATTCCCCAGCTCAGGACTGTTTTGCTCACAAGGTGCTTACAAGGTGCTTTGGCGTGTTCTGAAGTCCTACATGCTAAGAAAACAGTTGTTTAAAAAGAAGAGTGCAGGAGAAAAAAGCAGAAGAGCATTGCTGCTTCTGGAGCTGCACTAAGAGTCCCACTAAAAAGCACATTTAGATTGTTTCAAGCGTCCTGTGTAAGCATCTGCACAAGGTGAGAATGGGATGGAGGCACAGACATTGCCCAGCTAGACAACTTTCAGCCACCAAAACAGGCTCAGAGGTAAGCTAAGGTGAACTGTGACAGTGGAGGATAAAATCAGTCACTGGGAGCCAGTACAAAGCAGATGCCACATCCTAAACTCAGACCTTTGTTTATTTCCTGATAACTTCCCCGCGGAGATATGCCGTGAGGGTCTTCTGAGACCTCTTGTGGTGCACACTGCCTGTCTGCCTGTCAACTGTGCGAGAGACCAGGTATGTCCTCAGACTTCTTATTTCCTCCCACATTAACCAACTGGCCATGCCTTGTTTTCTTCAGGACCACCTGTGTGGTCAGAAAGCGTGCCAGCTTCCATTTTTTTCCTCCCAAAGCAGCTCTGTGAAAGGCTCAGGGACCTGTCAAATTAACACAGCCTTGGGGATGTGAAAAAGATATGGAGCATTTTAGACTACAGCCCCCACTTTAACTGAAGCTATGCAACTCCTGAATGGAAGGGAGGAACCCTATTTGACTCACTTGCTTCATTTGATTTTACAGCTGCTGCACGGGGTTGCAGAAGGCTGATAAAATCTGTTTTAAACAGACAGAGTAAGTCCTGCCAGCAGGCTAATATTACTATTCATCTACTGCCTGCTTCCCTCATTATTCTCCCTTTTTGGAGATATGTTGATAAGTACGTTGCCTTCCTGTTTATTAAAGCATGTGGCAGTCTGTTTTTTATTTAATCAGCCCTTGGCCTATTTTCTAATTAAGGGAGATAATGTAGGTTTGTTTCCTGCCATGGTGAACCTGACAGGGCATAGGTTGTCCTCAACTACCACACTACAATCCAAGATTATTTGCAATGTCTGCTGTTGTCTGGCAGCTCCTCCCTTTCTCTCTGCCCAGCTGAAGACAAAAGTACAGACTTTTTTGTTTGTTTGTTTTTGTTGTAGTTGTTTGGTTTTTTTTCTTTCTTTTTTTTTTTTTTTTGTTTTTTCCTGAATTTCCATGCTGCTGACACCCACCCAAGTGGCGGACAGGGAGATGAAAGAAGCAGGTGGGGCTTCGTCAGCTGGCTCACATGATGCCCTCCCAGTGCAGGTGGAACAGTTTTCTGGAAGACCATGAACCCCAGCTAAGTTCGTAATGCCGCATCCTGTGATAGCACTAAGGGCAGTTTTGTGAAGGGAGGGAATAGTGGAAGGCAGGGGGGAAGCACACACCAGTTGGAGCACATTCCTAGCCTGCTCTCCTGATAGGCTTCAGTCATTACACAGCACGTACACGTACCACCCCTGCAACAGCTCAGACTCCTACAGAAACACTTTGCCACGCTTCCAGGAATATTTAATACCATCTCCTTGTGCGTTTATGTGGAACGATTGAAAACCTGCCTGGAGATGGTTGTGGGCAACCTGCTGTAGGTGACACTGCCTCCAGAGGAGTGGGCTGGACTACAGCGTGTCCACGGGTGCCAGCCAGCCTCAGCTGTTCTGTGCTTCTGCAGGAAAAGAAATCCCAGTGGTTCTAGCACTGCATAAATGAGCTGTATGATAAGTACTTTCCAAACCCTGACCTGTGGAGAAATGTTGCCCTGATCCCTTTTAAAGTTGGCTGAACGACCGCAGTGGGGGGTTGTAGGTCAACTGCTTTCTGAATTGTCCCATGCTTTCACTTCTCTGTCTACACTTTTATTTTCATTTAAGAGCAACAGCAAAAGTGTTTCAATGTCTGAAGTCTTACTTTTGGATACAGGAAGTTTCATTTTGATCCATCTCAGGCCAAAAGGAAGTGTCTGGTTTTGTTACACTGTTAATTGTCTGAACCTCTGTCTCACCTCATCTGTTTCACTTAGATCCAGATCTAACACAGGCAGTACTTTCACAAACACCTACTTAGAGATTTAAAAAAAAAAAAAAATCCCATTTCACCTTTATACAGACCACTGTTCCCTTCACATGTATTCAGGTGACTGCTATGAGAACCATGCTGTTACTAACTAGTGAAAAAAAAAAAAAAAAAAGAATAAAACTATATAAAACATATAGTACAGGAAGGAGCAGAATAAAAATGAACTTTTGAAAAATGACAGCATTCCCCACGTTGCATTTCTCCATACAAAACACATTGCATTTTTATCTTTTGACTGAGCCTACAGAGCACCCCACAAATGCCGCAGCAGATGAAACAGATCTGTGGTCAGAGGCAAAGTTCTTCCTTTCAAATTGCCTGTGTTCAACCACTGACCTTATTCCCAGAGGAAATCCACTGCAACAAGTGTGGGAAAGGCTCAGTGAAGGGCAGCTGAAAATTTCCTAGAGCTTTCTCCCAGACCTTAAACTTACCAAAGGCTCTAGTTCTTTGCGGTCTATCAGGTTGAGCTCTGTCACAAAGTAATAAAAATGCTTGTAACAGGTATTGATGTGGGCCTCGGCCCCCATAAGGATGATACGGTCAAAGTGATGAATGTAGACGTGAACAAACACCCGAAAAAGCCGGCAGAGTATCTTCTTGCAGATCTGAAGGAAGTTCTTTGGAAAGGGAACACCTGTGAATAGAGAAGACAGGGTTGTCACAACCATCCTGTCATCCCACGACAACGGCTTTGGAGCAAAGCGTAAGTTTGTAACTACAAAAGAGCCTATGACTTCTTGGGCCTCCTTTCCAACCCATGAGATCACTTCATGAATCTGTTTAGCTTACTGCTAGCACCAAAGGTAACCAGGTACATAAGCATTTTAAAGGCTCAAGACCAATAGGTACAGGATCTTTTTTCCCTTAGTAGTTTAATGGTGGAACAGCCCGTGTTGTAACATTCAGTGATTTTCACTGGACTGCACACTGCCTCATTAACACCAATGGTTTCACGTCCTGAGGTGGCTCTCACATACTTTTATAGACAGAGTTTGTCATAGAAGTGATCGACTGTCTTCAGTGGCATGTTCACCACAGCAGATTTAATAATGAAGAGAGATTAAAGGACCACTCCCTTTGCTTTCACCTTCTTCTCAGTTACGCGTACTGCTATGATGGCTGTTTTACAGAAAAGCTCATAGACCCGCATGTTTCTGCAGATACCCCAAAACAACCATCCCAAAATAACTTGTAAGTTAGACCGCTCTGCAGCTGAAGACTCTGAAGCAGCAGCAAAAGCAAGATTTGCAAGTAAATCATCAACAGTCCACAGTGTAGCACTAACAGTGCCTTCAATGCTCCCCTTCATTAGAGACTTATCTATACGGCATTGTGTATCATGGGGCTGCCACAAAACCCTGAAGGATTCATCTCCTTCTCCGGCTGTGCCCTGGACATGATGACTTCAGTGTCATCCTCAAAACTCCAACGCTACTTTGCTTTTTTGCACATCCTCCTGATTTTTCAGTTATATTCCACGTGTTAGTCAGATCTGAACTACATAACTGTAGTTATTACTTCTTAAAAAAGAAAAAAAAATCTCATAGCTTATCAGCTCCATAACCACTGGAAGACTGGCTCATGTTCTCAGCAAGAAAAATGTTTATTATTTGCAGAAGGAAGATGGAGATATTAAATTAACATTACAACAAACTTTATAGTTTTAAAGTTTTAGTATCCTCTTACATATTGCTCAATACTCCTCAATACTCTATACTCCTCGATACTCAGTTGGTGAATTTTTATTATGAGGACATACAGTGAGAATTTCAATGTTTAAAAGAGAATTTTAACTAAATTGTCAGCTGTGGCTGTATCGCTCTGGGTCCCAAGAGGAAAACACACCTTACTCTGGACTCCCTGGTCCCATGCATGTCGGTATCACAGGATGAGGTGTATCTGTGGCTGATGTGAGCAGCACTATGCATCTTAACAGACAAGTGGGGAAGCCTCAGCACTCAGATGTGTCCTGATGTCAGTCCTGTGGGCAGACCCTAAAGGTACACTCCACGCCAAGTAGGAGTAGGTCCGAGCAGAAACTATGTTTAGGCCCAACTAATCCAAATAATTCCTTAGTCATCTGGAGGAGCCTAACATTCCCTCAAACTAAAACGAAACAGCCTTTTATGCTATGCACACAGCAGCCTACACACAGTACGACACAAACGAGCACAGCAAGACTGCAGACCCTAGTCTGCAGCAAATGCAGGAGTAAAGGTCTGAGCGTGTGAAATCAAGAGAGCCATCAAGGAAGCTCTGGTGCTCTTTTTCTCACACGTTTCCTGAGCAGTAACAACAGCCAGCAAAGCAGAACTAATGTACAGTCAATTAAAGAAATTCAGTTTACCACGCTGAGGGACAAGGTATGGAAAGTGGGAAGGACAAGACTGGAGGGCAGAGTTCACTCCTACTATTCATTTAACAGAAATGCTCAGGATATCCATGAGCTACATCCATGTTTGCCATTGCTGAGGTACAGATGATGTGCCAAAGTGCCTTGGTTTCTTTGGCCTGTGCTGGCTCATTGGAGGCTAATCCTTCTGACATAATTTCGGGCAGCTTCAAAGACACAGCCCAGCCTTCTTGCTCCTGATGCACAAACTAGGGTCCAGAGAAATAACTGCATCTGTTGGAGCACACCTACTTTACCTCCTTCAGAAACATTTGCTTTTGGTTGTCACATCTAATTGTAGGAATTAGTTCATCTCAAAGCCAAAGTCAGTATCTCAGGCCACGGAGGAGGAGGCCTAAATGCTCAAGCCATGAGCTTAGACACCTCTAAGCTACAGAAATCACAGTAGGTACAGCTGTCTTGCAATATTTGAATCAAAATCCCACACAATTAGCCAAACACCTGGATTATTAAAAGTGAGTTGTCATTTCCAAAGGCAAAATTAATATATCCAAAAGATGTAACAGAAACACCAGTTAGTTAACTAGGTGGATCACATTTCTTCAGGAACAGCTATATCAGCAGCCCGATTTACAGTTTTGTTGATCTACCCAAACCAGAATTTTAAAGATGCCCTCTAAAAAATATGTAACAATTAAAAAAAATGGGGCAGGGACGGTTCCTGATGTTGTCACTGCAAGCTGATCTGAGCAAGGAGGGCAGAGTTTCCTAGGCCAAAACATGCACGCCCCAAGTGCAGAACAAGCAGGTCCATCCCCAGGGGCTGGCAAGAACAACACTGTAATGAAGAAGGTCCCACTGCTGCCACAGCTGCCAAAAGCAAGCCCAAGACATCAGACTGGCAATAGGCAGATCCTTGCAGTCCATGAAATTAGACAAGAAGGGTGGCAGAAATGCCATCTCAAAGGAAAAAAACATACCTAATACAACAGAACAGATCCTGAACTGAGTTACAGCAAATTGAACCCAAAGTAATGCCATCAAGACTTGAAAAATCAGAGCGAGCTGGTTCCAGATTTATACTCTGAGGTCAGAATTTGGCCTAATGTTTTCTTCCCACTGCAACTGTTATAAATAAATCAAATACCGAGCGCAATCATTACCAGCGACCCTTGGGAAATGACTAGCTTAGATTTAGATCCTTGACTTGCTGAGGAGCCAACAGTCCTTCAGCTGCGCAATAGTAGCCTTTGCCTTCACCCCCCCCCCAAGTCCTTTTCAGCATGCAGTCTGTGTTTCTTAATTTATTTCTTGGATATTTGAAAAGAATTAAAAAAATCAGTGTCCAAGTATTGAAGTCTGTGTGCTTCCAAGAAAGATGACCGTCTCCATATCTGCAAGGTGATAGGGACAGAATGTAAAACCACCAAATTAGATTGCTAAACCATGTTATTAAAAGGCAAAGGAATACAGAGATGGCAGTGATTTTTTTTTTTTTTTTTTTTAATCTAGCTGCTATTTGCTGAGAAAGAAAAAAAAGTATTTCTGGATATTTCTGGACGCATGAACTGGCAGCCTTGATTCTTCTGCAGGCTAAGACCCAGTGCTGCTGCAGTGCTCCTTTTCTTCAGGGTTATACATGCAAATGGAAAACAGTTTAGTGGAGGATAGACAGGTACAGCATGTCCTCCTGAACAACCACTACGCGTTTTGAGGCCCTGCTTCCCCGGACATGGCCGAACATCGCTCATAGTAGAGAATAACCTTTTTTTCCTTCTGTCTCTGCTTCTGCACAGCCTTGTTGTTGTTTCTTTTGTTTCTTTTTCTCCCCATTCCCCCTCGCTTTCATTAAACCATTCTCATCTCCAACCTCGAGCTCTTTGTGTTGTATTTTCTCCCCTTTCCTCTTTGAGGAGACGGAGAGTGAGAGAGCGCTTGTGGTGGAGCTCAGCTGCCCACCCAAGTAAAACCACTGCAGCCGTGCAGAGGAAAGGATCAGGAAAGGTGCTGGTCAGTGCTCGCCTGAACATGAGCCAGCAGTGTGCCCAGGTGGCCAAGAAGGCCAGCGGCATCCTGGCTTGTGTCAGGAACAGTGCAGCCAGCAGGGCTAGGGAGGGGATCGTCCCCCTGTACTCGGCTCTGGTGAGGCCGCACCTCGAGTACTGTGTTCAGCTTTGGGCCCCTCACTGCAAGAAGGACATCGAGGCCCTGGAGTGTGTCCAGAGAAGGGCGACGAAGCTGGTGAGGGGCCTGGAGAACAAGTCCTGTGAGGAGCGTCTGAGGGAGCTGGGGGTGTTTGGTCTGGAGAAGAAGAGGCTCAGGGGAGACCTCATTGCTCTCTGCAGCTACCTGAAAGGAAGGTGTGGGGAGCTAGGGGTCGGCCTCTTCTCTTCTCTACCTTTCTTAATTTGCTGTCATCAGATTTGTGCATGAGCCTCCAGACCTAATCCCTTTCCACCAAATGGACATTTAGCCCAGTGTTGACACTACTGGCCTGTGGTCTCATTTCTTTGAGTAATCCACTTACATGGCAACAGCAAACACTGTCAAGGCCCACCTCTCAGGAAACTCACTCTAGAAAAGCAGTATTGTTACTGCATCTGCTAAAAAGGCTTGTGCAGTGTCTACCAGTGAGTTAATGGCCTGTTGGTTTAAAACACGGAGATGTTTTCATGTTGTGATGAAGCCCTGTCAACACAAAACCTGTTCTTAGTGTGACACAGAATATCGGTAGGACAAGAAAGAGATAAGAGACCAGATGTTAAAGAAACTAAATTAGGCAGGGATAAAAGAGGGTGACTAAAGGCCTGAGATGAATACAGCTGTCAAAGAGGCTCTTTCCTTTGACACAAAACCATCGTGACTCCCCTCACCCCAGTACGTGCAATGACCTCCCCCAGAAGCAGGTGAGCACCGCAGGAAGCGAGTCACGACGCATTTTTCTCCTTGCTGCCTTTTTTTCTTCTCCAGGCAAGAGGAAAAACCCATGCAGTCGCAGGAAGCTGGCGCTGAGGAACAGGCCGTGCTGCTCGGCCTTTCTGCCTGCAACGCTGCCGTCGGCTCTGGGCTGGCTCACGCTCCTGCCGGCAGCTTGCAACGAGAACGCAGCCCCAGCTAAACCTTCCGTGATGCCAGATCCACGAGCACTTCTGACCTTCTGTGTTTGTGCGGTTTGAAGACTCGCTTTACCCAAGGGAAGATGGTAAGCCCTTTGGCAATTGTGCACTGAAATAGCACCGTGCATTTTAAGGTCCTTTAGCAGGCCACAGTCATAATTCATCCTTTTTTTTTTTTTTTTTTTTTTTAAACACACATATGGGAAAAGTAGGGTGGCTCCTTTCTCCATCAGCAAAAAGACAGATAATATACTACTGCAAATGCTGCTTAAAAGCATGCCACACTGGGAAAGTCGGAAGTTTTTCAGTTTAATAACAGAGAGAGACAGCAGTGTTATCAGAAACCAACAACCTCCTCCCTCTGCGTTTTCCTCCTCCTACCCCAGCCCCAAGTACAAAAATTTGCAAAAGATGCCCTCAGTGGTGGCTAGAAACTTTGCTGCAAAAACACCTATCCAAGCAGATGTTTAATGTTACCTCACTGTGTTACCCAAGGAAGGGTCTGTGTCAAGTGCCAACGAAAACAACATCAGTCTTGCAGGACTTCGTTCCTCACCTAAATAAGCTGGCAGGGTGCACAACACTAGGGATAAACTAGACTGCCATGCACCTACATGCTCCTGATACTGACCTCCTTTCTGCTTTCACACCAGAGGAAAGGAAAACACTCTTACATGACATGGCTTTCTAAGATAAATGGTGTTCTTATCTTTTTTTTTAAGCAGTGTTGCCACTAACTAAAGGTACTGATGAGGTGCTCTAGAAAGGGCTGTTTAAGGGGAAAAGGGCACACATCAGAGAATCATTCGACTCTTTGCACTGCCCAAGCATCCAGCAGCTCTCTCCTCTGCTGTACACCAACAAAAGGATGATGGCAGCACATTTTGCCATTTAATTAACTCCACCAGGTGTCTTAGAGGCAGGCAAATACCTGAGTACACAAACCACCTGAACTGGACGCCCTCCTGCTGCCTGTCCCAGGCAAGGTGAGCTCTGTCACAGCCAACAAACGGGCCAAGAAACCCATTAGGGCAGATCTGCAGGCCCACAAGGCAATAAGGAAACTGAGGGCCATAAAAAGCAGCCAAATCATGTTTGTGTGACAGCGCAACTCATCAAACACATCTGTCTGCCCTGAAAGAGCCACCTTCACCATAGAAACAAAATGAGATTTGCTGGAGCTCCGCATTTGGACAACTGTGTATGGCATTAATATATACACAGCCTAAAACAGGCTTGGAGATGCATCAGAGTAATTCATGGCTCTCCCTGCCTTAGCGGAGGCTATATTACAGATCAACAAAAGGCAGCCACTTCTGGGGCAGAAATTGCAGTCGTTTGGCAGAGTAACATGTGACAGCTTAGGGTGGGAAAAGAGAGATTAGCAACTTGCTGAGTCAGTGTTAGAAAAAAAGAAGGTACTAACACTGGAGCCCGACTAAGGCTTTGCTGGAAAAACTTTCCTTCCCACCTGGCACAGGTCTGTTAACAGCTTCGTCCCTACAGCACCTACCACAGCCTGACAATTTGTGGGTAATGACATGGTTTCAGCATCCCATGCTGAGTACATCACCACCCAGCGTGGCTTTCATTTTTGTTATTAACTTCTGATATTTTCAGGACACAAACATTCTGGTCTCCCATTTATTTCACGAGAACAGGCTGTTCCGAGGGCCCCTCTTGGGCTTGCTGCTGCAGTACGAAGAGGCAATGTGAAGCATTACTGCAAGCAGCAAGCAGCGTGGTCTTTCTTGGAGAAGCACTGAGACCGAACAGCCTGCTGTCCCCAGCACACGCTGTGTGCCAGCATCTAACTAAAAGCAGAAGCCTTACACCTGCCCAAACCTACGACATGACACGACGTTAACAAGTCACTGGATCTGAAAGGTCAACATGGTTAATATCACTAAAGCAATGTTTGCTCCCTGAATGACTGCTGTGTTCAGCTCCTTTCCAGGGGACCATTGAGAAATGTTCAGAGCACAAACAGCTCAGATCACAGCCCTTGTGTCTCTCCCAGGGCAAACCATTTTCTGATCCTCTGATACCTGAGCTGAGCTAGGAGTCAATTACCTGCACAAAGGTACCTTCAGTGTATATTGACAGTTCTTTGGAAAAAAAAGATTTGTAAGTTTTAATGAAGTGATTTTTCTCTGCAGTACGCAGAGAATGCAGAACGCAGCTCTCTCCCATGAGACAGGGAAAGAGAATAAAACAGCAGCGTGCAAGGGAAATTCAGTGGGAGACCAGGAGTCCTGGTCCAAAAAACTAAGTGAAAGCAGAACAAAATCCGGGTCCTGACTCTGCTCAGGTTAACCCTGACTTACAACAGAGCAGCCTCGAGCGAAGCCCAGTGTCCTGGGAGAGAAATCCGCAGGCTGGCAAGCGAGAGTCCGTCAGGGCTTCCCAAACTGCTTTTAACTACTCGTGCTTTTATAACACCACATCCGGGGGTAACATAACAGATGTTTTTTACTACTCTGTTGTTACAGCTGCTGAAGGAGTTGTAAAATCAAATGGACCCACCAGCTGAAGAGACAGCAACCAACCCGACCTTCCTCACCTGCACATAGGTCTGAGGCTGCAGCCTGAGCAATGCTGCCCCCGCTGTCCCCAGCCCCTTCCCCTGCTCCACTGGGACCTCTCCGTGCTCCCAAATTTTCCTTCTCTCGTTTTCTTGGAACTGCCTCTGTAGAAGAGGTCAGCCTCCCCCTCCCTACCTCCCTCCTCCCCTGTAAACACAAACTGATGTGGGTAAAGTCCTGCTCTTAGGAGTGCTTCTGCTTTCTGCAGTAACATGTTTGTCAGGTAAAAGGAAGCCCATTTTCCGTCCTGCTGGGATAGGAACCAGAGCACACTGGACTTCACTCTCACAGAGGACTGCGCTACCCGAAGCTCTACCTGCACACACAAGGTTTCAGGTTATGTCTACAAGCACAACTCCACACACAAACACAGCCATGCATGCTCACCCTGTGAAGCCTGTGAAAAAAAACTCCTAACAGGTTTTGGATCCAGTGTAATTCCAGTGTAATTTTTTCAATAGGTCATAAATAGGTGAGATCTGTCTCTTGAAATGCCTGGGGCTCTGGCTGGTACCTGGAAATTTAATGAAACTTTACAGCCAATGTCATCGAAAATGGGTCTGGAGAATCAGTGAGCAAGAGTATCCTCCTTCCTTTAAAGCATTATAAAGCTAAGCAGCATAATATTATTTTAACATCACTAGCAACGGAGAATTACAGAATTAATTTCAAATGTTGCATTAACTTGACCTTAACCGAATACTTTTGCAAGATTAATGCACTGGTCAAAGCTTTTAATGAGCATACATCAATAACAATCAAATGTTCCACGGGACAAATACTTTTCAAACATAACAAATAAAAGTAGTAATTTAAAACATACCTGCCCAAAAATAAGTTGTTTTGCTGCATTACCAAATTCAAATGTGAATGGGATGCACCCCGATTTCAGCAGAGTAAAAGTTTCTCTTTAAAAGACATTTCACAGGGTTAATGCATCCTTCCCTAACTCATCCTCCAGCGTTCAATTCCTGCTCACCACTGCCTGAAATATGAAAGATTTCTGACAGACTTGAACACTACCTTTAGCAGAAACACCTCAGACCCCACTAATAATGGGCAGCATCAGAATGGGAGCCACTGACAGACCATTTAACTAATATATAAAGAACATTTCTACTTTGCAACAGCTACAGCTGCATGAACTCTTCTTGGGGTCTTGAAAACTGCCTGTAAACATTTTCTGCAATTCCATTAATGCCTAGTGAATGCCATAGAACTGAAAGGAAAATAAGGCAAAGATTATTTTACTTTTGTTTTCTTCCACTGAAGCTCTCTTTCCAACTTCCATTACTTTTATTTCATGTAGAAGAAAACACTCAATATACCTTAAGATTCATAATTGAAAAGCCTAGAGAAGGGCAAAACCAAAACCATAAAGTATGTCTCTTTACGGTATCTGCTTTCCACACAAATTAATAAAATCCTTTTTTTTTTTTTTTTTTTTGTGTAAAGACCATTTATTTCTATTTCATCTCACAGACACACAATAGATACCACTTACCCTTCTGTATTTCCTTTTACCTTGTATCTTAAACTGGTCGGATCTTAAGCTGTTCAGATCCCCATGCTGATTTTATTAGGCGAGGACAATTTAACTGAAAGTGATGTATATAGTGCTTTTTCTGTTGTTGTTCTTTTTAGCACAGCTTTAGAAACCTACAGTAAGACTAAGTGCACTTAGTCTAGCAAGGGTAGTCACCGTAGTTCAGCAACAGAACTAAACATTTTTCTCTTTATTGCTGAAGAGACTGATTTATCTGTTTAACATTAATCATCTGAGGAGGAAACATTCATTCATCTTATGTCTACTCTTTTAAAGTCTATATGTCTATATGTTTTTATCTATATGTTTAATGTAAGTTTACACGATCTCTGCCACTGTTCATATGGTATTCAACATCAATCACCTTTTAGGTTTACGGAGATTTATACGGTCACGCTGTAACTAACATAGCTGGAAAGCAGACTAAGATGTGGAAGTATAGATAAAACTTGTGTGTAAAACCTGACAAAGAGTTGGCAGCTTTATGTATCTGGACACCTAAAATTTCCTGTCTGCAAGGCAGGATGATGAGAGAGTGTGGTCTTTGCTCAGCCATTATCCTGAGACATTTCCAAGCCAGAGGCAGACAACAGCACAGGTTCCAGTTGCCACCTCTGCAGTGTTTGCAGGCTTTGAGTCTCCTTGTTCAGGATATGAGTACCAATGAGCTAGGTAAGATTCAGAGCACTTGCACCTGACAGTGCTGCTGAAGAGAAGAACTACGCTAGCACATGGAGTCATGTCTGCTGTGCATTTCTGAAAAGAAAAAAAAAAAAAAAAGACAACCAAGAACTGGGTAGGGAGCTCTAAGCCACTACAGATTCATTTCACTGGCATGCACTCACTAGCACAGGTCTGACAGGTCAAGCAGCTGGAGCAGACCTTCAAAAGGGTTTCATTTTTGTATTTTGAAGAGTATCTGCAGATGCTGGGCTCAACCCGTCTCTTCCATGGAACAAAAAGCATGAATAAATCATTAAAAAAAAATAATGTTATTTTCTTCATGCTTACTCACAAGACAGCTGTTTAAATTTTTGATTCCTAAAATCCTAAAGACAGCATCAATACTACTTGCCTGAAGCTTCCTCTCGCCCCAGTGAGGATTTCCAGTTGAATGTTTCTTAAAACTCTAGGTCTTCATGCTGGCAAATGGGGCAGCCTGACAACTGATCCTTTACTGATGTTCCAGGAAGCTGAATGTTATGGAAATAATGTCTAATGGGGTGCAATTTGTTCAGAGTGTGTTTTACAACTGGAGAACTCCACCTGTGATGCATGATAGAGACCAACTGGGTCCTGAGATCACATGCTCGAGGCTCCGTGCCTTTTTCTTTCCTCCTCTCTCCGAAATGAACTCAGAAGCAGATGTAGTTCTGCTGAAAGCAAAAGCTTAGCGTGGTCATGGAAGTGGGACTGTTCGGAGAACAATAAATGTCAGCACACACACGTATTTTCAGAGCAGGGAATTAATTGCTAGTAACTGCAATGAGATAAAACTGACGGTCTGCAAGGACCAAATACTTGACTTTCTCTACTTGGATTGCATAGATCCTGGTCAGGATGAGAGAAAATCAGTGAGCAAAATATTGAATCTTTAACAGTAGCATAGTATGCTCTGTCAGTGCACTGCAAGAGGCTTCAGCATGCAAAGTGGAAGGATGGGAAGAGACCCAGTGATGTGTTACACATCTGCAATACAGTGCCTCAACCTGCAAATACACAGAGGATCACTGAACCTTCAGAACGAGATTTCTACAAATACCAACTAAGCAACTGCTCATTTAGACAACATATGCTTTAGACATGTGCATTCCCTGAGATCTAATTGCTAGTAGGGATCTGGCAGGGAATTAATGTATAGTATTTAAGAACTAACACCTGACTCTATGGAAAAGAGAAACTTACTGAGGAGTGTCTGTGGTCCAGCACTTGGATTGAGCATGGATGGATCTGTGCTGGGAAATACACTGGCATTCAAAAAATAATTATTACAGACTGTGTTCAAAAGAGCTGCTACACTGAGGGTAAAAGCCTGGGCAGAATACAAATGGTATGGAAGAGAGAGGGGACTCCATTTGCCCCTAATAGATTGATGCTGCAGCGTGCAGTGCTCTTCAATATGTAGGGCACAGAAATTCACTCAGTAATTTCTGTATCAAGTCATACTTTCTGGCTTTACTATGGTTGGGAATTCACTCATTTCCCAGAAATAACACCTTCTGTGTTACTGAAACATGATAAAATATTAAAAAATCTTCAAAAGCAGCATTGTGTCAGTATGGACGGCATGTTCCTATACATTTTGACTGACTTTGGAAATTCCGAATTTCTGGTTAAGTAAACTGAGCTAAGTTTACCTTGAACCCCATGGATACAACTGCATTGCTCACCATGGACATGAGGTCAGAGCTAGCCTGTTTATTTTTTCCTTGAAAGCGTCACCATACAGAGTCTGCCACTCCTGGTCCTGATTCAGGGAACTTTTTCAGTGGGACTGCTCCCTGGACAAGTACTGACCAAGCTAATTGCTTGGTGAGCATCCAAACACTGCGAAGGCTGCAAGACATTCAGAAGCAACTGACTTCATCCCCAAACCTCTTCAGGAGCTTAGGAGATCATGCTGCTTTTAGTGAGCATGGGAAACTCTTACGGTGCCATCACAACTGCTCCTACACTGGCATATTTTCTGTTGTAGCACGTAAACTCTGGGAATCATTCGGTTATATGAAACATTGGGATGATTTTATACACACATATACACAAGTAGACATATCGCAAAGTTAACTGCAATGTGTGAGTCTTCTTGATTCTGCTGAAAAGTCTGAAACATGGAACACTAAGGATGGTATCCAAAATACCGAAAAACAAATAAATAAATTTGTTTAAAAAATGTGTTCTTTTGCTGTTATTAAGACAGACTGAAGGTTGCCTTTTAACTTGTGAGTGAGTTCTCATGCAAGATGACTGAAGAGTAGAGACATCCCACTGACCCCCTCCGTGTGTTCATCCATTTGGAATTTTCTAAGGACTGTCCCTTACCAGAAACTCTGCGATGGTGTCACCTGGAGCTCCTTCAGACCCACAATGAGTCACATTTAGTCCCAACAAAAGTTTTGACACTGCTGTGGAGAGTACTGCTTTGCAACCAGGCTAAGGGAAGAGCATATTAAATATAAATAAAAGGAAGCTCTCCCTGTGCATAGATCATGAAGCAGCATATATAGTCTGTAACACTTTCGCTTCCTTCCTAGCAGGAAGCTTTGGTTTAGAATAAAAGCTGCATCAGTCCCTGAAGCTGAGAGGTTTGTGGCACCTTGCCAATTCCAGAAATCTGTTTAGAAACTGTGAACATCTCGGTCTGACAAAAGACATAAAAAACTAACCAACAGTAATTTTTCATAAGTGCTTTTGGGTCTGGTTTACATACTTTGAATGTGAGGATTGGCAAGGCAGCAAATGATTCCATGAGCTTATTCTTATTGTGCATACTGAAATTGCCATGAAATTTAACTGCTTCTACAATCCACTGAAAATAAAAGGTTTATGATTTCTGGGTGATCCGTGTAGATAAATGCACCTCACTCAGAAATGGAAAGAAAAAAAATGAGGTTGCTCCCATCACAGGATTTGGAAAAAGGAGAATTGTAATTCTACACACAAAAAAAAAAAAAAAAATAAAAGCCCCGGGAAGAACAAGAATAATTATTCTGCATTGAGACTTTCCACATTAAGCTTTTGCAAAGACTCTTTGGAGCTCCCATTTTGATACCACATAAAATGCCAAAGGACAGTTCTTCCTCCAGAAGTGACAAAATTAGTCTGTACACAAGCCCATGATTTATTTTGGACAAAACTTCTTATGATTGGTGCTTGGACATGTCCCAGCAAAAAAAAAAAAAGAACACTGCCTCCCCCAAAACAATTAATCAATCAAACAAATGTTCTTATCATCTGTCTTTTACAGTGGCAAAACAGATTCCATGACTGAACACATCAAAAGGGGCAGGTGTCCTTCAAGAAGTCCAATAAATTCTTTAACAAGATGGTTGCTTTGTCCCTGTAAAACTGGAGGAACTGCTGCGCTGAATGATGGCAGCTGAAGACTTACCTTTGTAAAATTGCAAAGCTTCTTAAAGTAATCTTAGTGCACAACATGAGGTGACAAGTACAAGTTACATGGGATTCCCTGCTACTGCAAACATCTCTCTGTGTAGCATTATAACATTTCTTATCTATTACCTCCTTTGAAAGTCTAACATGAGTATCAGAAACACAGATAATGCTGATAGGACAACAACAACAACAACAACAACAACAACAAAAAAGCTGTTGCACTCAGTGTACCACTACTTTAATAACTCAAAAGATCCATTACACTGTCACATCTAACAGAGATTTTCAGCTTAACACCCATCAATCTGTCTGTCTTCCCTAAAACTTACAGCCCAGGCAGACACCCCATGGGGACAGCAAATGAATTGCACTTACTGCCACCTACCTCGCCACTTCGCTCGCATACTCTGCTACTGCTAGGGTACGTACACCCAGCCTGTTTCCTGACGAACTGCAGTCAGAGCTGGCACACCGTGCCGAGCTGGGAAGCGTGTCTGTCTGCCTGGCATCACCACCAAACAGCAGTAAGCTGCCAGACACTGCCCGATGTGCCTGCACCAAACCCTGGTGGCCTGCATGCCTCTCTTCTATGCAAAGAGATTACAAACAGCCGTGGGAGAAGCAGGGTTTTACACAATGGCAGAATTGCAGCTTTTCTTCTGTGCCCCACGTAAGGCTGCAGAACTCCACTGCTGACTGTCAGCAGTCCCACAGTGCAAGATCTCAACCATTTACTCCTCCCCCTTGCCTCCCTTTCCAGCCAATAATTCATGCATTTATCATCTGCACTCCTAGTATTGCAAAAGTAGCTTTTAGGATGTAAACTGCATAACTGTATCACGATCAAGAGACCGCTTTCTTCACGGTGGTTCATCAAAAATTTATAAAGAACAATGAGCAGATGGGGAAAATCCTGTGTACATTGTTACACAGCTCGATCAGAACTTCAGCTGTGAACCAAGAAACCTCCCTGCGCATCAGGAGGCGACGTGAGGTAGTTTATAACTGCATCAGTTGATAAGGGAAGACTGACCAATGTCATCTACGTGGACTTCTGCAAGGCCTTTGACGTGGTCCCACATGACATCCTGGTCTCCAAATTGGAGAGAGATGGGTTTGAAGGGCGGACCTTTCGGTGGATAAGGAGTTGGCTTGAAGGCCCCACCCAGAGAGCGATGGCCCATGGCTCCATGTCCAGGTGGAAGCGGTGGTGAGTGGTGTTCCTCAGGGGTCTGTCCTGGGACCGGTGCTGTTTAGTATCTGTATCAACAACACAGACAGTGGGATCGAGTGCACCCTCAGCAAGTTTGCAGACAACACCAAGCTGAGTGGTGCAGTCGATACACCTGAAGGAAGGGATGCCATCCAGAGGGACCTGGACAAGCTTAAGAAGTGGGCCCACCTCAATCTAATGAGGTTCAACAAGTCCCAGTGCCGGGCGCTGCACCTGGGTTGGGGCAATGCCAGCCATGAGCCCAGACTGGGAGAGGAACTCACTGAGAGCAGCCCTCAGCTTGGCCTTGGGGGCTCTGGTGGGCAAAAAGCTCGACACAACACAGCAGTGGGTGCCTGCAGCCCAAAGACCGACTGCGTCCTGGGCTGCACCAACAGAGGAGTGACCTGCAGTTCGAGGGAGATGACGGTGCCCCTCTGCTCTGCCCTCATGAGGCCCCACCTGGAGAGCTGCGTCCAGCTCTGGGGCCCCCAGCACAAGAAGGGTGTGGATAGAGCGAGTCCAGAGGAGGCCGCAAAGCTGGTCAGAGGGCTGGAGCTCCTGACAGGCTGACAGAGCTGGGGATGTTCAGCTACAGAAGAGAAGCCTCCAGGGAGACCTCATTACAACCTTTCAGTACTTGAAGGGGACTTCTAAAAAAGATGGAGAGCAACTCTTTGCTCAATCAGATATTGAGAGGATAAGGGGGAATGGTTTTAAAGTAAAAGAGGGGGGATTTAGATCAGAGGTTAGGAGGAAATTCTTCCCTCAGAGGGTGGTGAGGCACTGGATCAGGTTGCCCAGAGAAGCTGTGGATGCCCCATCCCTGGAGGTGTTCACAGCTCTCCTTTTTTACTACACCCCTACAATTTTTTTGCCACCAGAAGTACAGGCTTAGGATTCAGAGACTGTTCATTGCCCTGTACCATGTGCTGCCTCCACTGCACTTGAAGCATCCAGAAAGCAAGGTTTCTTCAAAGGTCTCTAAAGTCTGGCATTCACAAAATGGCATGCTCTAATTAGTAATAATTTCTGATAACTCTGGCAGAAGTAAATACTGCACTGATATTTCACAAGCTACTCCACGCTCATTTTTTCCTTTGAGACCATCAAAGCTAAAAGTCAGCATTCATAATGTTTTGTGCTTCCGCATTACACTGAACATTTTTAAAGCAAAAAGACAATTCAAAACCTGCTTGTGAACATCATCTGATGTTAAAAAATAAATAAAATATAAACTGGGCTCTTTGTGGCTGTCTCTCTTGGGATAACCATGTTAGCAATGAGGCAGCGTGCAGAGTTCAAATGTGGTACACAGATGGAAAGTTTAATAGGTATGTTTAAGTACCATTAGATGATTTTACAGCTGTTGCTTGTCTCTGGCCAACAAGGGGAAGTGGGCCATTAAAGATGCAGTGATAAAAAGGAACCATCTGCCAAGGCCAGCAGAGGCTGTTTGGGTGCATTAGCAGCTGGAGACCACAGCTGAGAGTCCTTACACTCTTTTCTTTGTCACCAGGAATTAACAAAAAGAAAGTCTAAAAAGAAAGGAGTGTCCCTTTTGCTCAGCAGCGTGTTTTGGAAGTTCACACGGAAGATGCACTCCTTACCCTTTGGCTTCACATTGCGAGAAACAGGTTGCAAGTTAAAACTTCAGTCCTAGGGGAACAGAGCTGATGGTGGAAGTGCCCAGCTTTTAGATCACACGTGGGTGATTTAGATATAGATCACATGAAATTATATGTTATAAAGGAACATGCTGGGGACACACAGCAGCCAGCAGAGCCAAAACAGAAATACAAGAAAGATATGGCTCCTGCCATTTTATTCAAGGAGAAAATATTATGAAAATGAAAGTATGGTTTTATATGAATTTTCATTATACTCATTGAAATGAAAAAAAAAAAAGTCTAACTATTCTAATTAATCTGTACATGCCTCATCTTCAATATTCAATACTTTTTATAATCACCTATACTACAGGAAGGCAGTGTTCAGTTTTAAGTCATTCTGCCTTGATTTGTGATTTGATTCGTAACCTATGTTTCCATCCTGTCTTTCTCTATTGTCCACAAGAGATGGGTCTCTCATACAAGAAATACTTTCTGAACAAGAGTCAAAGGGCATATACAACTAGATTATTTTCTGGGAGATTTTACAGATGCTGATTTTCACTGCTACACCTTCTGTTATCACTCACAAGAGAGCCACCTTTTGTCTCCCAACACAGCTGTCGGCGTTTCCAAATCTCTATCAGCCTTGATATCCCAAGGGGTTTTCAAAGAGAGGGACAGCCATCCATTGTTAAAAGCAAGGAGCATTTCTGCAGCAACCAGATCAGAGGCACTTCAATATATTGGACATATGTAAGTCTACAGCATCTGAAAGGTTACACCTGCAAGTGCTGAGAGAGATGGCTAATGGCACTTAGAGGCCATCGTTGATAACCTTTTAGAGGTCATGGAGACTCCTAAAGGTTCTTGATGGCTGGTGATCATCAGTCCTGTTCTCAAAAAGGGCGACAAGGAAGATGTGGGGAGCTACATGCTAGGCAGCCTCCCTCACTCCCTGGGAAGGTGATGGGGAAAATTCTCATTGCAGGCATTTCCAACCACGTGAAGGACAGAAAGCTGATCAGGAGTAGTCAAGGGGAAATCACTGGTAGTCTTTACAATGAGATGACTAGCTTGGTAGATAAGGAGAGAGCAATGGAAGTAGCTAACCTTGACTTCAGTGAAGTCTGACACTTTGACATTTACACTGTCAAAAGAGGCCAGCAGTATCCTGGGCTGCAAGAGGAAAAGCACGGGCAGCAGGTTAAACACGGTGATCCCTCCCTCTTCTCAGCACTACTACTGAGGCAACACCTTGGGTGCTGTGCTTAGTCCTGGGCTTCCCACTACAAGACATGGACTTACCTGGACTGAGTCCAGTGCAGGGCCACAGAGGTGACAAAAGGACTGGAGCATCTCTCATAGGAAGAGAGGCGAAGAGGTACAACTCTTCAGCCCGACGAAGAGAAGGCTCAAGAGGATCTCATCTATGTGTATAAACTCTGAGTCCTCTGAAGGAATGATGCTGTAATTAGACCTCTAACTGCACAGCTATACATCTCCAGCTATACGAGGTTGTAAGGCAGGCACAGTTCATTACCTGTTTCCATTTCAGGTTACCTTTTTGCGGGCTTAATTGCAGTATAAAACAAGAAATTAAATAGGCAGCCCTAATTTTTTTGCAGGATCTCCATGGCTGCCAAACACAGAACACCCGCTGGAGCAGAAAGGTCCAGTTTTGTTCTCCCACACAATTTCACCCTAAGCTAGGTTTGGTACACTATGGTGGTACTGGTGTATGTCTGTAGGACAAATTTTCCCAAAGTTTCAGCACAGCTTTGGTTAAGCAGAGAAGACAGACTGCAGCTGGGAAAAAGAATTGGGCTTTTTTTTTTTTTTTTTTTTTGTGCATTTTGGCCTTCACAATCTGAATTACTTCCAGTGACAGAAATCCTTAGCTTAATGCTCCCAGTTATGCAATATAGTATCATTTTTCCTTCAAAAAGTTTTATAGAAGGTTCAGATCTTAGATTCAGAAATCTCACTGGAAGTCAAAGACATTTGTCAGAGCCTGACTCTGTTCCCTCCATATTTTTTTCATATCCATTACGAAACCCACCCTGATGATTAAAAAAAAAAAAAAAATCAGAAGAAATTACAATACCAACTAAACAACAAGATCCTAATAAAACAAAGATATCTTTTGTAAATCATCCTTACAAAAACTTCTCACCTGAAGTAAAAGCCTACTCAAAAGACCAAAGAAGGTGTCATGGTCAGCCTGCACTTATGATGAGAATAGCAAGATTTTTTAATGCTATTTAAAAAGGAACTGTTATGAAACATTTTTAAATGGAGTGAAAAGAAGTTTTGTGTGTGTTAGCAGCCGAGCCCTCACAATCAGAGACATGCTAGGATAAGCTCAGGCAGATGACAAGAGAGATAACAAACAAATCCTTCATTTCAGCTGAAGGCTACATTCCACAAGGCATTTTTTTCATCTTGAATATTTGCATCATCACTTGCTTTACTGTAAAGCTTCTCAGCTCACGTGTAAGCAGCTGCAGCTTCAAAGCGAAGTCCTCAGTGCCCTGCAACCCAAATGTCTGCAGGAGGCACAGAACATGCAAAACCAAAACTTTATCACAATTCTGGTGGCAAATGTCCGCAAATGCATAATAACTGATCACTTCGGGTCAACATGCTTCATGGTTGTTTCCACCCCACACACACACCTTTTTTTTTTTTCACACAGTTTTATTGTAAAGCAATTAAATAACGGGACCTTTCTTTCTGAGTTTATTAACTCATGTTGCTGTGCCTTTGGGAAGTAATGCTTTTGCGGTCTCTGCAGCAAAAATACAAACTTTTATTTAAATGGTAATCAATCAGCTCAAGGTATGCAACCTGAACACTAAAATAAGCACTATTATTTTATTCCAAAATTGCCGTCTCTGGATATGACAGCTACTGTGGTATAAGGAGTTCTTAAAATAATGCCTATTCCAAGACAACCTATGAAGGATTTAAAGGAACTGCAGGTGTAAATGAAGGACAAAACAGGCATAAAGTTTTACACCCCTGATTTTCACTTCAAAGGAGAAAGGAAGGATGTATCTTTGGCTGTAACCCGAACTTAACAACTACTTTTTTCTTCACCTGGAGAATTTATAGACAGAAATCCTCAGCTGCAGAAAGCCCAAACCATTAGAAAACTGAAATGAGCAGAGCAGGGAACCAGCAGGAAGATAAAAGAGTGGGACTGCCATTTGTGAGATGCTCATTTCTGCCACAATCTCCCAGATCAAAGGGTGTTCTGACACCTCTGAGAGAACCTCTAAAAGTGAGCTGTTGAGTGCTAGGAAAATAGTACCTTGCCCTTTTCCTGCATTCATCTTCCAAGGACATTCTCTAGTGGGCTGCACAGACCCCTGCTCTGAACTTGTATGGCCATTTTTCTGCAACCCATGTGCTCAAAATCCATGGTTCTGGAAGAAAATACTCAAAACACTGTCGTCTTGTAAGTCCTGAGTGAAAAAAAACAACCAGGCAAAACATTGCTCTGTTTGCTCTGCGATTTTAATTCCTCCAGAAACTTTGACAAGGTTTTTAATTTGAGGGCTAACAATGCACAGGGTTGGAATCTTTCTGAAGGCATTAGCTTTAATTTTGTTTACTCCAAATTCATACATAAAATGCTAATGTTTTTGGAACAGACAGGCAGTATCGGGAATCCCTAATACTACCTGTCTCTGGACACTCCAATGAATAACTACATAGCACAAGACAAATCACTTACACAGCCTACTTTGATTACCTGAGATTTGGTCTCTTACCTGACAGATGAAATAGTCACATTCACCTTGTTCAATGGGGCCCTTCCAAAAATGGATCTTTAAAAATAATAATCCAGAAGCAAGCCCTAAAACTCCAAAATAAAGGCAGCCATGGTATGCTACTAATTTTAAAGCACTTAAATTCTAAACAGATGTATCGTTTTAATGCCCAAATATTCATTGGCACTTTTCTAAAAGGTCTGATTCCATCCAGCATGTGGTTTGGAAGTGTCTCTGCTGCTGAGTATTTTAGCGTCAAGCTTTAGGGATTTATCCATCACAGGGCTGACTTCTTTCTATTATGGCTGATTAGAGCTGACACTGTACGAACAACCATTACCACCATTTCACTATGCTAATGTTGATAGCACACATTTATTGGTAAGCTGTAACGTTCCTCTGTTCAGCTGAACATCTGCCTCTTAAAACTAAAGGTATTTTTTTTCCATATCCAGACGGAGTTTTGTCTTTCAAAGACAATCTGTTCATTGTCTTCCTTTTTCCCTTCCAACTACTAACAGACTTTTGATTATTCCCTTCTTGAGCATCCCTGATTCCAGATGGCTCGGCAACCTTCCTTTTATTTCTCATGAGTCAAAGTGCCACTGATTCACATTATGAGAAGAAAATAAAAGTTTCCACCATATATTTTTAGGCTTACGAAAGGGCACAGCCCCCCTGGTGCTCCTCAGACATGTGACTCACTGTGAGATGGAAAGAATCAAAAATCCTCTGTGTCAGCACCGGCGGTAAAGCCTGCCCCACTCCTCGCTGAGTTGCTCAGATTCTCTGAACATTTGTGAGGTCTTAATCTTCGACTTTTCTGAAGCCGGGTTTTTCTTCTAAGTCACACAAAACTGTCATCCGTCAAGTACCAAGGCCTGCATTTATCCACCATCCCAAGGACTCTACAGCCCTGAGGATTTTCCAGTTAAAGCAAAACTTCTGAAAAGGGAGACACACGAAACATGTGGTGCATCTTCTGCCGGATAGTGTCCTATGCCAATCTTCAGGGAAAACAAAACCACTTAGACCTTGGCTCCATGGTTTTCCCTACATGAAAAGAACTACTTAAAGTTAAATGTGTTAGCAACAAGACTTTGGGTCTCATACAAACAGTGTCAAGTGCTGAAAATGATTTGTTACTTCCAGTTCTGCTGCACATAAAGTTTTGTAGCACACTGCCTACTATGACCAAAGGTGTTTTTTTTTTCCTGTCGGTTTTCTTGTCTGTGACACAGAGGTTACATCCCAGCCCAAGAATGAGTGTCAGGCTGCAGAGCCTTCCTCTGGGGACCCTGCGTCAGCGCGAGTCGTGGCGCGAACAGCAGCTCGGTTTCTCTCAGCACACTGCTCGGGCAGATGGAAGCAGCATGGACCAGCAGCCAAGGAGAAGGGAAATTAAGACACTTCTGTCAACACGGTTGGTAGGTGGCAAAGGTGAAGTTAATTACCTCACTGTGACACGTTAGATCTTTTCTTTCCAGGTGGAAAAGACAAGATCTTGTCCTTTCACAGCTACATTGGTAAGACTGGCCTTCATCTTTTGGCTTCAAATGTCAAAGGGCAATATGCAGGATGCAAGGTTTGTCTCCTCTTTCAGTGTTGGCTGCTTTTTGACTGCGCCGGCTGACAGGCTCCAGTCAAAACCACCCAGCTTAGGGAAAAAACAAACAAACATAAAAACCAAATACTTATGCCAGCAGCTACATATGTTAGGAGGACGTCCAGGATGCATGAGAATGTCAATGAAATCCCAGCCTTTGTTGTGTGCCTGTGCACTGCTGACAGCCAAACAGCAGGCAGACTTTTGTGGGGTAGCAGAGGAGCACAGAAGTTCCTTGAGATCAGTCAGAGGCATCTGGGGGAGCTCCACAGTGCTCTGAAATTCATGAAAGGTTTATGGTTGTATATGTCATGTACGGCCATAGGACAGCTGGTTTAGGAGTAGGACTCAAATCACATAGAAAGAGAAGCTTGCATACACCAGCAGACTGAAAAGTAATGCTCACAAGTACCACGAAAGCCCTCCCCTCCAGAATGCACCTGTGGACATACCTCCTGTTGGACACGCTTACAGAAGCATTTGCATTGCAGCTATGGCAGGCCAGCAGCCAGTATGACTTGTGCTTGCATTGCTGCAGGACATTAACAAAGGTAGATGAAAGCCTTTTCCTCTCTGCTTTGGCAGACCTATTGCAGCTCTGAGGCACGTGCCACTGAAGCTTCCAATTTTTATTTTAATTTTCCTGAAGTCAGGTGGTCTCCTGACCACCTACACGTAACAGTTGGCAGCATGAGAATCAGAGTAGACACACACACACTCCACTGAAGCACAGAGGATAAGCCAACAAGCATCCATTTTTGTTCTGTTGTTCCAGTGTTCTCAGTTACTTTCTGCCACTTGTTGTGGATCGATACAGGCACAAACACATTTCCTCAATACATCATCATCCTCGAGAACGAATGCTGTAGACAGAATACAGCTACCTCCAGGAGCCACACTTTTGAGCATCTTTTTTCTCAGGAAGTTTTTCTTCCCACAACTCCTTATTGACTTTCGTTTAGATGGGCACCTGCTCTCCTCCGTGCAGGGGGCTGCTGCATAACGAGGCACAGAAATGTGCCACTCCATCATCTGTCTGCCATGGCAAGTGCACAGGTGACAACCACACATAATACTGATAAAGAAACCCTGATGGTTTTCTCTGAAGCATTCTGAGGATGAAAACACGGTGCTTACAAATGTTTCAAATTATCTGAATGTCATTCTATTTTGTTTTATTTTGTTTTTTAAAGAACACAGGCTCACACATGGCTTTTATCAACACAAGGAGTTTCTAACCACGTAATTTTTTAAGTACATATTTGACTTTCCTCCAAAAATTATCTATAAAAGACAGGAGGGCCTCATTTAAAAGAAACTAATGAGTTTTCTCCTGTTAAGATTTCTAATTTTGCTCTACTAGACACTAACTGAAACGAGAAGGCCAAACTTCTATTCGAAAGAGGAAGGTCAAACTTGAAGGCAGTGTTGGTCGGTGGATCCACCTCTGGCTGCTCATGCCCTCGCTGTAGGCTTTCCAGAAGTGCCCCAAGAACCACCCTACCTCAGCACTCTACCAGTTCCATGGTGAATTCTCCATACAATTGTGTTTTAATCAGGACTAAATAATTTTCAGACCCCTCTGACCACACGTGATGCTGACCGTTCTTATCACGTGGCTGGGGGAGCTGAAGACCACACTGGCTTATCTCCCTCCTTGGGCAGATTCCGCCTAAAACATGCCCAAAAGTACTGCTGTTGTGCTCAGAAGATCGACCTTGTGCATGAAAATACTTTGTGGGAGTAAAGTGAATTTTCTGAAATCTTTCGGAGCTTAAATAACTCATATTTGGCAAAACAAACATGGATAAAAATTAGAAAATAAAAAACGGTGGTATTTGTGAATCTTACTTCGTTTGGGTTCCAGAAAATCGTTCAGCAAAGCAATTATGGACTGTAAATGCCACTCCCACGTGTGCTCTGCTTTCCAGCATATCAGACAAAGTCTGTTTTATAAGGTTTCATGTAAGGAGCTATTCTCCTTGTTCGCCAGGGAGAGAATGCACACGAGGCTGTGGAATGCCGAGGGATCTCACTTCTAGAAAACCCACTTTCAAGACAAAGCATGTTCAAAGACACTGAATTTCCCACACTTGGAGCTCAGCACAAGCCCAACCCCAGCATCCCTGACAGGACACACAGCAGACTTCAGCCACACAGCAAAGGTTGCTGATGAGATCAGGTCACACATTCAGAGCGGGGAGAAGCTGTGGTGGTGAAGCTGCAGATCCTTCAAGAGACTAATTCAAGTGATGTGCGATCACAGTGTGCTGGAAATCTCCATTCCTGAAGAGCGAGTGGTCTAGTAGCTAAAGGACAGGTGCCTCCAGCTCCCACCAGGGTCACCACACTTGCAGGTGCACCATACTTCTTGTTTCTTGCCTCTGCAGCAGTAAAATCAAAGTGAGCACAGATTCTGAAATCTCTTAGTCTTTACAGACCCAGCCGACACACCCCTCTGCCCAGGAGCTTTCTCTCTACCATCATGCTACCACTTAAGTCTTTATTCTGTTTTCCTTTTTCAGTTTCTGTAGCATGGATAACAGAAGAAGAGATCTGTTTTTCTGCATGCTAGCAAAGATGCTTTTTAGCCCTTATGGATGGCTGTAACACAGAAAACCTGGCACGTGAGGCATCAGCCCATAGTCCAGGTGAGGAAGGATTTCTTCATACCAGCAGTGCCAAATCCTTCCTGTGGAATTTGCACTTACTTTCCCTTGCACTTATCTTCTATTATTATCAGAAATAGACTGAAAAATGGGCTAATTTATATGCTTTAGATAGAAGTAAACCAGAACATTCCTGAAATGGCACATCTAGCATCAGATCAAGAGGGTACACGGGGGAGATGAGGCAGCTTTGGGAGCACAGTCACCTACCAGGTCAGGTACCTGCAGTCTGAAAATGGTATTTGCTGCTGCATCACTGAATTTTTGCACTGTTCCAGGCAATGTGCTTGTTTGGGATTTACAATATTCATTCCTGTGGTGAGATGAATTTGCATTTCTTCAACTCATGCATGAAGACTAGCTAGCGATTTTCTAGTCTGCTTTGAGTGGTGATGGGTAGTAGCATGAATCTGGTATCATCCCAGCAAACCTCCCCATCCTGCCTTTCTCCAAGATAAAGTAATGTGCTATTAGCTGTTACTAGCAACAGACTGCTAAATGCATGCCCTGCCAGCTAAGTTAGGTCTGTAGCACAGGGTGGGGAAGAACATAATACTAGTGGTTGTAATGTAAGAGTTGGGGCAGAGAGCCTAATTTCAAAATTTCAGGTTGAGGTAGCCATTCAAAAACCACTTCTGGAAAATGGAGGAGGCAGTAAAAAATCACTTGGAAGGAACACCTCTGGAACACTTTGAAATCCACTAATCACTTAAAATTGCCTAATATTCCCCGTACTTCCTCTGACACAACGCACTTCCCCACCAGACAAATAGTGGAAAATCCAAACCGCCTATGCCTTTAATCCTCAGCAATTTTAGCCGAATGAAAAAAAAAAAAAAAAAAAAAAAAACTTGATTAAAACTGCACAGCAGGCTGCTGGACGATCTACGTCACTCCTTACTATTACCCCAAGTAATTAGCAGTGATTGGGGTTGAGGACTGGCTAGAGTACTCCTAAGATTCAGTCCCTATTCTTGGATAAGCAGAAAGCCTGGACCGATCGAGGCATTTTAGATTCCAGACAAAATCAGGGAATCAAATTGCTCCAAAGTATAATCAGTCAGTGAGAAAGTAATGCAATGCATAAAAGGCAAGATACTTATCTATCTATTAAATGATATGATTCACCACCCACATGGAGACAACACAATGCTTATCATCCTTCTTTGATGGTACTCTTGAAATGGCAGATCCATCTTCCTGTTTAGTTTACAGAACAGTATCTGTTACATCCTGAACCATGGGAATGGAAAAAAAGGGGAGAGAAGGAGGAGGTTCTGGCATATCAACTAATTTTAAAATATCTGTGTGTTATTTTCCAGGCCCGTATACTTCACGACTCCAAACCTTCTGAAAGGATAATTCTGCTGCTGCTATAACTTAGCCCTAACATACATACAAGCGTGTAACTCACACTGTTTCGTGACTACAGAAAAGCCTCAGCATGCAATAACCTACGTCTTGCTGAACCCTCTCTTTACTTCATTTGCACAAAAGATTACTTAGAGCTCTTGTAAGTACATACGACCCGTTCCCTTCAGCCCCAGCAAAGCTTTGTCTGAGATACATCAAGTTTTCAGCTGAAGTCTTAGACATTTTAAGAGCGTGCTGCCATTTTGAGAAGCCATAACCAGGCTACTTGATTACAGTAATTTAATACTTTTCAAATCCTACTCCACGCAAACTCTCCTAGCTTAGAAGTGATTTTGCGTTTTCATGTTCACGTTCTTGTTTATTTCTGCAGAACTCTGTCTTCTGTGCCCTCTTTGTACTTGAAGTTATGGACCTGGTGAAGAAGTCATGTGGTGACATTCTCCAGCCTGTGCTATGCCAGAGGTCACATCAAAGTAGATGAAGATAATAATCCCTCGTGGACTCTGTATCTGAGCATCTTCCCCAGAGACTCTTAAACAGGAAAAAAAACATCCCAGTTGCTCAGGAATCTAAACAAGAGAGAATTACTCCCAGTTTAAGCCTGCAACGCGGAGGAGGATAGGCTTTGTCATGTTTAGGAAGCAGGGCCTGAAGGGAGCACAGCAGCAGAGCGCTGCTTTACTTGTCAGCTCCTTCCCCCGACGCTGCCCAAGCCCACATGGTGAAAGCAGACAACTACAGTTCAATAAAGGCTGAAGCTGCCTCAAGGACTTACTGCTCCAAATGACTTCTTCAGCCTGCTTACCAAAGTGCACAGAGATAAAGTAGAAAAACACGGCTTGAGGCAACAGACTACAGAAGTCGTCCTTGTGACCCATGGAAATAAACCCCTTTAAAGGTGTTTAAATAGTGAGGTTCCTAGGTGCTTAGAAAAACACTTAGTATCATGGAAGGACAAAAGTTTATCCCAAAGCTAAACGAAACCCCAGCGTGCTATAAAAATCCATGCTGGGGCCTACCACTGAGAGCTTCACCAGAGTGACCTGAGCAGAGTGAAGTCTCCTCCGCCCTGCTCCTGAGGGGCAGCACAGGTCAGGGTGTGTGGCTGGCTTCATACAGAATGCGTTTCCAGAGCTGTCAGCTTCTTTAAATCCACTTAAAAATGGACAAAGGAAAGGGGGAATAATGGGAATAAGATGAGGGTCATCATCAGTGAAGTACCCCACAGGCTGTGAGTCTGTTTCCCAAAGACAGTCCTTTAAACTTTGCTTCAAGCAGAAATGCTCCTCATATTCAGCACCTGTTTTTGTCACCTTCACACAGCTCTGAACAGCTCCTCGGCTCCTGTAGCAGCCCCCTTTTCTCCTGCCACCAGTTCAGTATTGGCAGGAGAGCGGCTGGAGGAAGAGGCCCTTCACCAGCACGACTGGAGAAAGCAAGAGAGGAGCCGGAGCGCAGGAAGCAGGCAGGCTGGTGAGCGGCCACAGGCCAGAGGTTATGGTGCTGTTTACAAACACCGAGGGGCATTTGTGTTAAATACTGTATTCATAACAATTTATAACTCGACTGCATGTGGTTAGAAGAAAAAAAAAAAAAAAAAAAAAAAAAAGGAAAGGAAAGAAACAAAGCAAAAGCACAACAAGCTGGGCTACCCCCATCCCTCTTTAAGCAGTTCGCCAAAGGTATGTCAAATAAAAGAGGGCGATTTTCATAGGATTAGGCTGAGAAAAATGTGTACTAGTTTCTATGGACAGCTCCTATAAATCACTCTAGATCCCAAACTTATCTGCTAATGGAAAGGCCAGCTGAAATCCCATCCAGTGGACATACGCCTTTTCCAGAGGAATTCTCTGCAGGCCATATGCTGCAAAGATTTCAATGCAATAAATTAATCTCCTTAAGTTATAGCCAGATACTATGTTTTAATACTGACGTACTGTTAGTAATGGCATACCTACACCTGTTTTGTTTTGACTTTTGAGTATATCGCGTTTCAAGCTCTATTCCAACTACTTTGAAGAAGGAACAATCTTAATTTTCACCACCATTAATCTCTCTGAATGAAAGCAGAGGTCTGCATTAATGCTGAACGTAACAGCGACCCTGTGGTTGCATTTAACCCAAGGCTGCTGTGGAACAGGCAGGAACAAATGGTGTCCAGCGCCGTAACAAAGCTTCTCTCCCTGATCAATTGTGGAAGGCAGAGCATGTAACAATACACGTGCCGAGCTATTACATTTCATTCAGCTGCTTTACTCACGGTACGTGTACGGGCTGGTAGTACCATTTCCATTTTACAAGTAGGAAACCTGAAAGATTCCTTTGGAAGAAAAGCAGCTTACCCTGGAATGGGTCCCAGGCTCCCCAATGTCTTACCGGTTGAGGCTTCAGAATATTGTTTTTGTTGGGGATATCCTGATCCAAATATCCCTTTGACTATTTGTGTGCCTACTTAGGGACTTGCTGGGAGCAGAGGTACGCAGAACTCCAGATTGAACACGGTGTCCATCTCCTTCTCCTAAGATCTCAGGCCTCCCAAGCAATCATGCCAACAGTTTCACACCACAAATGGGTGAATCAGGAAGATAATGAGAAATGAATGGGCAGGTGGTCACCATGGTATCTGCAATAAAAGCTCAGGAGGAGTGGAAAGTGGAATACAGATGCAAATGCTGCCTCATGGAATACTGATTCAAAGGTTTTATGTAAAACATCTTTATGTGACTTTCCAGTCACTTTCACTTCTAACACAACCATGGCACAATCCAACACTCCACATCGGCTCAAGCAGTCTCTTCCTCTTCCCTGAGGCCAATTCGGGGGGGGGAGACAAAGACTTGTAACAGACATCAAGCATTCCTGTTTGTATCAGGGTCCAGCCCCATTGCAGAGACCACAACTCTGTTCCCTTCCTCAGTTTCACCAATCCACAACAGCAGTAGCTGCTGGGAAGAGAAAAATGGTAGAGGATATTTACTGATTCCTTCTTAAGCTTGCAAGAGATAAGAGATAAAAGTTTATCTAGATGTATCTTACTGAAAACATAAGGGGGAAGACACCAGACCTGAAAGCTTGTGCGCTGTATTTTGTTGTTGTTGTTGTTTCAATATGCCTGTGTGTTACTTGCTTACCATGCCCATGTTCAAGCCAGAGATATTTTCTGCATCTACAATCAGCAATAGCATAGAATGACCATGGAATACTCCAAGACCAAAACTTGGTATGACAAAAGCATGCAAAAAGACCAATGGAAGCAAAAACACTTAATTTCACTGCACCCTGACCTGCAGCCCCACCTTCAATTCCAAAATTCATTCATACCAAAGACACAAAAATAACAAATGCTTTAAGAAATCAAACTTATTTTTCACTATACAAAATAATATGGTGCTGCTTCCTGTGAAATCTCGCTTCTTGCTAAATTGGCAAAATATTATAAATCAGGCATAGCTACATCCTTCCTTCTACCTACTAGTTTAGAAAAGAGAAGGGATAAGGTATGGGAAGCAAACCACAAGTCTGGCCAAGCAAGCAGCAGCCAGGGCCAAGAATAAGGCATTTCAAAGGTTAAGAAAGATTACCAATACATGCAACCTCTTGATGTATCATCTCCTAACAATTAGCCAGAGGCTGTAACCACATAAACTGTAAAATATTCTGCTGAACTAATTTTAACATATAATTATTATTGTTTGTTACTGATCCAAGTATTTACATACCAGCTCACAATTCTGACAAATAGCTCCCAGTTTTTGCACTTGCAAAAAGTATATCAGGACTCATAAAATAAAACTGCTAAAGTTTACCTAATTACACTGACATTGCTAAGGCACAGCATCCTTTCTCATTACCTGCGGTCACATTAAAGATTTAGGCTCTCTACACTACACAATGCACCCTTCTGCAAAGTCCTCCTCATCCAGAGCAAACTATTCAGGCAAAGAGACTTGAACCTACTTGCCTACTCTTCAGAAAAACTAACTATAGTATTAAAAGGAAAGCTGTGCTGATCTTAACAGCTCCCTTCTCCAGGCTGTCTGCTGATACAGTTGGTAGGCTTTGCTATGGTTTATAGAAAATTACTGTTCTTAGAAACAGTAATTTGGAGAATAACTCACTTCCTAAATCAGCTTTTTTGGGTGTGAAGTCACAAGAGGGTGAGAGAGCAGAGTTCTCCCTATTCCTGACTCTCCACTACCTGGTGCTGCACAGCGCTGTACACGCTTCCAAGGGAAGATACCACTCTAATTAGGCTTTGCTTTCCATCCACGCTGCATCTGCTTAAGTGGACAGACAAAGCACAAAGCAATTCAAACTTGATTAGTAATAATACATTATTACTAATTAGTAATAATACATAATACAGTAATAATGAAATGTAGTCCACCTTTAACAATTGACCTGAGAAGCAGAAGCTTACTAGGGACAACAGGCTCAAACAAAAACCTTTTAGGCTACAAACCCCCCTGTTCCCCATATGTAGCAGCCATAATTAACACTTCATCCATTTCAGACTATTCTTGCAAAACTCTCCTGCTCACACTTGCTCTTTTAAAGGCTTGGATTATGCAGTCCCTAGAAGTGAGGTCAGGAAGGAAATGTGCTAAGTACACAGAATGAAACACAGTTTACGGTTCTTCCTTGCACTTACCCACACTTGTAGGAAATATATCCTCATTGTTGATTTGCACCTCAATCCAGTCCATGAGAAGATTCATATACTGGGGTGCTGGCAATGCTGTAGGCTTCTTGTACTTCATGTCATCCTGCCACCGGTACTCGTACTTAGGGCCTCCAGACATCACGGGGCAGGTCCTCTCTGTGCAGAACTCACAGATAGTTCCATAAATGAGGTTGATCCTGTTGAAGAAGTCAACAACGTGGACAGCTACCCAGTCATTTTGGTCTTCTCCGCTGGGCAACTGCACAGCTGCTTTCAAGTCCACACCTGAGTTCAGAGAGGCTTGTGCTCGTTTATGAAGCTCAAACCTCTGGGTTCCAGGTTCAAACTTGCGTTTTGGACGGAAAGTCTTATCCTTATTGAAGACTTGTTTGAGTGCTATGGACATGTCTGGTAATCTCCTGCTCTGCAGCAGATGGCAGAAAAGCACCGTTGAGATTTAATGCAAGTAACTGAAAAGAGTTGCTCCCTGTTACAGGTCTTCCAGGTTCTTTTCGTCACTGAAGTTTGTACCAGCTTCAAAGCCGTCTACTAGCTCTTCCACTTGAAAGCCTTCCCGAAAGGCTTCATGTCCCTAAGGATATGGAAACAATATATGTTAATGGTAAGCTCAAGTCTGGACCCATCCGTTTGTTACTGTAGTAATTATGAGCTGAAAAGCAAATTTAGAATCCAAAACAAGCCAGCCTTAAAAACTAGCCAATCCCTAACCTAAATTAAATGAGAAGCTTCATTTTATTCAAAGTATTAAGGAATTAACATCTCTGTCTTTTTAAAATATCTACACACACAAACGCTATTAAGTTATCATAAAGATGGGAATTAAAAGTATCTTGCATAATCTTACCATCTTTATACCATTTTTAAACCAACCCTTACATTTTGCTGTATTTTACAGTGATTGAACACCATACCTAATACATGTATAAAATTAGCAGACGAAATACCACGTGACTATTTAGAAGTCTTATCCAACTGTTCCCAAAGCGACAGATGGTATCTCTCAGCATTCACCATAGATTCAGTCCTCTTCCCCGTAGGAAAAAAAAAAAAAAACAATCCACGAGCAAGATTTCTCCATATTTGTTCTGTATTTTTAATTAATTGGCTATTTGTTCTGCAGACCTCACAGGATGTAGTTAGAGTGGAGCCTACCTACGGTATTGCACAGAAATAATTACTACATTCCACAGACCGGTACAGAGGTTGTTATCATTCTTGACCCACCCTCAGGAATTCAGCAGCGGTGTTAATTTTCCACTGAACTGCGTAAAATGATTAAAAAGCAATGGTGAAGCTGTCACTTTCTTTATAGCTCTATTCATCTTCTCCACAGGGGAATACTTGGCATAGTGGATCCATGACTCGATGCACAACAGTGCCAGCAGGTCAAGGGAAGGGATTGTCCTGCTCTGCTCTGTGCTAGTGTGGCATCACCTCAAGCATTGTGTGTGGTTTGGGGCAGTACAATATAAGAAAGACATAAAAGTGTTAGAGAGTGACCAAAGAAAGGCTAGAAGGGCTAGGTTAAGGGTCTAGAGGTCAAGGTGTATGAGGAGCAGCTGAGGTCCCTTGGTTTGTTCAGCCCTGAGCAGAGCAGGCTGAGGGGAGGCCTCATGGCGGCCTGCAGCTCCCTCAGGAGGGGAGCGGAGGGGCAGGCGCTGAGCTCTGCTCTCTGGGGACAGCGACAGGACCCGAGGGGACGGCACGGAGCTGGGGCAGGGGAGGGTCAGGCTAGGGGTTAGGGAAAGGGTCTGCACCCAGAGGGTGGTCTGGCACTGGGACAGGCTCCTCAGGGCAGTGGTCACGACACTGAGGTGCCAGAGTGCAAGAAGCATTTGGACAGTGCTGTCAGACATAGGGACTGGTTTTTGGGTGGTGCTGTGTGGAGCCAGGAGTTGGGACTCTGTGGTCCTTGTTGGTCCCTTCAAACTCAGAATACCCTAACTCCTTTAACAGCCAGCCTGATTGAAAAAAAGTAAATTACTGCTTTAGATCCTCGTTTCTTACACATACTCAGATGTGTAAGAGTATTAACATCAGTAAATGCAGACAATTAGTAGGTGATAGCATAGATAGGAGCTAGCTCAACAAGAATTTTGTTTTAGTATCAAAGGATTTACAATTAAAGACTCAGAGAGCAAACATTTCATGCTGTGCATTATTTAAGTTAAATAACACAATGTTTTACATTTGCACAGTTCTACAAAAATCATACCCTATCAGTGCATAATGAATACTCTCCAAGGGATTATGCGTGCTCCACTGTTTTCCCTAAAAGAAATCACATCCGTGAAAACTCTGCTAGGTTGTGTGTTGAAAGTACTGAATTATTCTGAAGACAGTTGCCCAAAGCTTTGCTGAGGGGCAAGAAAGAACTTGATAAAGGTACTTCTTTTTTCTTAAGCACCACAAGAAAGTTGCACATACCTAAGGAAAGAGAAATCTGATGTGCTAGACCCCATCTCCATGCAGTAGAACAAAAGCACCATGAAAAATACTCTCCCAAATGGCTGGAAGATTAGCATCCACTCAATTTAGCAGCAGGATGCAGCTAAATGAATCCAGCAGAGATGTGTTTGCTTCTCCTTTTACTGATGGCACATCTTTACACTGCCATGCAGAGATACTTCAATCATGAATTCATAAACAGCCATACTTTCAGTGCCAGCAAAATGTTAGACGTTCAGGGATGAACTCCATGCAGACCACTGTCAGATCTGACACAGTCCCTGACAGAGCGTTCAAGCACAGCGCAGAGGTGCTGAAACCTGATGAAGGTCAGGGAAAGACCTGAAATAAAGCTAACCTTGTAACAATTTAGTTAAGTGTCATTGGCAGGAGATGAGGGCACTTTAAAGAGACAACTTTTGCCCTACAGTTTGTTGTTTGTTGCTAAGACCTGAAACTTCCATCTCTCCAATTCTTAGAAGCTCTGTGTCTGTTTATTTAACGCCCTTTAAAAGGACTGGTGAGTACTGCTGCTCAGACCAAGCTGGTGAGCAGCACACTTTGAGATGGCATCAAGCCAAAGTCCCAGTCTGCAATAACGAGGATGCTAGCAGTGGAGCTTTACAGCTCAGGTAACTAATCTTTCTAGTCTGGCACTCTAATGTGGCCACTTGGATTCCCTTCCTCACCTGTAAACATTCACCATAATGTGACAGGAGTTTTTAACAGAAAGCTGAGCACCAAATAAAACTTGTCTTCAAAAGATATATTTTGAATCTCAGTACTCACTGCTGTTAAACCTTTTCCAAGAAAAACAGAAGGCACCATATTTTATAAGCTATTTTCTACTGAATATACAAACACAATCATATTAAATATGTTCACTCAGCACGCGTTCAGTAAGTTTGCAGAAAAACAATTAACAGACTGTTGTGGTTTAACCCAGCCGGCAGCTAAGCACCACACAGCCATTCGCTCACCCTCCCTCCTCCCTCTCTGGGATGGGGGAGAGAAACGGGAGAGTGAAGCCTGTGAGTTGAGATAAAGACAGTTTATTAACACAGGAAAATAATAACAACAACAATAATAATAAAAATAATGATGATAATAGTACTACTACTACTAATGCGTACAAAACAAGTGATGCACAATGCAATTGCTCACCACCTGCTGACCGATGCCCAGCCTAACTCTCAGTCTGCCGCCCTCCCCCCCCCCCCCCCCCCCCCCCCCCGGCTAGCCACCCCTATATATTGTTTAGTATGACCCCATATGGTATGGAATACCCTTTTGGCCAGTTTGGGTCAGCTGTACTGTGTCTGTCCCCTCCCAGCTCCTGCTGCACCCCCAGCCTGCCTGCCCACTGGCAGGACAGAGTGAGAAGCTGAAACGTCCTTGGCTTGGTGTAAGCACTACTCTGCAACAATTAAAACAGCATGTTATCAGCACTCTTCTCATCCTGAGCCAAAACATAGCACCCTACCAGCTCCTAGGAGGAAAATTCACTCTGTCCTAACTGAAACCAGGACATACACGAAACAAGAGATGAAGCGACCAAAACATTCACCAAACAACTCGTTATCTTGACTCTTTGTGTACCAAAGCTTGAGTCTTTTCTCTCTCTCTTAAAATGTCACAGAAGGCTGTGCAAAACTAGGGACATGTTACTGGCTTTCTCATATACTTTCACATACAAGACAGAAAAAAGTATGGTCTGAATTTGACAAAAATACCACAGCAAATCAGCCCTCTGAAATACTTTTGTGCATCTTGCTTCCTGAGGGTATTTGCTGTCTATTTAGCCCTGTTCTTCATTCAAAAACTAGCAGAAATGAATGAAGAAATAAAGAATTTTGAGACACCCCCTCACTGCTGAAACAGACGTCAATCTTGCAGGTTATACAATGCCCTTACTGCCCCCACTTAAGCAACCAGCTCAGTCAGGCATTTCTAAACAGTTACAAACAGCATTGCCAATACTTCAATGGAAGAAAGAAGCTTTCATTTTACTTACAAGGGACAAAAGAACAGTCTAAGCTTCAGCTTGTGGCTCAGCAGAGTACCTGATTTTCAGTGGAGATTCACTTTAGGTTTAGGCTCTTCAAAGACTTCAACTAATGGGAAAGCTGCAGCCACAGTCAAGGCTCTAAAAGCATCGTTACTGCTTAGGCAATAAAGTGCTGGTACTTAATAGCAGGATGGCCACTCCTCTGCTTTGGACTGAATCACTAAACCTTTGCAGAAACTCATGCACCATTAGACTTCCAACACCTTGCAGCACTGTGTTTGAATCAAGAACACGCAATGAGAGGTTTGTCATTCCATCATGGATCACATACTGTCAATTACAACTTTGTAGTGTTAGACGTATAAAGCAAAGCTATTGCTTCAAACTCATGCAGCATTATCAAAAGAAACTCATCAGATAACCTTAACAACAAGCAATGAGCAAAATTTCGTGATTTTTAAAGTACCAAGAATGTAACTTGGCTTGCCTGCCATCATTCTCACTTCCGTGACAATTTTAATCTGCAGAGAATGAGAAATATTCCCAGTTCCATTATCTGGTCTTGAAAGGGATACTTCATGACTAAATGCTCCTTGAAATCTATGGTAGAGTAGCATCCTCCTTCCACATAAAATTAAACGTGACTATTCCTGATGCATTTGGCACTGTTTCATGTTCAACTCTTCTCTCACACCACAGTAATGCCAGCAGAACTTCTGATCTGTACTAGTGTCAAAGGCCGTAGAAAATGGCTTCTGATCCCCTATGACAGATTCTAACTATACATATGGAGACCGTGTTCTGGATGCACTTCTGAACTATACATTTTTGGCTGTCCTGGTATGGGCACTGCAAATAGATAACTCCTTCTAACACTTCAGCTTCTCCTCTTTCCTCTCAGAGTAGTGTATTTGTGAAGAGGTGTGATAGTCACCTGCAGCTTTTCTTGAGTGCCTGTTCCATGGCATGAATGATGTAGTTTGGTGAATTCCTTTGTTGGCAAAGCCATGCCTGAGAATGGTTGCCCCAGATTTGGAGATGGTCTCAGAATAAAGAATTAGACCCACAAAATCTTCACGTGTGGTATCAGCACCACAGTAATCACTGTTGTCCCCAGCTTTATGTAGAAACATGCACATATGGAAATTTAGGCCACGCTCAGGGCAACTCAGCATAAACAGCAGGTATAGTAAGTCAGCACACGGAAATAATAAACCAGTCCTACCTACACAAATACCACACACACAGAAAAAAAGTAAAGCTTGATCACTGTCCTGTCTGAGTCACTAATGAGTTAAAAACCTACTACATCATTTCTTCATATACTTTCTATTAAATCATAGGTAATAACAACATTAAGTGACACACTGTGTACAAACACACGCCTTTCCTCACAGCACTCTAGTGAGCACTACACAGGTCTTAGAGGGCTGCTGGGAGTGTAGCTGGTACAATTCACGTTTTATTCATCAAGGAAGTGGAAAGATATGATCTCTCCAGCAACAGTGACACAGTAAGCTGTCTATCCAGCAAGACAGTCTGAAAATCAACTTTTCATCCACTTGTTTTTACATTTTTTCTTTCCAAAATGTAAGCCTTCATTCTGGGCACTTGCACTGCCTGGTTCAAAGACAGCTGAAGCCTGTAGAAAAGCACATATGAAATCAAAATCCCATTGAGCACAAACATTTTGTAGACTTCTCATGTTTGACTTCATATTTCACTATGCATTTTACTACAGCTACATTAGACATCACGGGCAACAAATATTTTAAATGTAGGAGCATGTATATACCAATGCTCCTTTTTGAGTGTACGCTTTCTCTAAATCCAGGCTCCTGTTTGAGAGCCAGTATTATAATAGATAATGAACAGGTTCTCTAACACACTTAAGTATGAAGAATTGAGTGAGCAAAGGCCTGTCTTGAAGTCTGAAAACACCTTTCCTATTTACACATCAAAAAGCATCCAAGTGAGTAGAAACAATAATATCCCCCGTATCTTATTTACATACTTAAATTTGTGCAATTCAGATAAGTTTTATCTGTAATCACAAGGAAAAAATGTAGCACAATCATGCTGTGCAACTTCATGATGAAAACTTCATGCAATGGAAAGAGTTTCCTCATGAACAAAAAGAAACACACACACACACACACACAAAACACCTTACCAACCTGTAACAGATTTGCGTTAGGGTTTTGGCAGAGTCAAAAGAGGAAGAAAAAAGGATCAAGGCAAATTTAGGTTACTGCAAAAATGATTCTTAAAAAGCACATACATGGGAACCAGATTCTGAAGCTTATTGTATCCTTTTTCTACATATTATCCTATTCTCAAGAGTCTTGCAAACTTCATTTTTGAACTCCAAAGTATTGTAAGTCTCAGAAGTAAACAGAAAAGCATAAACAATGACTTTGTTTTCCAGGTGCTCACTTGCATAGCTTCTCCATGGTTTCTACAGCAAAAGCTTTCAGGAAGAGCCAACATTATTAAAGAAAAAAATGTCCTGCTGCAGCTTTTGTCCATGGTTTGTGTTATTTACCTGGAGACATAGAGCATTTTAATTAATACACAAAATAACAACAGAAAATGGTAGCATGCAGTGAAAGAAGTTAACTGATGCTTGAGGACAATAATTTGCTTATGATAACAGAGGTTCCAGCAGCTTTAGAGGAAGTTGCAGTTTGGCTTAATGTCCTTCTCACAAAAGGATTCCTGTGGTTTCTTCACTTCTCTCTAAAGGTACCAGGATTACCTTGCATTAATCCTTATATGATAACTGCAAGAACAACACTGAGGCTTCAGGGTTCTCGGGTGGAAAGCGCAGACTGCGAAGTCAAAGAAATCAAAGGGCTGGCACACCTCTGCTATGAAGACAGGCTGAGGGAGTCGGGGTTGTGTAGTCTAGAGAACAGAAGAGAGATGTCATTGCAGCCTTCCAGTACCTGAAGGGGGCCTACAGGAAAGATGGGGAGAGACTTCTTACAAGGGCAAGTAGTGATAAGACAAGGAGTGATGGCTTTATACTGAAAGAGGGGAGAATTAGATTAGATGTAAGGAAGAAATTCTTTACTGTGGGGGTGGTGAGGCGCTGGCTCTGGTTGCCCAGATAAGCAAGCTGTGGATGCCCCATCCCTGGAGGTGTTCAAGACCAGGCTGGATGGGGCCTTGAGCAAACTGGTCTGGTGGGAGGTGTCCCTGCCCATGGCAGGGGGGTTGAACAAAATGATCTTTAAGGTCTCTTCCAGCCCAAACTGCTCTGTGAAAAATCTTCTGTGAAAAGTCTTCCTAAAGTCAGAAACATTTCCCAGATATAGCAACATCCATTTGACATGCAATAGCTAGCCTTTGTGCATGGAGAGACAAAAGGAGCAAGTACTTTCCTGGTACTACTAAAAACTACAACTGTAAAATATCACAGAAAACAATATAAAGAGTATTTTAATAACTGAGGTGTCCAGGTTCAATGAAATGAATATAAATGAGTTTTGACCTGATTCTTACCTTGTTTAGAGCAGTAACTTCTTTCCTGTCCCTCCTCTACCTCATTTCTAAGCTATAATATCAGAAGGGAAAGCAAAATAGAATGGATACCTGTCTATAAATGCTGTGTCCTTCAAAAATGCACATACTCCTATAACATTTGACAAACAGGAATTTCATTGGATCAGCTTCTGCCTGAAAATCTAACCTAAACTAGTACAGTGGCAACATTTGATAACGGGAACAGAATCATGCTTTATGCTTCCAAGAAACTACAGAGATTTTCACAGGGATTAAATTAAAAAAAAATACAGAACAGGGTCAGTCCCTCTGTTGTGGCTGAGTAGCAATGGCTCACACAGGGGTGAGCAGACATACATCTTAGGTGTAAACTTCATTGCACAAATGAAGTAGGCTTTTCACTATGAGGAAATATTTTTCTGTTTTAACAGGGCACTCACTTCTCAACCGGTATCAGTCTTTTATGAGTATAACAGGACTTACATCCCATCTGAAGATCTAAAGAGGTACAATTTAAGGTGAATTTGAAAAGTTCTCTCTCAGAATTACAGTACAGAAACTGCAAAATGTTCATGGTTTAGATTACACTGAAGATTACCCCGTTCCTGTCATTCAGGAACTCAAGGGCTTCTACAGACTGATATTCATGCATGGGTATTACTGTAATTTCTTTCTGAAAAGTTCTGTCCTACCTCAACACTCTCTCTCACGTTACTCCTTACCATGCCTTCTATGATACCTGGCCCTGATGCTTACATTCCCTTGCAGGACCTACGTGAGACCAAGAACTAAACCACACTCATTGAAGAGACCAGTGATTTTTCATCCCAGTCAATTTATTTGATCCTCTGTTTGGCTATATAGCACAGAGAAGAGGACAGCACGAAGCAAGGTCTGTGGAGGGCAGAGGCTGGGACAGATGGGACAAGAGGGAGTACCTTTTTAGCCACAGCCACTTCAGTGAATCACAGCGTTTACCACTGCCATCTCAGACCTCCCCAGCCCTTAAAGCAGGTAGGGAACTCCCTTTAGCTCAGGCAACTACTGAGGTTGAATTTTGACAGGCTGACAGATCACACAGGGAAGAATTCAGTTCTGACAGTCCCTTCCAATGCTGTTTTTTGGATACACATCCAGGTTCTTCCAGTTCTCTTCTTGGTTCACAGGCTTCAACTGGTCTGAGCTGTGGCTAGCGTGCTTACAAGCACTGCCACGAAACCACATGCTCTGTAAGTACACAAACAGCCTCTGCTTTCAGTTACCAAGTGCTTGTGACCTGCTACCTCCTTCCACCACTAAACAAAACTAAGCCTGTACACATGCAAGTGCGTGGTTTGACCAGCTGGTCCTATAACCACTGCTCTTGTAAACACTTACCTCACCAGTGGATTGCGTGGTTGGGCTGACTTACCGTGGTAGGAGCAGCAACAGAACCAGCTCACTAACCCTGCTTATGCCAAAACCTTTTGGTTTCTGTGGATGGAGTCCTTACCACAACAGGGTGCTGTTCTTACACCTCTGTAGCATGTTATTGCAGAATTTGCTGCGACAGGGAACTGTTATAATCCTTCATTCCTTTAGAAATATTGACAGGACTGGTGAAAGATGTAAGAAAAATATAGCAGCGTTGAGAGAAGAGATACAAATTGAACTATTTGGTGATTCTTTATGATAATACACATCTGTCTCCTTCAGTTTGCTTAATTTCTGACTCCAACCAGTTTCAACTATGCTGCAGTCAGTAGGAGCTCTGACACCGACTAAATAGAGGTAAAATTTTACTTTTACTCTCTGAACGCTCTCCCTTGAGAGGAGAATAAGAACTCATTAAACTATGGTTTAACTTCATAAATCTCTTTGTCCTGTTCAGCTTAACTTGCTCCTTAATCTACATTCTGGCTTTTCAAAGCACTGGCACAACCAGGTATACAGAGCTAAAATATGAGTTCCTGCTCACCCCTACACTCTAAGGCCATCCACGCAATTCCCAAACACAAAAGCCTAAAACCTGAGCTTTAATGTGAATCCACTGAAGTCTACTTAAAAAATGTGCATGTCCGGTCACGTGAGTGATAGGGAACAGCAAAACACGCACATGCAAAAATGTTCCAGCGGTCTGAGATCTGAACTCAGGGCCTCACTCTTGTCGTTCATGTACAGGTTAAGCAGAGGTCCTTCTGTACATGGCAGGACAGCAGCTTATCTGCTAGCAGTAAGCAGTTTATCCCCTGAGACTTCAAGCTCCCTACTCTGCCTCCACTGGCCAAGCTTGTTATTTTTGGTCCAAGACTTAGTTTCTGGAAACCACATATATGTTCAAGAAAAAAAAAAGTCTAAATCATACATTCCATCTCACAGTGTCATTTCAATTGAAACCACTCATTTTCATGCAGAGAAACAGAGATACAAATGCAAAGTCATGTTACGTACACTACACCGGCCAACACAAATAACTAAGGCTCTGCTGACAAAACAGGGCTTCCTGTAACCATATATGCTGAAAAACAGATGCAACATCTGTTTGACATCCATTCAGACTCTTTAGCCTTAGTCTGGCTTCTTCCTAGCGAAGCTCGAGTTGACGGGCTCAGGGTGGACAGGGGAGAGGCAGGTTGGTGACAGGGAGCCTCAGCAGCAGCCCCACGCAGCTCGGGATTTCAGAGATGTCTTCCACAGCACACATCTGCCAGCAGCATCAGCCAGCGTGCTGCACACTTTGTTAAAGACACTGATAACTCTCAAGACAGCATAGCGATCTTGCATGAAAAGCAATTACCCTTAACACCATGACGCTGAGCCAAAATTTGCCCAAAACCACGTGGGAATTAGTGACTGAGGTGAAGCCTGACCCCATGCAGCCCCTCAGCTGGACCTCCACGAACCCAAAACTGAGTGTGCCTGCTGTGGGCACTAAGAACTGCAGTAAGAAGACAGCAATAGTAGCTTCACTATTAACCACAGGGAGGGGGGAGTTATTTGTCTTTATAAAGCAGCGTGAGCCCAGGCAAAACACACAGTTCTTTACAAACAGAGAAATACAAAAATGATACCTTAATTGCAAATATTTAAATTATTTACGCCATAAGTCTAAAATCTTGTCCTGAAGCGCACATTCAGCAGCCGTAGGGACCAATCCACTGACTTTAATGCACAGCTCTGCATAACTATCAGAAGAGCTAAGTAAGAAAGATCAGAAATCTTTGTTTCCCGTGGCTTGGATCAAAGCACCCGATGTATGGTGGGGTAGTGAGAGTGGCAGCAACTACAGTTAATTATGGACATTTTCAAACTCAGACCAAAAAGACTTAGCGTCGAGGTATTCCTACTCGTGTCTTTTGAAGAATACAAAAGATTTCACAGATCTAAGAGAGATGATTTTGCAAGCCAAGGGTCTGGTGGTCTGGTACTTTGCAACATGGCAAGTCCTGCTGTGCTACAAAAGCACGTAATCACGAAGCACAGCCTTTGCAGTTGGTAGTAGGGTCACGGATGTCTGGTTGTGTGATCCCTGCTTTCAAAATTCAGCAAAATGCATTATCCACAGTGTTGATTTGTATCTTGGTCTTAACTCGCAGGACTAAACTGACTTGAAGGCTGAAGAAATTTTTTCTGCAGAGGACTGTTCTGATCACCACCCTGCAATTTTACCGTGTTCAACCGTATCATTTGGTCAAAATGACCTACTATTATGCACAGAGGGTAAAACACAGAATCAGCTAAATATACGCATCCCCATAAACCAGAGTAGGAACAGAATACCTGGGACGAGGTAGTCATCCACACTCCAGTGCCCTAAGTCTGTAATTTGCAGGATTCACTTGTTTAAAAACAAAAACAGTGCTTTCTTTGCCATCCAGGAGACCAGAGAGATAATGTGAGTGAGTAAGTGAAGTCAGAGACACAATCTATTGAACACTTACTATTGGAAAGAAACCTGAGTATAATAACTACCTCCTCTGAGGACAGCCTTAGTCCTCTCCAATTCACGATGATACATCTGTTGCTGTAACAAGGATTGCTCATTGCAACAGAGAAAACATAAGCTGAAAACGTCCTTCAGTGCAGTTTAGCAGAGCCTAAGTAGCCCGGACTATACTAACTGCATAGATCTGCAAGAACCACCAGACAAGAGGATAAAGCACCAACTCCAGGGCAGCCACGCACCAGCAGTAAGTTGTAGCAGACACCGAAGGAACTGCCCTCTTCCCCCTACACTCCCAAGAAGCTTCTAGTTTATGGTGCTACTTTATCTCTCCAGCAAACTAAACTACTGAAGATTTCAAAGCCTTTTCTCTGCCACTGCATACTGCTTAATCCATATTGTGCTCCAGAAGCCACTCAACACGGCAAACAAAACTTACACTCACCAGCTGATCTGGAAGGAGAGTTTCAGTGGTTTCCTAATTAGCCCCCATGGTAAGCAGTTTATATGCAGAAGCACAGCATTTAATTATTCTTTACAGTCTGGTTTTGTGGTCAGATCAACCATCATCCGGTACTAGCTCTCAGACTGGTTTTCATGTTTCCCTAAACAGTTTTGTACTCTGTAGTACGCCGCTTCCAGCCACGTACAGACAGCTTTACTGTGAGACCCACAGGACCAGTCTCTCAACAGGTACAAAAAGAGGAAAACTTCCTTCCCTGCAAAACAAGCATCTGGCTTCTCGCAGCAAGGTGCCCACAGCTGTTGCCAGCAAGTACTCAATGCTACAGAAAGAAGGGGAACAAAAATCATTACTTACACAACATGGAAAAATGACCAGCGAGGGAGGGTTAGGATGGGTCCTTTCCCGACCACGATAACAAGCAGTTTACTCTGAAGCAGAATAATTGATTACTCGTTGGGGTCTGTGTGGCTGCAGCAGACAGCTAACAGCGAAAGCACAGCTGACGGTCACCGAAGGGCAGCAGTTGAAGGACTCCAGTCTGAGCTACAGCCTTTCTCTGCCTGGCACGGCTCAGTTCACCTCTAAGTAAGAACTGATTGCTGATTTAATTAAAAATTGGTCTGTAAAGCTTGCACAGTTTTAAAGTGGGAGTTGTCAAGGTGGCTGAGCTTCCTCCTACAGAACTAGTTTATGCAGCGTGTTTCGCACACCATAATTTCAGTACCTCCCACACAAAATCTGACCAGGAAAAAAGAAAACATCATAGCTTCCCATTTCGACTTGTAGACTTGTATGTAGTACATACGGTGATTCAGAAGCAAGGTCTCCATCTGTCTTGCGACCCAGTCACAGCAACTCCATTACAGACACTTATTTGCTGATATAACTCCAAAATTTTAGTAGGGAGGTTCTGTGGTCAGTTTCATAATGAACCCACAAACTTTTCAGGTGGTTTTCTGTCACACCTCATGCCATGACCTCAAATCTCATAAAGCAGGGCTCTCTGCCAGACAGGAGGGTTCAGAGAGAACTGCTACACGGTATTTAAGTCCTGGCACTTTTCCCTAAGGGATGGTAGGTGCTGGGGACCCTGTATCACAGGAGAGGATGTACTGTCAAACACATCCAAACTGATGGATAGTTACAGTGGTTGTAGCAGTGGAGGAATTCACATCACCTCTAATAAATCAGTGAAAACATATAGACACAACCTGCACATCTGAACAGTCTCATTCTCTCAAAATAAGATTTCATAAGACTCACACATTCATATAACCCTTAAGATGTCAGAGGCTGGTGCAAAGTAATTATACTAAAAAACTCAGAAGACCTCTGAAGAGAGAAAACAGGCTCTGTGAGTTTAGAGCAGGAAAGCCACCAAAATACATGGTATAAAGCCATACACTCGATACCTGACAGACGCTCTGACAATGGGTCTTTTGTCTTCATTAACAACTCCCTCACAATTTGGGAATTGGCACTTGATTATCCACTGATATTGTGCAGCTGAAAAAAAAATATTTAAAATACTCCCTGCCAACATACCAGGAAGGCTGCAAGATAAATTTTTTGCAGGTAATTTGGATAACCATACATAAAACTTAGGATGTACATTCAGGTTAATTGCATCTAACTGAAGAACATCTACTAGAGAACATCCTCCTAAAAAGATCATTCATGGCTTGATCTTAAAAGGTAATTAGCAACTGAGGTTTCTACCCTACCCAAGCCCACTCCTCACTTTAGTAAAGTCTTCTAGGTGGGAAGCACTTGAATCAGAAACATGCTTTTCATCTGTTCATCTAGACCATGGCTTAGTTAACAGGACTTGCCTCACACCACAATATGAACAAGAGTTACCTGTTACACTGCTGAATGTGTCCATGCCCAAGTTCTGCACCTCTTTTCCTCTCCCTCTTACATCCTGTCAGACCCATACATCCTGCAACATACAGAAAATGGTTCCTTTTCTTTTTTTTTTCCATTATGGAGATTTTTTCACAATGGAGATTTATTTTTTTTCCACTATAATAGTTAGCAATTCTGCTACATGTCTTTATTGTATTTAATATTTTAATTTATTGGTTAGAATTTTGAAGAGTCTTTAGCATTTCTGAGAATGCTGCTTATGTTCACATGCAGGTTAGCACCAGTAATTTATTTCTAAACTGGCAGCAAGCCAGGACAAGCTTACTCCAACTGCCCTTTAGGATGCCGTCGTCATTCTGGTTGCTACATAAATAAGTGGTTAGGAAACAGGATTGCTACCTTGCAATTGCTATTCTTTATCCCATTTCAATCACATCTTCTGCCATCCACACATCCCATATATTATGGTTTTGATCCAATCCCAGATCATTTGATTAAACCCAGCTGTAGCGCACGCAGTATCTGCCATCAGGTAGGAAGAAGCCATCATCATTTTTGAGGCAGCAATCACCGCAGATCCCAAGAGCAATCCCAAATAACAACACATCTACTCTCTGAGAAGTATGCCACCCAGGTGATTAACAGAGAAGACTGAATTCCTGTCCCACCACAGCTGGGACAGAAGCCCAAGTTTCCTTGTGCTTTTTTTCATCTTCTTCTCCCCTTCTCCCAAGTGTTTCCTGCATTCACGTTCACTACTGCACCATGCACTGGCTCGAATGCCAGCTAAACAGCAATTTAGAAGGCTGACAGGAGGCACTAAAGCAAATGCTGCTGGCTACACCCTGTTTTATCTCTGAGTTTCTAGCCCAGGGTTCAACTAAAGAAAATAACTAGGCAAATGTACAAAAAAAGTGTAAACCACCCCCAATTGCTGCTCTTGGTATCACCATGTTCAGGCAAGTTCAATTATTAAATTACTGCACGTGTGTGGGTGTACATACAATTAGGGAAGTATTCTTCTTGCACACTTCCTGTTTTAAGAACAGGACAACCTATCACAAATTATACAGCCTGCGAGACCAGAGCCTATCACCCCATCCTTCTCTGTTTGCTCTAAAATAAAGCAAGATTAGCTCCATTTATGTCAGAGACACACTGATGTGGCACTCCCGAGAATTCAGGACAAAAACCACCACTCTGAGATTTGTTCTTTAACATACCCACTGAAGGTAACGTGAAAGATGCAGTGTAAATAATACATAAATTTAGTGAACACGATCACTATAAAGGAACATGATAAATGAAAGGAGAAAAAACTTCAAGTACCAACTATATCAGTTACAATTAAATGGGAATATTTACTATGGCTGGGAAAATAGGATTTTCCCAGCTCTGGAAATCATCACCACTCTTCAGTTTGTTTCAGCTCCAACTATTTGTTTTTTTTAGAACAAATACAAACAACAGTATTGTACTTTCCAGTACTTACTGAAAGAAAGAAAACTAGTGAAAACAACAGGCAACACTGAAATGGTCTGAAAGTTACAAGAGAAGCTAACTTGCAATACAAATACACATTCAAATTCAGGTACCTTTTTGACCTGGATTGCACACAGGAGTTAAAACCAAGCTTACAGCAGTACAACGATCACACTGGTAAGTTTCAACACAAGATGATGGGTAACTCAGATGTCCATCCAGAAACAATACCTGCCCAACACACTTTAAGCCAAATGAAATAATAACCCCCAGGACTCCCCCAGAATAGCTGCCACCCATGGTAGGCCGGACACACAAAACTCTTGCTTGTTGACAGCACTCTTTGGATATCCTGATTCACATTTCATCCGTGTGGCAGAGATCCTGCATCCAGAGTGTGAAACAGCATAACTCCATACCTAACAGCTCCTCACACAGAAGAGATTTCAGCATACGGTTGCTAGAAGATATGGGGTAACACTTGCTTCTCGCATCACTATTGTTGGGACTGTAGGATTCGTGGTTTATTACCGTTTATTGCAGTATCAGGCAGATGTTAAGGAACAGCTCCACTGAAAAAAAATGCAGGAAACATTACATCAAGAACTACACTTCTTGTGTCTTCGGACTTAGTCATGTTTCTGTTCCTGGAGCACCACCAGGCAGACAGGTCCATGTGGGTACCCAAGGACCAGCAAGTAGCCTCAGATGGAAGAGGTCCTGGGGACTCAATGGCTAAGCCAAGAGCTGTGTCTGCGTGCACGGGTACTGGGACAGCTGAGAAAAGGGGATCTCTGTGGGAAACACTACATCTCAGTTCATTCTTTCAGGCCTCAGCATCTCCAAAAACTGAAACAACCCCTGCTGTTACCCTGCTCTCTGCTTTGAGCTGAAACACTGGCACTCACACAGATGATCTTCAGGAATAAACCTGCAGTAAAAACACATTTTCACTTAAGCTATACTTGTTCTAAGCAGAGCATAAGAACTGAGGTGTGCCTTGACGAGACAGGTGTAATAAGGAGCACAGAATAGCACAAAACTGTGCTAGAAATGCATAAATTTACCCCATAATCAAATTAACACATTTCCTAAAGTAAAGCAGCAGCCTTTTTTTGTAGGAAACATGTTTCCATTTAAGTTCTGTGATTCAGATTTAAAATCCAGTCTCTATGCCAGTTTTTGCAGATTATCAGTCATACCCTGCTATCATAGCCATACGCATTCACTCGTGTTTACAGATCAGAAACAAACACCTGCCAACATTGCAATTCACTACTTTAAATCTTGTGAACTTGAGTCTTAAAAACGCTTGAAAAACAGCTTTTACATCAGGTAAAATATACTGGACCATCGTATACTCCTTCCTTTAGTTTAACTAATGAAACAAGACTAACCTGTCTAAAGAGACACTTAGCCTCTATCATTAAGAACAGCATAAATTGTGTTGAATTTAATACTAATGCCTCATAGTATTACAGCAGCAATATGAATGGTGATCAGGACATAATTAAACCCTGGAATTTACAAGCGGCAGGGTGACATGAACAACATGATAATATACTATCTATCAGCTTAATTTACTGCATAGCTGAGCACAAGCCTATATTAAGGGCAACTAATGGCCTTGCCTTAGAAATCTAATAATTACAAATAATAACTCACCAATTCCACCCTTCTGGACTGAACATCAGATTATATGGCATAATAAACAATCACACATTAAATAAGCGCATGAAAAAAAATCCTGATGAGCAATTCGAGCAACTCCCAGCTACCTATCAGAGCTGATGGGGTGGTAGGGAGTGAACCACCTATGCCCCTCAATTGACATTGCCTAAACCAGGCTAAACTCTGACAGGGCTTAGGACTGAGCAAGTTTGGACTGTATGACTTACTGGGACAACACAGGTCCTCCAGGGCAGACAAGCACATCCTGATCAGCTATGCCTTGCTCAGCACCGATGCCTCCTTGCTGCACGTCCTGGTTGGCACCAGGACATGTGGTGCAGCTGCACCACGCTCATCAGAGTGCTTGAGCTGGGGAGCTCTTCTGGCCCTCCTGTGTGCTTGGTCCAGCTCATCAATGCCCTGTCCAAGAACATCGGTGACACTAGCATGGATACGTGGACTAGTCTGGTAGGGGAAAGCTGCCACCGCTGTGACTGACAACATGGCAGAAGTTTCAGCTTTCAGATCATGTGTGGGTCACTGCCATAGCCAAGTGCATAAAGCCAGTGAATTCATTGCTCTTGGGAGGAGTGTAAGGCAGCGGTAAGATGTAATGGAATTTGGGATGGAATTCAGATGTCCAAATGGAGGTATTTCTGGTGTAGACTTCAGCAAGTTGGTTCTTGCCTAAACTTCCATCATAGTTAACGGAGTAAAACTCATTTCTACAACATGACTCACCTCATTTTAGACACCCAAATTTCATCAGATACATCAAACTTAAAAGTGATCACCGGCCTCCCCTGACAATAAAAGTATCCTAAGGCAATCAGCTCAGATGTGCAAGTCTTTAAGCTGGAAGCTGCAGATCTCTTTTATAACATCCCTTCTTGCCCTCTCTAGCACGTAAATTATGGGCATGCTGTTTTGTGTTTGATTTAAGAAAGATGGGCAAAGATGCATACATATAAGACAAGGTTACATTAATATATCTAACATTGTGTGATTCTTTGATGCAGGGCATTTTTACCAAAATAAATAAATAAATAAATAAAATGATGTAAATACTGTATTAGGTCTTTATGAAAATGAATGAGTAATTTTTCTTTACTGATTTTTAATACAAGTCGTATAGCAGTGCTTCCCAAAACTGATGATACTTCTACAACAGACCACAAGACAAAAGATTGGGTATTGGGTTTACATGCCAAGGGCTTGGTAGCAGGGGTATGCAGGGGTGGCCTCTGTGAGCAGAGCCCAGCAGCTGCCCCATGTCAAAGCAGGGCCAGCTCCAGCTGCTCCAAAAGGGACCCGCTGCTGGCCAGAGCTGAGCCATGAGCAACACTGGGTGGGCCTCTGGGAGAGCAGAGTTAAGGGAGGGAAAGAAGTGCTGGGCAACAGCAGCTGGGAGAGAGGGGTGCAGCTCCCAGCCCTGCAGCCCCCACGGGCAGTGCAGCAGGAGGGCAGGAGGTGCTGCAGGCAGGCAGCAGCAGTTCCCCTGCGGGCTGTGCAGGGAGAGGCCCCTGGTGGAGCAGGCTGTCCCCCTGCAGCCCATGGGTCCCACACGGAGCAGATCTCCACGCTGCAGCCCCCCCATGGGTGGAGGAGCCCCCCATGGAGCAGGTGGATGTGGCCTGGAGGAGGCTGCGGCCCATGGAGAGCCCCCGCAGGAGCAGGCCCCGGGCCGGAGCTGCAGCCCGTGGAGAGGAGCCCACGCAGGAGCAGGGGGCCTGGGGGGAGCTGCCGCCCACCCGTGGGGGACCCGTGCTGGAGCATGGGGGATGGATGGACCCCGTGGGACGGAGCCGTGTGGGAGCAGTGCTTGAAGAGCTGCTGCCTGTGGGCAGCCCCCACAGGCTTGGTTGGGGAAGGACAGCATCCCTGGGAGGGACCCCATGGGGAGCAGGGGCAGAGAGGGACCCTGACAGAGTGGCAGAAATGAAGCATCAGGGACTGACTGCAGCCCTGTTCTCTGCTGCCTGTTGACACTTGGGGGGAGGAGGTGGAAGAGAGTGGATGGGGGCAAGGTGTTTGTAGTTTGCTTTTAGTTTTTCACTGCTCTAGTCTGCTAGTGACAGGCAATACATATTAATCTCCCTACACTGTGTCTGTTTTGCTTGTGCCAATAACTGGTGAGTGATCTCCCTGTCCTCATGTCAACCCATGAGCTGTTTTTATCATATTTTCTTCCCCAGTTCTTCTGAAGAGGACAAGTGAGAGCACAGTGTGGTGCTGCTGAACTGCCTACTGGTGTGAAGTCACCACACATACACACGACTTAAAATGTAGAGGACAATAAAAAAAAAAAAAATCTCTTACATTTTCAAATCCCACTGGGGGCTTCATGGGTTTAATACAAGCACTGGTATCCTCACACATACCACACTGAAACTTTAAAGTCACTCCTTCCAGACTTATTGCTATTCAACAGATGGCAATTCCCCTGGTTTGATACATGGAAAGAAATACAATAAAACAAAGAGTTTGGAAATTCAAACAGGTTAGCCACTAATGTTACAGAGAGAAAATCCTCCTGGCATTCACTGCAGTAACTTTACCTGCAGAAGTCTGTAACACCTGAAATATCACTGGGTGAACATGGTGGGGAGAACTCAGTAGCAATTATTAAGCAACATTTTTAGAAATCTATTGAACAATTTGCCCTCCCCAGAGGACAGTGTCAGAAACTAGTATCTCTTTCTTGTTCATCCTTGCTTGCTCGCAGGAAGCTATTTTCGGTCTTACCTACCTGAGGAAACTGACTGCTAAATTCACATGGCCTCCACCCATGCCCTTATAAATTCAGTTTCCTTCCAGACACCTGATTTTAACTACACTGAACATGTTTCTGTGAGGACTAGGGCATGAAATTAAAAGGCTGCAGCCGGTTGAATTCAGAGTCCCAGGGCTAAATCCTTTATCCAACGTATCATAAGCACTCCCTATTACTGTCTGAAGCCTTCTACCGGAACATAAATGAACCTGTTTTACCTACCTTACTCTCTCTTAGAAGACCTCAAGCTCAGATTGCCTTTTAATCCCAACCAGTTCCTAGAAGAGAATGACGTTATGCCTGACTCCAGAAAACAGAAGTTTTATCAGTGGTGACTGGCACCACCCCTTCCACAGGCCTTTACGTATATGATAAGGTTAGTTTTACAGCCAGACAGTTTACAAAGTGAGGAAGAAGATAGTTCTGCTGCCTCATTAACAGACACCCTCTTTTTCATGTACTCTCATCCATCATTGCATCTGCATTTTGCTGCCTCTATCAATGGAAAGTAGCCTTGAGAATTTTGGAAACTGGCTCTGCAGCAAACCTAAGCGTCTGAGTGGAAGGACCAGCTTACACAATTGTCTCCCTGTTCATGCTCTAGTTTTACAAGAAACAGCTGGATCATTAATAACAATATTTGCAATTCTGCCTCTAAAAAGTGTGCTGGCACTTGTGTTTGGGTGAATGTATTTTATAAAGCACTGCAAAGCAGGACTCAGGGCTGTCTAGTGGTAAAAGCAGGAGCAAAGTTGTGCTTCCTCTAATCCCTCAAAAAGAGAGGGGAGCTGCCTAGCTATGTAGTCAGGGAGGAATGCAGAATTCCCAACTATTTTGTATGTAAAGAATTATTTTTACAAATTCCTTTGCTATCAGGACACAAAGGAAATCAAATTGTGTTTCACCTGTGCTGTGCACTGTGGGGATCAGCCACATTTTTTAGAGTAGAAGCCCACGCCTGCAAGTAGAATGAATTGTATGATCCAAGAGGTATTTTCCTCTTTATAACTTTAGTAAAGCCATTAATGTAGTCAAGTTGTGTTTGATGTCTATAATCAGTACAATAAACCAAGAAGAAATTGGATTATAAAAGCTACATTAATAGAAGACCTGGTGTTCAAATGGCCTCTAACAGTCCACCTGTAGTAACTGCACCTGCAACCATCTCTCATTTGGATACTCATGAATGCACCCTGATCAGTCCTGTTCCAGGGACTGTTACGTTGTCATCAATGCATAAACACAGACTTTTGTACACACATGTCATTTTACACGGCATCCCAAACCCTTTGTCTCAAAGAACATCAATTCAATTAACAAGTAGTAATCAGTTATTTGTTTAAGGTAAGCTCTGCTGTAAGATGTAACCACAAACTTCTTATCAAAACCAATCCCACTGCCCCTTGTGTAAAGTGTATTTCCTCAAGCATTTAGAGAGCAGCAGATGAAAGCAAGAACCATGTGAGTAAGTCATCTGCCCAAGGTCACACTGCAGGCCAACAGCAGGCCAAAGTACAAACCCACAGTTGCCTCATTCAGAGGGCTGCCATCTGTTCATAAGGTAGACTCCAAATACATTCCTGAAGCAGACTTTGGCTGCTTTCTTAAACTGCTTTTAAGCTTCTACTTAACTCAGTTTGAATCTGCTTAAAGAAAAAACAATTTCCACTGGACAATGGAGTCCTTTGGATCTAATGGATTCGCACTGGAAATGAAATAAGTCTGGACTCGTAAGATGACAGAAAAGGTAGTGCAAAGTTGTCATCTTCTTACCCCTCAGGAAGTTTTGCCTCTGACCTGCTAGGAAATTGCACTTTGTTTACAGTCTCAATGTTTTTAAACTAGAATTGTCATGGGTCATAGTTATTAAACAGCATTTTCAACCTGCAGGCAGAGCAGGAAACAGTAGAAGTGAGAGAATATGCCATCTCAGGTTTTTGGGAAAGTATGGGCACGACTCATAAGGCCTCCTGGGGCAGATCAAAGATTAGAGAATGAATTTGATTTACTTCATGGGTTCACCTTTGTCTCCCGTGTGTCCTCTACTCCTTCATTTATTTGGTTGATAGCCACCTCTCTTTCACTGTCTTGTTCATTAGCCCTGGAAACTGTACCCCCCCCCCCCCCTCTGAAGAAATAGCAGGATTTTGTATTGAGGGGACTTAAGGCATCCTCTAAATCATTGTCTGAAAATACAGATTTCTGAGGATCATAAAGACAAACGGTATAAAGGGTATAAACCTTAGAGATGAGAGAAAATGCAAAAGTCTGGCTCCGAGGCTACAGGGACCAGCATCTTCCCTCCCTTACCTGCGCCTCCTTCCAGCACAGCAGCTCTCTCCATCGATCTGTGACTAACAGACAACACAGCAGTTACTCATTCACCGAGGGCACGCAGTGTAAAGGTCTCTGTGTTTGAACTTATGTAGGCGATTCTCCAATTTGTGTGTACATTTGGACTCTTAACACACTGAACAGTTTTCCGGAACTAGATTTTTTTTTGATCAGGAAACTGAAGGGATCCATCTCAACAGCTCTGACAGGTCTGGTAAGGTGATGCAGAGACTTTGTTTTCAATAGAAATACTTTCAGGTGGTTCGTAGAAGTGCTAAGACATGGCCAAATGACTTGATCCTCAGAGGACTAGTTTTATTTGGGGGGGGTGTGAAAATTTAGCTGTTAAGACTAGTTGTGGTAGTTAAGGCAGAACTCTACCTGGAAGCCCCTGGGAGTACTCTTTGCTCTCTGACTTATGACAAATTGCCCACTATGTGTCTAAATTCAGACCTCTCCCAGAAGCAGGGTCTGAGACACCAGTTCTATGCCATAAAACCCAATTCCATAGTAAAATGTGGAACACAGACTAGGATTATGTACAGTCAATATATTATTGACAGTGCCACCAATCTAGGCACTCTTTATACTATTTTGATAGCTTGACTCCAGTTCCTTAAGATCCAGTCTCAGCAGCTCTGCTACCAGCATTCAGATGTCCCTGAGAGGTGTGCAGACCCCTGCACGAAGGACACACGGCCCCCAGGCATTTTGCAGCTGTTCTGCCTTGCCAGGCAGGCTGCACTACTCAGAAGTGGAGGAATAAGCATTTGTTGTATTTTCCAAACATCTGATAAATGGAAATGGGCTTAAGCTGTAACATGGGAGGTTCTGCTTAAATATGAGACAAAACTTTTTTTTTTACGGTGAGGGTGACAGAGCACTGGAACAGGCTGCCTACGGGGGTTGTGGAGTCTCCTTCTCTGGAGACATTCAAAACCCACCTGGACGCGTTCCTGTGTGACCTGACCTAGGTGTTCCTGCTCCGGCAGGGGGATTGGACCAGGTGATCTTTCAAGGTCCCTTCCAATCCCTTCACAGAATCTGTGATTCTGTGAAATGCACCTCCTCCAAGCCAAATTATCGTTATCCCATTGAAGGAAGAAATCAGGCCTCCAATTGCTAATAAACATAACTGGGGCTGACAACCACAACAAATTTGAGGGGAAAATATTTTAGTTCAGGAAATTATCTTGTCCAAGACTCCATTATAAACATCACAAGTTGTTTCTTATAGAGATGTAACTTATAAGGATATGTATTACATACAAAGATGTTCATTACAAGAAACCAAATTCCTTCAAAACTGCTTACCATTGATCTCTTCTGTTCAATATCCAAAGGCCTAAGTGTATATCCCATCCCAACTCTCTTTACATAGATGCAAAATCTCAATTAATTCTTCCACCCAAATTCCATCCAGAGTGAAGGAGCTCAGTGCTGAGCGCTCAGCTGGGAGTTCCCCTCCCTTCTTACCCAATGCTGGGAGAGGATAGGTACATCATATAATTACTATTTTTTTGCCAGGCAACCACTGCTGTCAACACCCTTCCTGTGGAGCACTTTAAATTAACCTCCTGCATAAGCTATAGAAGGACAACAAAAGCCCTCACCAAGTTAATGAAACTCTTTGCCGCTGAAATGACACATCTACAAAGTACAGGTAGCCCAAAACAAGGGGATAAGTTGGATAGAAAAAATAAATAAAATGAAATAAAATAAAAGCCAGAACAGCACTTTCCTTCCACTTAGTAAAATATTCTAATTTTTAAAAAATACAAAAGAATGGGAGGAAAATCTTACCCCTTTTAGCACCAAAAGGATTTGATGCAGGTTACCCAAAGTTACTTCCCTTCACAACCTCACCAAGACACAGAAGGTTGTAGACATAAAACGTGTTGCAACCAGAGGTCCTGCAAGTCCTTGCTTTCCTCTGAGACAGGGAGTGGACAGCTCTGCTTACAAGTGAGGGACTTTTAACCAGGTGCAGTGCCCAAACTGGTCAGTCCAGCCTAGTGCTGTCCTGGTTGCCTGGAACCAAAATGCTGGTGAAAAAGAAAGGCATCTTTCTGACAGTAAAGGGGAGGAAGCAGTGACTAAAGGAAAGGAGAGGTGAATGCAAACTCTGCTCTCTCCCCTCATCTCTCTCAAACAACACAGGCACTGAGCTGTCCCTTCTTGCCTATAATCACTGGATGGAAGGAACCATCTAAGTGGGAATTGTCTTTTAAAAATGGGTCTTCCAAATGCAATTTTGCTCCAGAGAGTTACTGAAAAAGACCTCGGGGGAAATCCAGAGCCACACAAATGGTATGCAAGCAAATGACCTACCTGCAGTGCAAACTGTAGCTCTGTTGTGCTGTCCAGGATCAGCCCAGCCTAAAATAAGATCCTACTGCCTTCCTGTTAGGAAAACATTTCAGCAGTCTTGAAGAGTGCTGCTTAAAGTACTAGATTAAACTGAAGACTGCTCTGAGCTCAGACAGGTATTAAAAAGGTCAAAATGTCTATTTCACAGACTTAATAAATTCATAATAAATTCATAATAAATTTCACCTCTTTTCCTACTTCCTGGCTTATGAACAGAAAGATGGGTGCCACACTAACTGCACAGTTGTAGACAAGAACTGAATGTCAAATAGAGGTCTCCAGACCCAGAAGTTCCTGTCTGAGTTCAAAAATGCAGGACAATCAGAATTGTTTTTACATTTTAAGCAATGGCACCGCAAGCAAGGAGTGTGTGCAGACTCCTTTTCTGCACCAGAAAGCCTGTCTGCTGCTTTCTCAATTCTATCTGCTGGATGAAAGTAATTCTCTTTCCATATCCTTAAACTAACACAGTATAAAAAAGGTCTAACTGCTGAACAAGTTTTTCATATAGAACATTTCTACTTTTTTATGCTAACGTGTCATAGCATCAGAGGTAATCAAAACCAACATAAAGCTGCCAAAAGCAGCGGCACATCTCAAGGGTTCTCCTGGTACCACCTTGTGGATTGGGACCTGCAGGAGGAACTTCAGTTGCTTCACCTTCTTGGTACAAGGATGTTGCATGGCAGATAAAACCTGCTGCATTAACAGCAGCACAAGGTGATTCTCAAAATAAAAACCTTTTAGCCTCCTAAATACATGTATGTTGTACACAGTAGGTATGTGTTTTAAATCTGACAATAAAATCCTGTTATCAGCTCGAATTCTCCTCTCATCACACTAAGACTCTGCTGTAGATCTCTACAAAAGCACCAGAGGCATTTAGGAAGTTGTTAGGGAAGAAGTTTTAGGATGATGTGCACACGTCAGGGTCTCCAGGCCATTGTTAGTTTTAGTCAACAGGAGCACTGAACTACAAGGGATCTTGTTCACTGGGCCCAGTTTTATTCTTTCCCAAAAATCATCAACCTGTCCATGACCCTGCTAACATCACTGTTACAAATAATTTTTGGGTTTTGTGCCCAGAGCTGCGTCCTGCTTGCAGTGCTCAACATCCATCCCAACAGCAGTGCTGACACGTGTCCAGACAGCTAATCCAGATCTGAATCATGGTTCACAAAAGGTGACTGCTAAGTCACTAGCATAACACATTTATCTTCCATAATTTACTCTTACGTGTGTCGTAAGGGCTTATTTTCAGGCCTTCTAGGAAGGGTCTTGTTGCTTCCTCTTAGCCAATAATCCTTGTAGAGTATCGGTATTTCAAGCTGTTCCTCACACAAGTATCTTCATGAGCAGCTGCAGCAGCTCTCTAATGAATTGTTATTGTAAAAGGACTTCGCACCCTTTTTTCACAGGTTCTGTGCAAAGACGTTATATTATTGAATACTATTTTTATGATCCTTTTTTAGACAGCAAGAAGATTACAATGAAAGCAAGGCCTCTGGAGTGATGGGGTGGCTGTTTAGTCAATGCCTGTCGTGGACGTTTGCCACAGTTCCTCTGCTGGCTTAACATACAGGTGTCCAGACAAAAACCTGGCCAACTATTACTCTGTATTCTGTCAGGGGTTTTAGAGCTGTCACTCCTGTATCCTTCAAAACAAGCTTTACAGTGAACTGGTGTGCAGTTTTGGCACATCAACAAGTCCTGTGCTTGGATGCCATCTAAAACATTGATCTGTCATGTGCTCGCCTGCTCGGTTGCCCGTGGTGTGCAGAGCAATTTCAGAACATGCACTGGTGACAGAAGCCTAGACGACTTACTAACTGCACCGTGTTAAAAAGCACACGCCCTAGTCACTAATTCCAGCAGCAATCTCCTCTCGTGTTGTCCAAACAACCTCCTAATAAGCAAAGGCTGATAAAAGACTTAGGAAACCCACACAGCTCTTTCACAGATGGACTTTGACAAAACCCCAAGTCGCAAAACACAAACTACCAATAGCTCTTCACTCTGCAGTGAAAAAAAAACAAACTACACAGCAAATTGACTGAATGCCGCTGGATTTACTGTGGGATTTCAAACGGGAGGTCTGAACTACTTCTGATGTGGCACGTGTTGTGAGAACGGATGGACCCCAAACACTCCTGTGTACACGGCAGACGCGGATGTATTTACATGGAGCAATGCGAGCTGCCCCTGGCATCTGTCCTGCTGCAGAAATCTTTGCAAGCACAAACAACCACGGTGAGAGACCAGCACCCTCATGGCCATTTACCACAGTCCTTTAGCCGAGATCCCTAGCGAGACAGGCTGTTGGAGCTGCCGGTAATGGCCATTTTCCTGATACGACCACTTTGTGGCAAACAAAGCTAACTTGACAAACTGACATTTGCTGTGCATGGTTAATAATAATAATAAAAAAAAAAAAAACAGGAATGGGCCTGGTTATTACTTCTGTTGTCCACTCAAGTCAACATCAGTACTCTCTGTCTTAACCCTCGCATCATGTTTGTTCACAAAAACTCCACCGCAACTACAATTGACAGCAATGCTCAATTCCAGATACATGCTAATGATATTAATGCATGTTTGTGGCCTCTAATGCTCACACAGGCTAACATGCAACACTGATTTTTACTGGCATCAACTCTGTAAGAGAGAGGACAGTAGCAAACATTTCACAGTCAAAAACTTTAGGTTAAATTTGGTTAGTTTCTTCACTTCAGCTGCTTTGATTTAAAATGGCTCGGAGCTGTCCTACATTCTGCAGCCAGTTTCAGACCCAACCGCGTGACACGAGGAACTAAGACACTCTGCAATATAGCTAAGGCTTCCCTGTCCCAGAAAATGGGATTTGTGGATGTCACGATGAGAAAAGATGACACAAATGCTTCAGGTTGCTTTCTACCCAGCCCAGGCTCCTCAATTCAGAATACCAGGTTTTCAGCCTTGTGGTGCCTCAGTGTCACATCTCCTTTTAAAGAAGTTTGAAGGCAAAGAGACCCGATCCAAATTGCCAGCATCACTCCAAACACTAGAGACCCTACCATGAGAAATAAATAACCTAAAATAAATAAACCTAAACTTACCATCTCAGTGACCTGATGAAAGTACATCCTGCCCCCATGCTAGCAGCCATGCTAGTCTTCCCTATGTGTCAGCACCAGCTCTGCTCTAATTAGCCTCTTGAAGATACAAAGTTTTTTTTTTTTTTTTTTTTTTTTTTTCTCATTATTTTTTTCCTCAGGGAGAGAGAAGAGGATTGACTTGTCTGTCAGATTAATTTCCTGGGCTGAAACAGTCCTAAGGCCAAACAGGAGATAGAGAGAGACCCGACTACATCTCTGGGTATACGCTAGCTATCAGATCAGTTTGGCTGTGTGTCGTAAAACTTCACTCTCAGCTCTACATCGCCTGTGCCCTGTTAGATGATTATTCCCAAAAGTAATTTGACTGACAAAGATCTCTAAAAACATATGAAGCATGAAACATTTCCGCTGCAGCTGGGGGTAAATAAGTTGGCTGGGTGGAGCTTTCCTTATCACATTTATTGGATTTGGTGATTCAGGTCTGAGGGTTTTTCACATCTGAGACAAGATATATAGAAATGTTTGCAGTCTTCCCAGAAAGAAAGAAAGAAATGGGAAAAAGAAGTGAGTCTGTCTCCTGGAAAACTGTCTAGCCTCTTGGTTTCTCATCTGCTACAGGAACATATTAACACATGACTGAACAACTTTAAAGACTAGTGGTGATTATGGCAAGTGAGAAAGCATTAGGAACGTTTTATCTGGCATCCTTGTGGAGATGCTTTTTTCATGTTATTTTACTGGCTGCCAAGATGGATGAATAATAATGTTATGCTAACTGTTTATTACAACTGATTGCAAGCAGATGAGAACAGCTAAGTCACAGAAATCTAACACGAAGAATTTGACAGAGCAGCCAGATGGAAATTCCCTTGGAAGAACAGTCTCTGTAAGGTATTCCACCTCTGTTTTCCCAGCAGGGTATATGTGGCCCTTTTACCTTCTCCATGGCAGATTCTCCAGTAAAGACTGATCCCTGCAGGTGTTCCTTCACTTGTACAGCCTTCAGTAAGGTAAATACAGGGTGAGGTGGGTATTTCATAAGCATTTAGATGAGACTGTGGATTTCCTATTGGAATTGCTGGTCCCCAGCTGAGAGAAAATTACCATAATTTGTTAGGGTGGGCAGAATCTGGCAGCCCCATAGAGGCAAGGCTGCCAGAGCTGCGTGCCTCCAGGTCCAACTTGCTGCAAGGAACACACACACACAAACACGTACACAGTACCCATGCACACACACATGCTCACTGAACACCCCTTGGTAAGTCCCGTGCAATCCTGAAATGCTCAGCTCCTGCATCCCATAACGTGTCCCATACCTCCAGGCCGCAGTCTGTAAGGTGCTCCAGCTCTGGTCCTTCTTGATGGGTTCTTCTACCAGCCCACAGGGCTGAGGCTCTGCTGGGGCAGCTTGGAGGCAGCCCTTCCTCACAGTCCTTAATTTGGGTTCCCACCTGCCCTTAGGATGGGCCTTGCTGGGCTGATGGCTCCCGTGATGGGCCTGGGGCAGCCCACACAAGTGTTACGTGGACTCTCCCTGACACTGCCTCTGTGCTCTGACGCTGGCAAGCTTTTGGCATATAACCTAACAGAGTTAGGTTATCACCACTTCTTCAGCAAGCACATAGGCCAGTATTGAATGAAACAAGGATAATCCAGAAATTCATGTAGCCTCTCTCTAAGGACTTACAGCGTCACCTGGATTCAAAACAGACTTGCTCTTGGCCACTTATTTCCCCCATTTTTCCCAGCATTACACATGACACACCCACCAGACAACCTTGACACAAAGCCTGGATAAAGCCTGACAAAATCCCAAGGCATGTAGTAGCTAGGTATGTTTACCTTGTAAAGATACATTTAAAATACAGGAAAACTAAATGGCAATTTGAATGCAGGCATCATCTAGGTGAATTCAGATGGGGATCTCAGTTTGATTCACTTGACTCCTAGACATTTGCACTGGACCTGTTGCTTCAGCTTTAACTTCTGAATTTTGTTTTCAGCTCCTACTTGAGCCACAAAACTTTCACATCCTCAGCTCCTAGGGCACAAAATAGGATCTACAGTACAAATAAAGTTTTTTAGCCATTGCTGAAGGACAGCTGAGCTTGTGTGAGTACAGCCACCAGACACCCTGCTCCTACTTCTTACAAACATACAAAATCTATAATGGAATTAAACTTCTTTTTTAAAACAACAAAAACATTTTTTCTTTCTGTATTTCTAGAAAATACAGTTCTTCCACGGACTCTAGTTCCTTTGACCAAACTCCAGATGAGTGCTTGGGAGGAAAGAATGTAATGCAAAGTTTCAGAAAACCTGGAGCACTGAAACAAAAACACAGATTCATAGCTCCTGCTTTGTTCATTCAAATCATTTTTCTCATTTCCATGGGGAAAGTATTTGTATGTCTGCAGTAACAGCCAACAACACGTTCAGAAATGGCCTGTGTGATGAGACTGGTCTCAGAGTGTATGGTTTGCAGTGTTTCTCTTCTTCTCTGATTTTTGAGGAGAGGAGAGTTTTAATTCAGATGGCAATCTTCCTGTGGGTAAACAGATGTCCTCCAAGAAAGGCAGTTGCACAAAACATTGTGTAGAGACAATGTAACTTCCCCAGAGAGCAGCCATCTTCACTTGTGCCTAGATAAGAAGCACCAAGCCAACATGCCGGTGATCTCTAACCAAGGCCAAAATATTCATCCACAGTGAACACATCTCAGTCCTTCACCACCTACAATCAACTCATCTGGAAGTGACTGTAGATGGTTTTTTCCTTGCTTATTCTTCTGGGAAAAAAGGAAGTTTCTTCGGTTACTCCTATGACACCTAAAAGACTTTTAATTATTGCTCAATCTCCCACTGAAAATGTGATGTTTTTCACAACAGCCGAATAGGTCATGGATCATCTATGAAATCACAATGCAAGGAAGACAAAGAATGAATGGGGATGTGATTATTCACTCCAGTGTGTAAACAGAATACAAAACCAAAAACAAATAAACAAACAAAAAACTCCATTTAACAATGGATCAGATCCATTTCTGCCTCGCAACACTAATTTGTTTTTCTGTGTTGCTTTTGATTTATGCCGATGTTGTTCCACTTAATGCAAGAGAGCAATGCATATATATGCCAAATTGAAGTTTTGTGTAGGTCTGAGATTTTCTCTACAAAGCTTGAGCCAGTGTGAAGGTGAAATGAATTGGCACATAATTCTGAATTGAGCCACCAAAACCATGGCCCATTAAAACTGCGTTCCTGATGGTGAAGTGTTTGGGCCAGACCCTGGTCCCTCCCGTGTTACTAAATGGAGGTCTCTCCTAAATGCAATTACTCCAGCTGTACCTAGACCCGGATCCAACTTGTTTTATTCCCATATGCCACCTTGAATAAACGCACTTCAACACACTTAACTAATCTCTCACTACACACTTCCAGCCATGCATCAAGGTCTGTTTCAGTCCACTACTTACTTTTGTTCTGCTCAGTCAAGTCAATCAAGCCAGAATCCTCTGACACTTTAACTTCAATTGAAAAAGACATGCTCCACTGCCTTGTTTTAGCTCTCACTTTGTGTCAACATAAAAAAAAGTCAAAGCAGAGTAATATTTGCTACTGATTTAGACTGTGAGTTGTGACTTGTGTGTGTGTTGTGACGGTGTCCTGCAGTCTTTTGTGACAGATGCAGTTTCAGAACATACGGTTATTCCTCCAGCACAAGCTTCAGTAATCTTTTATGACGATTAACTTCAGTTAGATGTTTTGATCGTCAAAACACTACATGGTAATTACAGGTTAGCTTAAATCATTTTGATATGTGCACAGACTTCAAGAAAATGTAAAGATATACGACAAACGCAATGCCTCCAATTAAGTTTAGATCCCTTACATACTAGAAGCCATATGTCTGTGCTCAACTATACAGATACAGCATAGAGCTAGAGAAATGAAATAACCCTTCCTTTAAAAAAATAAGAACAGTGGAAAGATAAAGCAATTGAATGTCTCACTGATGGGTTTCTGTGGCATATCCATGCATTATACCTGCCATATCCTTCTTCTGTGTCCAGTCTTTCAATCACAAAACCATACTTACCACAGCTTCATTCATAACTTCTCTGAAGATCTCCTACTCTTAATAGTTTATGACAACACCACAATTATTACTACAGCATCACCATCAGCAGTAGCAAAACAAGGAAAATAACCACAGGAGCACTACCACATCAGTAGGTAGTATACCTGCTAAAGTCATCATGGAGCTTGCTAAAGAAACTGCTCATCCATAGCAATCTTTCAGTCTGTCACACTGTAACAGATCCTCCCAAGCATTAATTTTAGGAAAATATTTTATAATCTCAAGAGCATCCAGGAGTTCCTTTGCTGCTCACACCAAACATTCTTGCACTTCGCCATTTTCCATATCCTCTTTGAAATATCCCTGCAATTAAGCAGGCTGAATTAGATGAGGGCACATCCCCCGGCTTTGCAAACTATACGCCTCAGCGACCAGATCAGGTCAGTTCACATACAGATTTAGCAATCCTCAGAGATTCCCACAAGAGAGGAAAATCCGCTGGCTAAAATGCCCTGTAACTTCTGCTCATCTTAATACCCAACCCAGTCGTCCCACTCAATCTCCGTTGAGCTCCCATACTGCAATCACAGGAGCCAGCTAAGCGGGCTGACCGCTGGCTTCGTGGCACCTCCCTGGTGCATGTTCAGGAGCTGACACACCAAGCGAGCCCTCCCCTGCCAACCCGCAGTGCTCCACTTACGTAGGTTGGTCTCTGAACTGCCACCACAGCAGGATGAGGCTGCTGGGGCACTTCGGTTAGCACGGCCTCAGGTAGCCCTGCTACCAGCTGGCCCACAGCCTCGACACCCACAGAACTGCACTGGAATTGCAGTGGCCTGACGCTGGGTGACCCATTCCAGCGTTATTCTGGCTAGGATGGTCCCAAAAACAGGGCATTTTGCTACCAGCACAGGGAAATTTCAGTCTCCCTGAGAGCTTATCTTCACAGGAGGAGGCTTCAGAACAGAAGCTGCCTTCTCTGCATGATAAAGAACTCCTCTTCTTTACCTAAAAGAACACTTGATGGTGTCAAAAATTTAGTTTACAGTGTCCAAAATTTTGACTAAATTACGGATTTAGTCAAAATCTAGGCTCGTTCACCTGGTGGTAAAGTAGAAGAAAGCTCTTCTGAGCAGCAGATGATCAGAGATACTGGGGAAAAAGGCATCTGCCCTAGGAGTTGTACACACTTCTTTTTGCCAACATTGTGATAGCAACAAATGCCCTAGTGAGTCGATGCTGTTGTGGCAACAACAGGGTTCTTTTGCTAATAAAATTTAAGCCACTCCCCAAACAAAACAATTTGTCCTACAAAAAAAAAAAAAAAACACATCTGTTTTTAAATCGACAAAATTACATCTTGCTTAGGGCACATAACTGTTAGCTAGGGATGCGATCCTTTTTCAGACTGTTTTCCAACTTAACCATAAAAATAAAATTTCTCAGCATAAAGCAATTCTAGTAAGAATAAGAAGACTAAATGCCATTATCAGATGCTGATCTGCCCATGTCCACTGACTAACCATACTGATTCACTTACTCTTCTTTTAATGAAATGAAGTTAGAGTAGAAATGAGCAAGCCTTTGCAACTGAAAGCAACAGCAAAACTTGGCCAGAATCACAGTTGACAGAAACACAATTCCTACAAAATGAGTAATACCCAACATGTCACACAGGGGAAATAAATTCAGAGTCACGAAAAAGCCGCATGTGAACACAGAAAAGACGACCGAGAAACCGCAGGCTTACAGATCTGCACAATGGCAAGTAATGCTGACCACTTTGTCAGCATGACCATCTTGGTTCAGAGGAGCTTGCTGCAACTTTGCATTGCCTTGGCCTTGTGCTCCAAAATCTCACACCCCGTTTGCCTTTTCCAAGGAATCGAAGCAAACTACCAGAACATGAACTTTCTGCGCAAAATGGGTGGATATTTTTCTCAGCCGTGTCTCAACGAAAAAACTGATTTCAGGTTTCCCGTGTTGATTACGAAGGTCACAAAGAAGAATGTCACAGTGGTTATCTACGAGTTCCTCCAGCAGACCTTCCAGCTATTCAGCAGAAACCTTCCCAAAGGTGCTTGGAGTACAAGCACTATTGAGAAATTCCAAAACGGAATTCATCATCAAATTGAAGAACTGGAGACATGCGTGCTAGAAGAGATACCAAAACCAAGAAACAGCTTTCAGACATGGATCCTAAAAAGCACAGGTCTCAGTGTGAAGAAGTACTTCCAAAGAATCTTCAACTTCTTAAAAGATAAGCAATACAGCCGCTGTTCCTGGGAAGCCGTGCAAATGGAACTGATATCATGCCTTATAATTTTTGACAGCCTTATGAAAACCACACATCAGAAAGAGGTAAAATCTTTTATACTTGGCTTCTTTGTGGGAATCTGGTAATTTTCCCATTTTGGTAGGCTTTAAATTCCTCAGTCCAAACATTTCTCAAATTGGTACTTGTTTACAAAAAGCACTCAGTGGTCTAAGTTAAGCAAGTAGAGTACTTCAGTGAATGTTGGTATGGATGTTGGGGTGATTGGTATCACCACCTTCTGTTGAAGATGACCTTTTCGAAAAAGGTGTGGATAGTGCCTCTATGTATTCTCTCTCTGCACTGAAAAATATTTTGTGGTCTTCCCACAGAATATGCCAGTTGCTTTACAATCTGAAACTCTTGCATTTAGACGCTGCATTGATTTTACTTCTCTAGTTACTTCTCCTATGCAGAAAGAGGTCCAAGGTGCAGAGATGCATAAGACAGACAGACCTTCCTGGAGTCCTGTATGCTACAAAGATTTTAACTTACAAAACAGAAGAGAATATAGCATGACTCATCTGTCTGACATATTAATGTCAGAATATAACAACAAAGCTCCTTACACTCAGAAGTAAAAAATAATGGTGCTTAGAGCTCCCAAGATCAAGAAGTCCATTTCCAGCCTTGATCCTTATCTTGCAAATAGACACATCCCTACGAGACACAGAACCCATCTTCCTCTGCAGCATATTTAATAACTACAGCATGGCTTTTTACAATAAGTTGGTTGAAATTATTATCGACAACATCTCTCTCTTCTATCAGCTTTCAGTTCATAACCAGACAAGATTAATCTGAAAATACTTACAATACGGACATAGATCTAAAATTTATTCCACTCCCCTACCATCTTTGCTTTCTCTGTACAGGCAGAGCCAGGCCGTGGTTTAAATCAACATCTGTCTTCATCGGTTTAACTGCTTCCCAAAAGACCTTGAAAGCCTTGGGCCTCCATGCCATTCCCTACGTATGACAACACTTCTCGACATGGATTTTTCCCACTTCAGATTTCTAAGAATATCTGATTCCCAAAGTATGTTCACCATAATGGAACATGTTCAATCAGAATGCAAGAGCTAAAAAATACATCTGTGGCTATATGAGAACGAAAAAGAGGGAAAATTCTAAAGACAAAGAGTTCAATATGCTGCTGCTATTACCTGAATCTCAACATTTTGCCTGAGACGTGAGGGGCTGGACAGCAACTGTCAACCAGTATCTTTCCCTTATTTAAATGAAAGACGTATGTTGAAATCCATTCTCACTCAAAAAAAAAAAAAAAAAAAAAAAAAAAAAACCTGTGGGGGGAAACTAAGAGAGTAGCTACAACTGCCTAATTTTATTTGTGTAAATTAGACATAGAACTAAGGTGGTCAGGCCCACACCCATCACTCTTGTGCACTCCTGTTTGAGAGAAATAGGAAAAAGGGAACGGATTTCAGACTCCCACATGTGTCTGCTCTCAATCACCAATGTAAAAGGTCAGTTCTTTCACCGGTTGTATAGGGAGCTTAATTAGGAATATTCGCAATGAGCTCGTTAATCAATCTCTAAAGTGGAATCTCTCTTTTGCTAATTCAAGTACTTTGCAACTAAATTGGGACCACAGATGCTTGAAGTTTTTTTGTTGCCATCAAGCATTCCATTCCAAATTTTTCTCAATTTTTGCATTTAATATATGGTTACTGTAGGCAATTCATATAGCCCAATTTTGGATAACCAACTAAGTAACTTGATGAATTGCAGCCCATGAACTTGAGTTTTCCCTGCGCATAATACAAGATGATGCTACTCAAATCTGCACTTGGATTTCAGCCTCAGAAAGGCCAAGAGTCAGCACAGGGTACAGCAGATATGACATGACACAACCTTACACATCCTATTAGATTCCTTTAATTTTTTAAGGGATTAAAGGATATTTTGTGCAGGTAATGAGAGCCCATGAACAAAAGCTCATCCCTGGCCAATGCAGAAACATTAGCCTCCTTTATCTGCCCTTCTGGGGAAGAGCTTTCATTAATTTTAACCAGATATGCCTATTAACTCGTGTGTGCTTTATTATCAGTTGTGACTGACATTTCAAGATGCAGTTTTATTTTGAAAAGGATGAACAGTGAGATTGTTAAGACACATACTTATTAGGTGATAGTTCGCAGTATCCAAGTAACCTTAACTCATTAGTGCCTGTTAATTGTAGGGAACAGGTGTTGAAGAAGTATCCATGCCAGCTTTCTGCAAACATCTTCGCTTTTACAAGTTAAAGTCAATTCTATCTTAGAAGAAAAAAGTAACTATTATAGCTTATAGCCAACACCATTTTCACATTTCCTGTTTGCAATTCAGTACTAACCCTCAATGAGGACACATATGCAACTTTCCATTCTTGTGGAAAGAGAAGACCATAGTTAATCTCAGGCTGTGTAATGATTATTTCAAGTCAAAGAGCTTTGAATCTCTATCTTTTCCTTTAAAGGATCATTTAGAAATGAAGTACCACACTTTACTAAGAAAAACCCTAGAGTTCTGTTGTTACATGTAACTTCTACAATTACTGTAACTGAAGACTCAAAGAATCAAAAATATATCTGTTTTGTTCAAATTTTCTTAAGTTGTGGGTTTTGATACCACTATAGATACACACCACTTCAATGCCTTCCTTTATCGAGCACTCTATTATCATGTCAGTGCCACTCCAGAACAGGACAAACAAAGGCATTTAATTGTGAAAGCAAAAATGGCGTTAAAACCACTGAGGGGTTGGAATTGGGTGATCTTTAAGGTCCGTTCCAACCCAAACCATTCTAGGATTCTGTAAGACTGTCAGAATCCATAGAGAGATTTAAAGTCACTTAAAATTTCTTTTAAGGAAAAACCTAACTATGTTTCCAGATCCAGGAACTGGACCATTTCTTGAATATTTTCTTCAGTAAAAGAAAAAAAAATGGTATGATTGTGTATTTTGCAGAGAAGCACTATCTGAAATGTTGACTACTAACTTTTGTGCCATGCAGTACTGGTTAATGAATGCTTGGGTCACTCTGAAATATAGACAGCTGTCTGATGGAGAAGACAAATTGCAGTTTTCCCAAGATTTATAGGTGGAGTAAGTTTTGTATGACTGAAGAGTGAGAAATAAATCAGGACTTCATTTCTTATAGCTCTCAGCCATGTTTCTTTGGTTTCAGACACAGAGTGATATTTGGTCATGGGCTGTGTCAAGCCTCCCCCAGCTTTTTTACGCGTCTGTTGAGCACTCATTCCAGTCCCTGATTTACAGACTGCATTCATCTGTCTGCCTGCATTTCTTTTAAAACATCAAAGCTGCTTAATTAAGATATGTTTCTTTTTTTTTTTTTTTTTTTTTTGTACTCCCAAATGGTAATAAATTACAAGTTACAAAACAAGTTAAAGTTACAAAAAGAAAAATCAAAAACCAACCAACCTCAGTAGACTGAGGAAAGGCTCAGCTTTAAGTCCAAAGGGGCAATCTACTACCAAGTACCTGGATATACTGCACATTACTGGCCAAGGAATTTGCCACAGACCTTCTGCGTTAAACACCTGTCTCTTATAGTAGCTCGACCATATGGTCAACCTTGAAACAAAACCAGAAAATGCATTTTTTCTGATTGTAGTGGCGCAGAAAGAAAATGCCCTCAACAGCAAAAGAGGCAAATATTTTAAATCAGATCTGAACACATTTTTTAGAGCAAAGTGATCTTGGAAGATCTCTAATGGTTAGACTGGAGGGTTAGACTGGAGGGTCCCCTGCTCATAAGAAGCATGTTCCCATGAAGATGTTTGATTAGGCTAAGTCACTCTTTATCTTTTCTGAGGAATATCAAACTAAAGTTACGGTTTACAAGCCAGAATGACCCTATTTAATATCCTTCTCCCATCCCCAACTTTTTAAATCCCACTCTCTGGTCCTGCTCTAACATTTATTGAATCTTTTCCTCAGCTCAGCAGAAATGAGAAAGTGAAATGTGGCAGCAAGACTTCTTAAGTACCACAGGGAGAAAAACCTTTTCCTCTGTTATTGTGTGATCTGAAATCCCTTAAATGACAGCCTCTCAGTCTCTCTCTGAAATATTTACTCTTAGACCTTCAGACATTCCTGTCGTTCCTTTGTGACCATTTGACCTTTTCTTTCCTATTAATATGCTGATTACCCATCACCAAATAAACGTACTGCAGTAGTATGCTGCAAATTTCCCCAGAAGTAAGTTTAAATGTACACCAGCTAGCATTAAGATGCCAGTTACATCCTACTCATCTCAGCTTCCTGTACCCGTCTTACCTGCACAGGCCTAAGTCCACTGCTCAGAGGAGGCTCACAAACTCATGTCTGTCCAAGGTACCTCTGAAACATCAATGATTTCCTAAAACAGAAAAATGAAAATAACGTTGTTTTTTTCTGTATTCTGAGAACTCAGTTTACCTGACTCACGGTAAAGATTAAATATTGAACAAAGAATTATACCACATGGTTTTCCTGTAACATTTCTAAACAATTAGTACTCCAAATTACTCTGAGATCCACGTTTCCAGGGTACTCAGCCCTTTCTACTTTTCTTAGTTTCTGTTCCAGAACACAAGTACCTTCCTCTGGGATCTTGAATGATGCTGAGTAGCTTGCTGGCAGCTGATAAAGAAACATTTATTGTGACAAAGTATCAGCAAAGGAGCTGAAGTGATTTGGTCCAGTCCCAAGTTTCACATTGCTCAGTAATCTGTTCTAAGCAGCAGGGGCTACTACAACAACACTGTAGCAAACATTATTAAATCCTAATTCCTAGCTGCCTGGTGCCAAACAACACCATACTCTTCTGCATCCCCCACTTTTTACTCTTTAGCACTTTCTGGAAGCCAGTGTTGGTTGACTGCACCCTGCATACCTTGTGTTCCTCTTCTTTCTGTCCTGCCTGCTCTGAGATCTGCACACTGTCTCTGCTACAAAAAGCACAGTCTCTTCCTCTTTCATGCCAGGAACACTTTTACCTCCCTCCTCCCCAGAGAGGAGAAGGAAACAAAGGTTGGTCCACTCAGGAGAGTATGCAGATGAATAGGAAACTTAGGATAAGTTGCTTGACTATGGTGGGAGAGAGGGCAACAGGTTCTCCGCCTACGTCCTGAAGAGCACCCGGACTGTGAACTCCTCAGTTCAAGAACATCCATAAGATTTTCTCCTTCCGTTCCTCTCTTTACAAGCAGTGACAGCACCCCTTGTTATAGATGAATTATACCTGTGCAAATTATCTCTCTGTCCTAGCTGAAACCAGGACAGTAAAAATGCAATTAAATGGCTTGAGGAATAAAAACAACCCTGTTGTCTGTATGAGAAATTACTGCAATCTGAGCAGGGGCGGGAAGGATCCTCAGCCACCATTTATCCCTCCGATAATCAAAGAGGCAACCAGTTCTTGCTCCGACTTGGTTCAGGACACACCCCAGCATCATTTGGAACATTTTGTTTATGAGTGCTGCCCACAACCAGCCTCAGAACAGGCTGATCTGACCACCAGGTTGGAGCAAGAAGGCTTCTACATCTTTGGATGCCATCTGGCAGTGCTCTTGCCAGAAGACAGGCAGACGGTTTGCAGGACCAGCTGCAGGACTCCCCAGGAGCCCCACCAACCAGGACCTCTCCATGCTTGAGCTGCAGCTCTTCAGCCAGCAGCGGGTACCTCTAGGGTTTGCTGGTCCTCGCACCAGCAATTCCTCACTTCTCCGCAACAAGCCTCTTGGGTAAGCCTCTGGGACACCAGCTGTCAGGTTGTCACACCGTGACGATGCAAAGACGTGCGCGGAGATCTCAAAATCCGCCTCCCTCCAGTGCGCGAGGAAGTTTTGATCACAAACCACTTCTCGAGGAGCAAACCAAGCACAAAGCCGGGCACGCCGAGCCTGTCCCTCAACCACGCGGGTCCGCAGCACGGCTGCTCAACTCACCAACCTCGTCCCTAGCGTGAAGCCAAGCGCAGCCACCGGGGCGTTAGCCAAAAAAAAAAAAAAAAAAGAAAAGAGAAACAGAGGTGAGCGGGTGAGCCCCCAGCCTGCGGCGCTGCGCCCGTCCACATGCCTCTGCTCTCACCTCTCCCTCGGCGGTGCGGGTGAGAGGGTCGGGAGGGCGACGCCAGGCTGGGGGTTTTCCAAACCTGCCTGGGTTGCCAGCAGGGTGGCCGAGACACCCAGACACCCCGCCAAGCCCAGGCAGCAGGTCTGCGGGACCAGCACCTCGCCGAGCAAACCCCGCAGCCCTGCGGGGGGGATGCGCGCAGCACCTACCTGCGGGGTGCCGGGGCTGCCGAGCACAGCACCCCCCAAAACCCAGCGGGCACGCACGGAGCTCGCAGCCAAACCCGGCCCGGAGGAGAAGGGGAAGCTGGGGTCCGGCAGAGGGAGTGTGTGTTTTGGGGGGGCACCTCCACTTGGGCTAAAAACAGGAGAAATCGGGCCGGGGGGGGAGGGGGGGGGAAGGAAGGGGGGCGCCCGCTGCCGCCGCCGAGGGAAGTTCGTCCCCCAGCCCGGCACCCACCCGCCGCCGCCCCTGCCTTACCTCCGCCTCTCCGCCGCCCGCCCGGGTGCCTGCCCCGCCGCACAGCCGAGGTGGAGGCGAGGAGGCGGCTCCCCCGGCCCCACAAGCCCGGCTGGGCTCGGCACGGCTCGGCCCCGGCACGGCTCGGCTCGGCTCGGCTCGGCCGCCCCCTGTCGGGCTGCGGGGCGGCCGCGCGGTCGCCGAAATGGCGGCGCTGCCCTGAGGGGAGCCCTGAGGGGAGCCCCGCGGCACCGCCCGCCTCCCGCGGGGACCTCGCCTCTTCCCGGGGGAATTGGGTCAGTCATTAGGCAGGGAGGGCCCCAAAACTTCCCCCCGGGGCTCGTCGTAGCCCTGAAGGGGTCAGTGTGCGGCGCAGGGGGGTGTAAAGTGTGCCCAGGGCAGCGCAGAGTCCGGGACATGACACGAGCCCCTCTTCCCTCGAGGTAGCAGGATGTGGTAAATCACGGTGTGCCCACCGTCGTTTTGGGGTTGTCTGGTCCGTGGAGTCTGTGGGACTCTGCTGGTCCCATTGTACAGCTAAACACACTTTTGCAAGGCCCCCAACCCAAAATAAAACGGCACCTCAGCCTGGTTTGGCACTCTCATTACTGTTATCTCATGTTGCCACATAGGAAACCGAAGACAGTAAAATAAGTGTACAAAAAAGTTTGTGGGATTAGATTCCTAAAAAGAAGAGAATCGAAAAGAAAATGCTCTACTCAGAAGTTCCTAAAATATTTGGAAAGACTTTTTGACAAGCCAGGTAAAAACCCAAACAACTTTGGCTAATGGAGAAGACCGAGTAAAACTATTTTCAAGCAAGTAACCTGTTAAAAATAACTGAACCACCTGCACAAGCTATAGTCTTCCCATTGTACCAATACCCACAAAGTTTAAAACTTGGATCCTGCTAAACCCTATGGAGAAGGATGTTTTAGAAGTGCAGCAGGTTAGGCTACTATATACACTCAAACAAGGATAGACAGTGTCTCTCCTTGTACAGGATTCTCCTTTCTGAGAATCATTAAAGCATATCAAGTAACCACCAGCTTTGCCGAGGCAGAAATTATTTTTGGTGACAAACTGTGGCCCCAAAAGGACAAACTACAGACACGATTCTTCTCCCGGACCTCAGTCCCTGACACCCTTGCTCCTTTCTAATCATCACAAATCACTGGAGGTGTTAGTGTACTCCAGCCAGAGCAAGAAGTGAAAGAGATGAAGTGCTCAAGGGCACGTGGAGGACAGGTGGCTTTCCAAGCAGGAAGACGTGAGCATCTCCCTTACGAGCAGTCACGTTGTCCACTGGAACATGATGACCCCACAGCCACACTTTAACAACCAAGGTTTGTGCTGCTGGCAGAGAAGCCAGTGACCACGACCATGAGCCCCATCAATCAGTTTGCTCCCCCAGAATTTAGACAGGAATCGATTCAGTTGTATATGCCACGTTATTCTAAGCAAAGACGCTGAAGGCAAGGTTGTTTCTTCTTCCTACAATACAAAATGCGCAGCTCAAGAAATAAATGAGCAGGTCTTCAGACTAATTATTCTCAGTACGAGCAAAATGAAACACAATTTAATTCAGCATCAAATGTGTGAGGATAGCTGTTTGTCTTCCACTGCTGGGGCTGCAGAACAGAGGAGGACACAGATGGCGCGGATCACGGTGTTACTATAATAATTCTTTTCAGAGTTGATTTCTGCCTTATTTTTCTTCCTATCCTCTCTCTTAAATGGCATGCCCTTTGAGGAAATAATGCTTAGTCTGCAAAGAAAGAATGAGCTGAGAAGGGCTAATTGTATTCTAGGCTCTGCTCCTACTAAAGCCAGAAAACCTCTGTCTCTACCATAGCATTGGTATAATTTCACAGCAGGTGATTTTACCTATTAAAGGATAACAGTGGGCTCAAGAAAACCTCTTTTGTCTCACGTCACAGTAATAGGAGATCATACCAGATAATCACAGTAATAGGAGACCATACCAGATAATTGCCCCTCAGTCAGACATATTAGAGATTATTGGTAAATCTCATGCAAACTATTATTTTTCTTTTAAAACCAAACACAAAAAAATGTTCTACCAAACTGAAAAGTGAGGAGGGACAGATATGGAGAGACATTTCCTACAGGAAATTCATTGTAGGTGAAGTCCATTGTAGGTGAGGTCCAAAACCAGCAGAAATATTCTTGCAACTTGTGATTGGGTCCAGACATGGCTTTCAACGCAATACCTTCTAGTAAAGGAAAGAAGCAGGAAGGTTTCTATGGGAATATATCAATATTTAGAAAATGAAAGTCACGAACAGGGAACAGAGGGACAGGTTTAGTTACATATTAGCAACAATAAAACTTGTTTTCATCTAATGGTACTACTTCAGTGCAGCTAGCATTGTATTGAGTGAAAGGACATTTTTATTACACTTTCAGCCTGGACATGGTATACGTTTTTTTTGTTTGTTTGTTTTGTCCCATTAATCATGGCCACTGTAGGCACATACAGACTGCTCAGCATCCTGAGACAGCCTGTAGACCTGCCAGTAGAGGGTGGGAACATTTTACAGCCCCTCGCTTGGAGTTCACACGCACAGAACTGAAAGGTCTCATCAAGACCAGGCAGGTGGCACTTTATAAAACACACACAAACTTGCAGGCTTCCCAGGAGCAAAACGTGCTTTACTTGTGAACAACATCAACTAGCAAAAGCAGCCTGTGCTGGTAGTGTTCTGCTTGCTGTTAGATGTTCTTGGTGCTTGGATGTGCTTAAAGAACCAAGATCTTGCAAGTGGAGCTAAAACACTTTTCCTGGGGCTCTTTTCTCTCTGGTTATTTTGTGCATGATACGATTAAACTCATGCTACTTCCTTGGCGGATCACTAAGTTTACGCACATCTATTTGCCTACACTGATGTATATTTGCACAGAAGTTGCTGGAACTTTTTGTCTTTGAGACCTGTATCCCTTAACCAACCTATTGAAACCAGCTAGAATTTGACCTGGGAACAAGTAGATGAGTAGAAACATGGATGTAACCAAAACTCTATCATAAATCCTGCTTTATCAGGAGAAAAAAAAATAAAAAAATAAAAAATAAAAAAATAAAATTAGAGCCTGCCTCATCCCCTTTCCTTTTTCAAGTGGCCCACTATGGTTTTGGCTTAAGACTGGAAGAAACAACTGTGGCTTTGTTAAACCCAACTTAAATTAGGAGACAATTTTTAATCCATTCTAAATCAAACCCTAAAACCAAGTTTTAGATCAAGGTCCAGAATCAGCTTAAACCAACACAACAGAGGCCATTGCTGGATGATCACTGGCAGAATCAGCTGGGGCTGTTTAAGAAGTTAAGAAGTTACTATCCACAGCAACTGATTGCCTCCCATTTGGGATGAGTAACATACCCAAAGCTGACTCTGCTTTACTTTTTCATTTAGGTCAGCCACCATCAATGGCAGTTCACGCCTGCTGATTTTGCAGTAAAGTAGGTTGTAGGGGCTGTAGACACGTTAAGCTGCTAAATGATTAAGTAAAAGCCTTGGAATTACAACTTCAACAACTCTGTCTCTGAAGGAAGTATGTCTTTGTGTTTACCAACACTCAATTCTGCATACTTTAGGACTGGCCCTGTGACTGAGTGTAAGTTACAGAGCTTTTCAGAAAACACAGAACTGTGCCAGCCTACACCTGCTGAGCATATGGCCAATGACACGTAACTAAGCTGTTATCAGATATATTGTGTTTGGGGGATTTCTTAAAAGTTAAATAAATAATAATAATTAAAACAAACAAACAAACAAACATAAACACTAAGTCCTTTTTTCTGCTATTAAATCTAATGTTATGCAGGGTACCAAGGGTGTGACCAATGTAACCTTTATATCTGCAGACCATGTCTTTCTGTACAGCCACCTTCAAAAGACTGTTCCTCCCTTTAGTCACCAGAAGGATTTTTCTCCCCTGCCAAGTCTACAGAAAGATGATTTTGTAGAGAAATTGAAAACAAAGAGTCAGCACATACAAAGAACCAGTCAATGAAGTTCTGAATAGGTTACAGCCCACAGTTCACAGCACAACCATCCTCCATGCAGCACCAAGCACTAAGTCCCGATTTAGCCCTGAATTACAAAAGGCAATGAGGGCCAGCTGCCCTTGAAAATCCTGTACCTGGTGCAGATCTAGCATGGCTGCATCCCCAGCAGTTATGTTGACATGCAGAGCATCCACCAACCTAGGCATAGCCACAGCAGGCAGAGCCCCCAGCAGTCAGGAAGCATCTCTCCTAGTTTTATTTCTGTTCCCTAGCCACCAGCTTTGCATGGCAAGAGCAACCCTGGAGGTTTGGTCACAGCAAGACCTTGCCTGTGCCCCTGTGAAGCTTGGAGCCGGCTCTTGTGCAAGCCATGCTCCCTTCACGGCCCTCACAGTGAGGCTGCCAGCCAGGTGAGCACAGGGAGGGCCCACAGAGACACGTTATGGTGGGAGAAGGAGAAGAATGTCAGATAAATTAATACAGTTTTCTCGAGAAACACATCTCCCACTGATAAGCCTAGCAAAAGAACATGGTTTGGATGCGGAAATTTCAAGCAGTGTCTCTTGTGTCCTGAGTGGACACAGGATCAGCTTTTCCATATTATTGACTTATTTTCTCTCTCTCTATTTGTATTTAATTTAGGAAGGCATTCAGCAGTCTGGAGATATTCCAGCATACTCACTACTGTGGCAAGCAGCAGCAGTGAGTGTAGTGGTAAAAACGCCCTGTAAGACCAGCTTTGCCATTCTCACAGGTGGCCCACAGAGCACCCACAACCAGCTCCAGTGCCACGGCTCCTACCTGCAGTCAGAGCTCCCAGTTCCCAGTGCTGGTCAGAGGCAGGACACAAGAAGGGACGACAAAAGAGCTCCGAAAAGAGAGCAACTGGATGTCCCCACGGCAGCTTCATTAGGGCAGGAAGCCCTTTTTGTTGATGTTGGCTGGAGATTATGATGATCCTGTCAAAAGCCTATTTTCTGGTTCAGTGGCTCAGAAAGACAGCTATTCCCTCCACTGACCCTCCTGGTAATTATAGTTGCCTGCAGAAAGATTCATTTCCAGCAGCTGAATGGCATCAGCAAGAACATTTGGCGGCCTCTGTGCGGTGCCAGAGGCCTGAGCACATTTTGGTGCACTGAAGTCACTGCTTGCCTGCCTCTTCTCCAGGTCTGTCATAACTGCCTCAAGAGCACAGCTTCTGGGCTGAAAACTTGGTGAGGGGGAAAGAAAACCTCCCCGTTCATCTCTGCTGCCTGCCTGCCTCTGCCCACCTGCAGGGTACGCTGACAGGTTCCTGCTGCTGGCAGCGGATGGGAGAGCAGGACACAAGTGTTCCTGCTGTAGCACAGCCCCTTTGGTGTTCTCTAAGCAGAGTGAACAATGCTAAAATTAAGCAAGAAACAGAATATCTCAAAGGAAAAGGCAGCATGCGACCAAATCATTAGCCTTGCCTCTCTCTGCATTAAGTATCCTTTCTAGAGCTCCGCAGTGCCACATGTAACTTTTGTGCTGGTGCTCATAAATCCTTCCAGATTTTGTCTTGAAGTACATGGAAACAAGTTCTGCCCAATCTTGGCAGGATACACCAAGAAAAGCTTCCACTCCTAGCAATGAAGAGGTTATAAACTTATATGAGGGTGACCAGGAGTGGAACTCAGTGCCCTTTGTCCCTTTGAGATTATTGTTTGCCATTCCTACCTAGGGAAAAGTAAACAGCAAAATCCAATCACAGTTTCCTCTAACTCAAACACTGCTCAAGGCTTCCCTCAGAACAATGGCTGCATTCAGGCTGCTCTCTGGGCTTAATTCTGCTCTTAAAATTGCAATGTCTCTTTGATACAGATTTGCCAAAAATGCGTGGATCAAAAAGTGCTGTAATCTTACTGCATTTTGACAAAACAGAAGTCCCCTCCTTTTATTTATTAATTCACTTCTGTGAAATCCTTGCTTCCTCTCCCCTTCCCCTCCAAGACAGTAGCTATAATTTCAGCTCAGGAGAAAAAAAAATCGAATTTGTATCAAAAGCTGGTAGAGGACACTAAAGTTAGCTGTCAAATGCCAATGCTTTTCAGATAATGTGACTGCCTAAATGGTTAAGACTGCTTGAGGATAAACAGCAGAAACAGTTCAATGCTTTCCTGGAACAAGTGGCAAAATTATATCTCCTCCTGGGACTGCTTCAACATTAATGTAACACGAAGGCACTCTGGCAGATCCACAAAGCACACACTGGTTCAGTTTCCTGCTCCATTAAGGGCTGTTTGATTAAAGATGTTGGTTTCAGAGACTTCAGTCACATCAGCGGTAATGCCGTGGCCAAAACCAACTTCCATCAGTGATCCCGTACTGCTGAAGCCCAGAGCTGTCACCCCTCAGCAAGTGTCCCGCTTACCACAGGACACACAGAGATGACAGAGATAGCTACAGTGACAGGGATAGCCAGCAAGGCTCCAGCACGGCTCCTTCCTGGTGTACAAGGGCTACTTGACATACTCTAAGTGTGGCTGTTGCTGCCTCTCTCTCCAGGTTTTCTCCTGGTCTATCTCCCTCTGCTTCCAGAGGTTCCCCGTGGATCTTCTCCACTCCTGCTCAGAGATCCCACGGTCCCCCTGCCACCTTAAAGCTGGTCATCAAAAGACCGTACGCAACATCCTGCAGGCTGCCCTCCTTGCCCAAGTTCCCAGTAATCCCAGCATTTAATAGGGGTTATGCCCTTTTCCAAACACATTCTGCATTGTTTCATGCAAAACCCAGTAACTCTGTGCTGTATTATCCTGGCGTGCCACTATGGGGTAAATACCTTAGAAAAGAATGAAAATTGTGGAGATTTTCGGTTGTCTAAATATTTTAGCCACGTTTGTGAGAAACAAAGTTGTATTTTTGCAGTAGAGAATTACTTTTCTGTATTCCAAGGTAGTTGTGTAGCCATAATAAGGAGAAATGTTAAGTAGGTAAGTGGACAGTAGAAGGTCTCACTGTTCCAAAATAAGGTAGAAGCTTGAGGAAAACAGTGTGAGAACAGCAAAACAAAGATCACAAGTTCTCAAAACATAAGAAAGGAGAAATTGAAGGGTTGAAAAAAAAAAATTGTGCATATATGGTATAGAGGAGCATTGAGTAGCTTGTGAACCTGTTGTACTCACCCAATGAGGAAACAGGAGAGGTGATCAGGTGTCGGGTAATAGGGAATAAAAGGCTATTATTTGTTTACCAAAATGCACTCCTGATTGACAGGACACCCGCCATTGCAATCACGAATAAAATAGCTTTACAGAAGAGCCTGTCTGAAGAAAATGATTTGAGGTTTTTCTCACACATTTCAAAGGGAGACCCTCAGTGAAGCCTGTTGTGTTTTGCAGCCAGACACTTGACAACAGTTTGCACACCTCTGGGGCGCAGAAAAGTTTGTGTCTCTTATACAAGCTATAAATTACACATCAGAACAGTTTGGGTATGAATATACACATTAAAAGACACCCCTCCCCCTCATCCCCCGAATGATAAATATTATTATATTATTGCTTGTCATTTAATCCTCCCCATTGAGTGCTGACACAGCATTTTAGCAACGTTCAGAAAGATGTATATGCAACAGAAGAGATGTGGATTAATGTTGTTTCAGCTTCAGGCTGGCCTATTCCCTGTCTGGCTGTAATCTCTCCTTTTTAATGATGCTGTTCGGACGCCAGGGCTAATTTGGAACCTGGCAGCCCACTAACGAAGTGGGACTGTATGACAGGAGAGCATTACGGTGCTGCTCAGGCAGCTGCACTGGCTGCTTGCAAGCCTCCAGGGAGAATTCAAAGCTTTCAAAGCCCTAATTGTTTTGGATCTGGGTTATTTTGTCAGGAGAAGAGGCACTCCACTTCGAGAAGCCTTGATATAAAAGAGAAGTGGGTGTTAAGGGCACTTGGATGTTCAGGTCTGTTTCTCCCCAGATTAAAATCCCAGAGGTATTATTAAAGCCTATTTTCCAGCCTGACAATTGGGATAGGGGAGGTTAGGAGAAGCTCTTTGCAGCATATAATTAGTTTATGTGCTGGGTGCAGTAGCATCAGCTGGCAGAATACTTTGAGGATGAAATTGTGCTATTTTGAACATTACCATAAGTTAGGAAGACTATTCAGTCCTCGGGGAAACATTTCTGGTGTGCGTGTCTTGTAAAACATACCTAAATAAAATATACTCTTGGGAATTGTCCTCTGAGACTGGTGTCGCCGGTTCGGTGACAGAGATGTACTCTCATGAACACCAGGCCCCAAGAAGAGTGGGCTGATGCCCCACAGAAGGTCTCAGCCCATAGTACCGGGGCTCCCATGTACAGCTGTGGGACCAAAACCATCAGATTTTGCATTCAAGGTGCCACCAGATTGCCTGCTTTGGACAGGACAAAGCTGAGGTCCACAGCCTGGCTGCTCCTCAGCTGTCACAGGGATGTCCTGGCTAACCTTGCGTGAGCTGGCTAGCAGGGTAGAGACATTTATTTTCTGCCTGCACTCTGTGTTTCACCGAGTGGATCTGTAGGATCACCCAGATGAACACAGGAGCTCCTCCTTGCACATGCAGTAGTCTCCCAAGCCCTGCAAGTTTTGCAGTTACTCCTACCACAGTCGCTGAAGGACAAACAAGTGCCGGGTACCGACCTGAGACGTACACAAGATACTCCCTCGTGAAACAAAGGAAACCAGCAAATACAGCTCCAAAACACAGCTACACCACAAAGGCTTATGTTTTCCAAGGTGACTGTCTCCTTCAAACAATGTCAAGGACTCACTTGCTAATAAAGGCAGAATTCTTTGTCTAAAATCTCATCTGAAAGCACACGACTTCCTTTTTTTTTTTTTTTTTTTTTTTTTTTTTTTTTTTTTTTAATTAAGTTGCTAGCTTAATAACAGCCCTGTCTCTCAAAGCACCAATTTCATGTCTGTAGATAAAATATGATGCAGTTATTCATTAAAAAGCAGGTAGCAGCACACCCCTTCATCTCCACGAGAGATGGGAAATGCAGGCTAATCCATCACAAGATAAGACAGCACGCTGCAGCGGGCGCAAAGGAGTAATGGAAGGGACTGGGGAAAGCATTTCCAAACGCATAGCTGGCCTAGTCATCCTTGTGTATTGTCTGCAGTAGTGCAATTTATCCAGGAAATACAATTTGTTCAGGAGAAATGGAGGGGTTTGAATAAACGAAGGGAGTTGTGCATAAGTGGGCTCAGTCTACGTGCAGAAATCTTGGTGTAATGCCAGCAAGATTATACAGATCTGAGTGTGAAGCCCTGTCCAGATACTTTAATTTGGTGTCACGGTGACTGCCTTGCCAGACTACATAAACTGATCGCTGGTTGTCTGTCTCCAGACGGCCACACAGCCTCTTACATCAGTTTAGTGGCAGGGACCTCCAATCACACTGACTCTTTGCATCCTGGCTGTGAAAGCTCTGTCACTGCTGGCTGCTCAATGCAAGCACAGAGAGGAGGCAACGTGGTCACCCATCCACATGCACGTGACACAAAAGAGATGGTGCCTTCTGGCACTGTAATCCTCCACTGGCCTCAGTCAGAGACCTTATTCTCTAGAAAAAGTGTCAAAATAGAAGAGAAAATATGTCAGCCCCTAAGTTTCCTTTTGTATAAATGCCATTTGCGTCTTTAATCACAAACACATTCTGCTATTACCATTTTTCACTGGACTATTGCAACATGTTCCTGTGCCTGTTGACATGGATTGCAATCTCACAGCTTCAGTCTCTAGGAGGTCAACATGGGACCACTCCTTTTGCTCACCAAGTTCCAGTATGTTTTTCAGATTCATGCATCCCCTGAGCCTCCCTAAATCTGCTGAGACCAGAGAGGCACGTCTTTTCAGGCCAGTCGAACTACGAGTTCATGAGACAAAGAGGTGAGTCGGCCCATGACAAAATATTCTTGACAGGTACCTCCAAAGTGAAGAGAAGGCAGTATCTGAAACCCCCTGAAAGTGATGTCCATCCACGCGAGGCAAACCAGAATCCAGACAGTGAAATCCCAACTCCACCTCCCATGGAGGAACCAAAAGAAGAACTCAGTTCTCATCCAGAAATACTGCAATTCACTCCCGTTTTGCCTCAGAGACAAAGCTTTTTGGTATATTTTTCCAGGTATGTGTCACTCTGGGCTGTTTTTGATTTTATATATATTGCATAACTCCTATGAATTACTTGGTGTGAAAAATGGTTCCATCAGGACTGGGCCAGTTCAGCCAGTTCTGTGATAATTCTATCTAAATGGGTCCAAGAGCATGGCAAACCATGTGGAGGAGCACTCAGGGGCTCAGATGCCTGAGACTGAAAAACTGAGAAATTTCAGTTTGGCTTTTCAGCAGGTGAGGCTGCCACTTCTACAAACCATAACACTGCTTGTCTGAAACCAAGTAACACAGAAAATCAAAAATGTCTTTGCAAGCTTTGAAATGAAACAGTAAAAAGCCTAAAAGAAGATAATTCCATTACAACTTTTATGGTTTCTCTCTCTGTTTCCCTTTCTTCTTCTGTTTCTCTCTCTTTTTTTTTTTTTTTTTTTTTTTTTTTCTCTTTCTTTTTCTGTTTCTCTTTCTTTCTTTTTGTATCATCATGGCAATGAAATACTGAGGTAGGTATACCTTCTAGGGTGAAGCCTAGCTTTCTTACCGACAAGCCATGGCTTGGCTCAGATTGACTTTGGGACATGTCTGCTCTTGGGAGAAAAACAATCTGTTTTGTTAACTAAAATTTTCAACTTTCAAGAGCTTTTTCTGCCACTCTTTAACCCAGAACACCACTAAGAACAGTTATCAAATGGTCTCAAGGAAACTTAACAGCAAATGAAATGTGTCCTTCAGAGAAATCACTTACTAAAGCAAACCAGTATAAAAGCACAGCAAACGTCGAGTAATTCCTGTCCCAGATTGTCTCTAGCTGGCTTCTTGTGGCTGGCCACAATCACTTAACACTAATGAGCCTCATCACCTTTTATCTCTGCAGCTGCTTGCCTGTAGAGTCATTAGTACCCATCAGAGCAACCTCTAAGGAAAGTAAGGCCAACAACTCCAGCACCAGAGAGCTGCTGAAGCCCCCACTCCCTAGATCCCTGGAGATGGTTTTTCAGATATACTCAGCGCATGAGTTGGAAGGCTGAAGTGGTACCATGGTGCAAAGAAAGTGCCTCCAGCTTGTAGTAGGTAGCATGTAGGTCTCTCCCGGCTCAGAAATAATGGAAACAAGTAGGTCTTGTCATTTGTTCTCTTTCTTCTCCTCACCTATAACCTCCCCCCAGCACCAAGCCAAGCAGATTTCAAAATGAAACACTAAAGATATGCTGGTTCTGATGTCTGTGCCTTGAAGTCAGCAAAGAAAAACCTTCTACCTTCTGCACTGCTCAACCTTACAGTCATGGACTCAAACAGTATAAAAACAGATGGGTCTTGCTTCTGTTGGGGAAAAAAAAAAAAAAAAAAAAAAAAAAACAGCAGTGCTGTTTATAATAATGGCTTTATTTGTCTTCAGCTATTGGAGAGATTTGAAATGCAGAATAGTCAGCATTCCACAGCTTCTGCCCACAAGCAAGTGTGAGATGGCTCCAGGATGCCTTGCTCCTTTGTACTGCAGGAGGTTTCTAATGAGAAGCCAAACTTCCGAAAAGTGGAGATGCTGCAGCACACAAAGCTCTTGGAGAGGAACCCTGCAAAGCTCGGTGGAAGTGGAATTAAACCAGGCTGCATTTGAAACTGACAGGGCCCTACAGCAATGAACGGAGTAATGAGTACTTTTCTGTAGGCTATTTCAAACGAATTGTGAAAAACTTAAACATACTAAGTTTTTCCAGGACCTCATCCCATGACTGGTGTCAATAGATGTTTTTCAATCCACTTCAATGCCCTCTGATCAAGCTGTATGTCCTTACAAGTGCTTGGACTCATTACAATTGTTTTAAAAATTCTTCTCATACTAAAGCACGTGGAGAAATATTTGCTGGGGCATGTTTCTGCTGCTTTTTTGATGCATGCTGCATCAATTTTCTGCTAGAAATAAAAAGGTTTCCTGCACTCGGTGATTAGCTGGCAGGGAGGAGAAGGAAGGGAAGGAGCTGGATAAGTGTGTTTCAACAAACTTCTACCACTAGAGACAAAAGTATGGTAATCCAAACCAGATGTGAGGGAAAAACTAGAGGCAAATACAATCAGGCAAATAAATGCAAGCATTCTAATTCCTGTGTGATTTCCCACATCCAGATTTTCTTTAATGATGCTAATTCAAATCTGTTCCTTACAGACTATTTTTTGTAACCAGAGGCAAAGTTCTCTACTTACATTCGTTTCTGCCCTACTCCATGCTACCTTTGAATGTAAATGTCTGATAATACTGCTTTCTCCTCTTCTTTGGGAGCTTCCTGGAGACTTTATCCTTTCCTTTCCCCTTTTCCTTTTCCCATTTTCTCATTTTTATTATCCTTTTTCCTTTCTAGTTTCTACATGCTTGTGACTGGTCAGAGGGAGCAAGATCAGCAGTGTTTCAGTGCAGACCACGAGCTCTCCCTGAGATCGTTCACCTGGTCATCCACCCCTCCTTGCTGTGGTTGGTTCACCTAAAGGACAGAATAAAGCAGACTGCAACCCTTTGGGGTGAGTGGAATGATGCACTCCAGCCACTCGTGAGCAGTCAGTGTATGGGATCAGCCAAAGCTCCACTCCCCAGGGCACCCTGATGCCCCTCGCAGCTCTGACTCAATAACAACGTTTTGCTCTTGGTTCTCCCTTTCCAAGAAGGCTTTGGCTCAGTTTTCCTGACCTCCACCACTGGGTCTTTTTGTACCTTCCCACTCGGCAAGATTTTCATGCCTAGCTGCTCAAAGTCCTCCTCCTTCCACCTAGATCTTTTCTCCATGCCGGGGTGAACGCTGCCCTTTCAGCACATCTGTAACCACGCAGTCTGCTTGCGCTGTGTCATCATGCTGTTCCTCCCAGCTCCTTCCTCAAAATATTTTGTACATTCCCTTGGCACACAGAGGGTGTTTGAAAACCCAGCGGCTGCTCCTGCTGGGATCGGTCAGGGGCAGCCCTGGCTGCACCAGGGCTGCTTGCAGCAGCTGCTGCCGAGGACAGGAGATCTCTGTGAGCCCTTCAGGGATGGGGACGGCGTGGTGACCGCTGGCACCCACCTCGTCTGAAGCCTCCCTTTCACAGCCTGAATAATTGATCTTTCATCGCACAGCAGAATAACGCCGGGTTGTGTTTCGGGAAAGAAGCCGTGCTGTTTGGGTTTGAAAGCAAAAACATTTTCAGCCTCTGCACGATCAGGCTGTTTGGGTTTCAGGCAAATAGCCTCATGTGAGAAATACTTCTTACCCATATAAACTGCTGCAAGGCCATGGTGTGATTTCCCCCTTGCAAAGGGAGACCCCTCAGCCCCTCATGCAGCTGCCGAGCCAATGCAGGTTGCTCTCTAATTTCAGCCTCTGGCTTCGACAGCACGCCGGTAGCTCTTGGCAGCCCAAGGCTAGCCTCAAAATTGCTGAAGCTCCCAAATATTATCTTCTGTAAAAGGGTCTTTCTTAATCCAACAAACAGAACTTTTGGCCTCTGTCCCAATCCATTGTTTTTTTTAGTATGTGTCATTACTAAGCATCAGAAATCAACAAAAACAATGGGACTAAAAATGAAAGTTATCTGAGCAAAGGCACTTTGAAAGGTTCTGAAAGGCATTTTGGTATCCAGTCTGTGAATGTGCAACCTCAGATAAAATAACGAGTGGAGAAAGCAGGACAAAGCCACACAGAGTGAAGGAACATTTAACATTTGGAGATTCCACCAACACAACCATCTGCTCGGAGCACTGCACAGCTCTTTATGTGTACACATTCCAGAGTAACAAAACCCAATAACTACAAAAACAACAACAACAATAACAATAATAGTGTTACACTTTGACACTAATGTTTAAAGCTAGTCCTGTAGCTTTGTCTCCCTTTTCCTATTGCAAGCACTTTTATAAGCTGGCATTTCTCTGAGACTAATTAAGGAGATCTTGGTGTCATCACATCCTTAAGACCAGCCAAGCAAACATTTCTTTCCACATGTGACAGAGCAGTAGGCTGGGCCACAAATGGATAAAAGAATCTATTGAAATATGAGCATGTGGGAATGCAAACTGGGCGATTGGTTTGAAAACAGCCTTTCTGAAACCTTGTGGCGTCTATTCACTACATTTTTGGATGGGCATTTTGTCCCTCAAATGCACTATCAGAGAGGCAACTGGAATGCTTTATTATCTTCTTGTCGTTTTTATAGCCTGCATTTTATTTGTATATGTTTTATATTCACATGAAAATTTTGCCCGAGGTACAGATAGCTGTAAATACAGCCCAGCCAGATGCTCCTGTCATGTGGGCTGCAGCTAATGTAAAAATGCTCAGAAATACAGCTGCCCTTCGGTGAACAAGGAGGAACCGAGGAATGATGGAAAGGCTGTGCTGCCACAGGAGGGGGACTTGTGAGTTTCTCCCTTGCCCTTTGGTGTGTGTGGTGAGAACTGGAGGAGACGGGCAGGGGAACTGAGGTTGAAGTAAGATCGTTGTGTCTGGGAAGTGAATAAGGTAAACAGAATCCAGCCAGGCTGAGCTGATCAACACATGGGGGAAGTTGGGCTGTGAAGCCACTCATGCCAAGGGACTCCTGTTGATAAGGGCAGTATTGCCAGCATCAGAAATACCAAATTTGGGTACAGGTATAGCAAAACTGGGACCAGTATGGAAAAGCAACTGGAGCTCCTGCTGGGAGGAACTTGGCAGTGGAAGGAAGATGCGAGGATGACAAAAAGAAGTCCTCTCAAAATAAGAAAAAGAAAAGGCCATATGGTGTAAATCCAGGCAGAGAAAAGAGGAGGCAGATCCTCCAGCAGAGGACATGCAGCCGCAGGCAGCGGTGGCATGGAGCTGCCATGGGGACACCTCAGACCCTCCTCGGGCAGCTTGCTGTCAGGTCTATGTGTCCTCAGAGCTGGTGAGAGGGGAAACAGATGTGCACCTCCACACCTACAGAGGTGCAATTCAAGTGTGAGTATGTTCTTACCTACCTCACTGGAATTCAGATCTGTGACTGGCAGCTTTGTAGTCCAGTCCAACGCTCTGCGTTGTAGCTCACTTGCAAACTGGTGTATCTCATTGCCCAGATCACTGACAGCTCTGCCGCTCCACCAGTTTCCTTCTCGTGTGCTCATTAATTAACAAACATCTTCATCAATTTGCATCAGTTATGTCCCAAGTCTCCAACCTGCAGGGGAAGTGTCAAACGTTGGCAGTAGCAGTGCTAACAGCAGACTGAACCCAAATTTTTCCTCAGCCTGCCAGTGTCCAGTTCTCTGCCAGAAAACTGTATGGAGTTAATTAGTCATTACTTATTGCCCAGGCCCTGCATACTCCATGTGGCTTGTCTGTACAGCTGCCCTTGGATCAAAAACAAAAAACAAAGCAACAAAACCAAACAGAAACTATAAAAACAAAACAAAATCAAAACAAAATCAAACAACAAAAAAATAACCCCAAAGTCTCTCCTCCGGAATCTAGGTTATCCAAAATTATTTCCAAATATGCTGTGACAGAGACAGGCCAGGGAATGCCAGCAGAGCTCGACGTGATGCAGGATTAACCTCTGGTAAACAGGTAGCCAGAAAACAGGCAGATATCTCAGGAAGGGCAATCTCTCCTACACATCCCTGTGGATGAGTGTGGAAGGCTGAAAACACAGCTCATAGCTCAGCTGTACTACTGAACATTTTGGCAGAAATACTGGATTACTGTATGGGCAGTCTGCAGTACTAAATTTCAGTATTCCCTGACCTGTAATTTCCTGTGTTTCTGCTTCTACTGAAAATCAAAAGCCTGGCAACCCTCAGCCATATTTAACACAAGTTGGACAAGACGCTCTCTCTTACTATGATGAGAAAATTTTCTAAATGGAAGAGAAACTGGCATTGAACTTCGTGTTTCACAAATGAGCTTTTGGCTGTTGCCGTTCTCAAACATTTGGGCTTGTTATTAGATGCGTGTTAGGGATGAAGCTTCAGACGTTTGCCTTTGAGGTATCACAGCTTCACAGCATCAAGCTTTTACTTTGAAACTTGCTCAGCCAAAAACCTCTTTCATGACTTTATCTGATTACCCTTGCTTGCATGCCTGCGTTCCTCCCTCTTCAAAATCTTTGGTCTTTTGCTGCAGGTAGCTGTTTCTGCACCAAGTCCTGATCAGCCCCCGTGCTTCAATTAATGGGTGTGCTGCTGTGAACTGTACCATGTGTTAGTCCCTGTGGATACCGTGCTTCTGACGGAGTTTATTCAGCCCCTGCTTTCACAGGAGATACTCAGAACTGAGGAGGTGATGCCACAAACAGCTTTGATGGAGCTTGTTCTGGGTTGAGCAGAGGGTCAAACCCATCAGCCTCCAGTGGCTACTGCCCACCTCAATCATTATTTGAGCCTAAGCAGCAGTGACTGCAGCCTGTCTGTTGGACTGCAGCACCACAGGACAACTGGGACCTGCAGGGGCCTCAGGAGGCCTCAAAGTCTGGCCCACGTGTGTCCAGAGCAGGCTCAGCCCTGGGGTCAGGCCTTTATCCCACAGGGGCTGGAGACCCTCCAAGCAGGGAGATGACACCATCTCTCTGTGCCCTACTGTCCACATGGGGAAAAAGTTTTCCCCTCTCTCTCCAGCCTCTCTGGCCCTGCTCGCTCCCTGCACAAGGCCCGTGGCCTTCTCCTCAGGCCACGAATAGAGGTGGTGAAAAGGACACACCACTGGGAGACCCTGCAGGACCCTATGGGGCACCAACCTCCAGGCAGATGCCTCCCAGTAGCCACCACCTCAGAGCCTGACTGCCCAACCACTGGGACACCCACTGCAGGCCCCATCACCCAGCTTGTGCATGAGGACACTGTAGGAGTGCTGGAGCCTTGCTGAAGTGAACATGAGTGACATCCCGTTTTCCACTTGCCTGTGAATCCAGTCTTTTTCACAGAAAGCAACGAGATGGGCTATGACTCAACCTTGGTCAAGCCACACTGACATTTTCCCATCACATTCCTCTCCTCCATGTGGCCTGACAGCTGGCCCAAGAGGGCGCTGGACATGATTTTCCCAGCCACCCGAGCAAAACTGACCAACCTGCAATTTCCCGGAAAAACTGGCAGTTTTGCCATGACAAAAATATGGGAACATCTAAAAGATGGGAATAATTATCAGTTGTCATTCCACTGGTTTTCCTTACAAAAAAGAAACTTCATAGAAGTTTCTTGTTCCACTTATCTTTTACTTTGAAAAGTAGCCCTGCATGGTAATTGAAGATTTGAAGTTCCTTGCATGGTTGCTCAATTACTCTAGTTTAAACTGAAGTCAAACTTACTTAATCGTCATTATTAGGATTGTGTCCCATTTTCATCATACCTCTGAAGTTTAACTGAGGTCTTCTGTGTTTGAAAACTGGACATTCATACAAACGGTCTGGCTTTGACAGGAGAGCTACTTCCTTTAAAACAAATATCACATGGACAGCCTGGAAAAGGACAGACTGCCAGGGACTTTCCTTGGTGTTTTGCCCAGGTAGGAGGTGTAACAATTACAGCTTAACAGTACGCCAGGACAAAGGTGAACTACACAGCAACGTTCTACCAGGTGCAAAAAGCCACTCAACATACTATCTTTGTTTTCATTTTCTTTCTCTTTATTGTTGAGGAAAGGACAAAGTACATTCTGATGAACCAACTCCGATTACACTTTAGGAGTAAGCAACATGTTTGTATGAGATAGCCCTCCTATTTTGGAACACTTTCATTTCTCTCGGTGACATGTTTATACAGATTGGAGAAGTCCTCTGCAGTCCTGAGGAAACAGACATTCCAGATAAGCATCAGATGATGCCCTCCTGTGCTAACTTTGTAAGGCTGCAAACACCAGGAATCAGGATCAGAGAAAATATGCTGCTAAAAATGTGCTATAGCACTATTCCTTTCCAAATCCAACTGGAAGAAACACAGTTACTATATTCCTTAGGCTGTAAGGAAGCAGAACCCTGAAGAAAGGTTTTCACTGATGGCTAGAAAGAAGTGAACTTCTAAAAACACTTATAAATTCTCAGTAGTAGAGGCTAGATTCTTACTTAAGCACATCACTTCCAAAATGACTTGCTAGGTCTCTGAAGGAGTCCTCGACAGAAATAAAAGAACAAAGTTGGGAGACCTTTAGAAAATCGCAGTTTTGAAACGAATCAAGTCAGACACAGAGTTAGTAACACGATTGTCCACCAGTGACATTCTAAGACTCACCATCCTCAAATACACACATTTTTAATGTAACAAGAAGGAAGAACATTTCTTCTTTATTTCAAAGGAGAAAGGATCACGATCCCGTAATATATAGAAATTCTATTAAAAAAATCAGCAGAAATTAAAATAAAAAAAAATTGCATGACTTTTATTAGAACACTTTTTTCCTGAGCAAGATTTACAACACAACATGCAGATCCATTTAATAACTTACTTCACTATACATTCTGCACTTGTGACAGTTGTGCAACAAAGGTAGCAATTAAGTTTCCAGCTTTTAGTCATTTCAAAGTGACAGCACATTCCGTAAACAAACAGAGCTTTACTGTTAGTAGTGTCAGTGTTCAGTTTGCAATGCCTATGAAGTGATTTCAGCTGCACATTTAAAGCTGTTTAGACCTCAAACACAACTTCTACATTAGAAGTTTGAGAAGTGTTTATTACATTTTTTTTTCTACAATCTTAGACCTGAGAGTAAAACTTAGCAACGGGCTCTTTTCTGATGCATAAATTGACTAAAAACGCAAAATGAAAGGATAATGTCAGTAAAACAAAAATAATTTCAGCACAAGTAACTTATGTCACTGTATGCCTGACAAGTTCTTTGGATGAAGTGCTGACCTCACATTGCAGGAATCCAACATACATGTAAAGCACAAAAAAGAGGCTACAGGACTACATTACATTGTGTAAGGGCTACACAATATAATCATCCAGTAACACAGCTGATTTTTATTCATAAAAAATGGTATGCAGTAGGGGCCAAGTTCCACCTGTTTCAGAAGATTTAAATATTTAATTGTAAATTTTTATTTTTCAGGAAATATAAAGGAATTCCAGACATGTGGAAAAAAAAAAAGGCATTCCCTTTAAGAACTGAGTATTGGACATTTCAGGAAGTTTTGGGTCTGAGTCATTAACTCTTATGCATGAAGAAGATGCCAAAAAGCTATTTTGAAAACAGAAACCTCTTCACGAAGGACTGCTATGAACAGTTTAATCAACAAGAAACAGCAGCTTCTCAAATCACAAGTGTATCTCCTTTACGAGGAATATAGAGTTATGAGGTTACACTAAAACATGAAACAAATCTATTCCTGCCTCTGTCCAAAAAGATAAATACACATCATGCAGTGCAGATGTATCACTGATTTCGATATAACACACCAAATGTGCCAGAACCGTCAAAAAAAATAGGTCCGGTTAACTTGACATTGCACCTCTCTTCATGTTACTGAGAAAGAAAGGTTGAGGCACACAAACAGATGAGCTTTTGGACCTCCCTGTTTTATTCTTTTCAAGTAAAACAAAGTTGAACATGTGCTAACTATGAACTAAAAAGATTGGCACTATTATTGACTTAAATTCACTTAGTAAAAAGTGAATCATACTAGTTCATAACTGTGCTGCTCTCTGAATTAAGGATTAGTAAATACATTAATGGCAAAGTAAAAAGAATTACTTTTATCTTTTAGTTTGGCTATGAGCTTGGTGTTCTTTGGAAAGGTCTAATACTTTAATCTGAACCTTATTCTAACTGACAATAGACAACGCAGAAGCAATTTAGACACAAAGACAACTGCTGCTGAATGATACAGGTTTCCTGCTTTGTGTTTTGAAAGAGCTCAATTATGCTGGATCACTGAATACTTAACCGCAGGATGGCCAACAATCTGTGACAGAGTATCCTGGTTGGCATTTACATGCATGAAGCAGCTTAAATAATGACCCAGTTCCCATGTGCAGAGTGCTGCTATTTATGCTGCTATTAGCCAACAGTTCGCCCACATGAACACTGTGTAGTATATTTAAAAACAAACAAAAAACACAAACCCACAAACAAACAAAAAATCCCCACATCTTTAAATGCTGCAAATGGAGCCAGTAGTGTATAAAAGGGAGATAAAGGAAGGCATATTTCAGAATTGTACCATATACATAAGAACAAATACATTTAAAAACTCCTTGAAACTCTGGAAAAGCTCCTATCCCCTGACCTCCCTGATTAGAGAGGACATACTCATTGTTTTCTTTACTGACACAGCAGAACGGGGAAAAACAGACACACACTTGAAGGAAATCTGAGGGGAAAGAAGATAAAAGTGCCTCCCTTTGTCATACACAACACATTCAAATTTACCTACTGAGCCCATATGGCAAAGGAACGTCTGGTAACGTTTATTTTTACGGTTAAAAAAAAGCACAAAGAAGAGATGGATTCATTATAATCATGCTTTCCTTGCTCTGCTGGTATTCCCTCTGATACAACCCCCTCCTGCTTCAGACAGATTGTAGTGTTACTTGATTCCTACTGATCCATTCTAAATCAGGTCAATGAGTGTCACAAGTTCACACTGAGAGACTTCTTTTAGTGCCATGCAAGGCAGCGATATTACACATTAGCAGTGAAGAGCTTTAAAATGTCATTAGCATATCACGTTCCTGCACACTAGTGTAGAACGGCCTCCCAAAGATGAAGGAGTGTAGACCCGGTTTAATCTTCTCAGCCAAAGCCATTATTATGTTAAGATCGCCCTCTGCTGTTAAGTCAAGATCAATCTTTAAGCTACGAAGAGACTTAAAAGGCTTTTTTCCTTTTTGCCTGAAAGAAAATAAAAAGGGGGTTTGTAAAAAAGAACAAAGTTTCTCAAAGCCTGCTTTAGATCTGTTCACTTACGTGTCATCCTCTATGTATTTTATTAAAGTTAAGGCTTTTCTGTGAAGGACTAGTAGAAATTGTGCAAGGAATGTACTCCTCAGAGACAAGCCAGGTTTTAGATGAAAGATCTGTTAAAAATGATATGAGAAAATCAGCTAGATACAGAAATTCGAGAATCATTTTAAGAATGTGTAATATAAAAAAACATTGCATACACATGTAACGTGTTCCTAATTATACCAAAACAAGCATATTAGCAGCAGATTTGTAGGCGTACTCAAGATTCATTCTTAGTTTTCTTGCCACTCAGATGCAATGCGTTAAACTTTAAACTTCTACCTTTTTTTTTTTTTTTAATTTTATTTTGATAAAGTACTATTTCCCTTCTAAAAATGATCTGAAATGGATCTCAGGTAGCTTATTCAATACTGTAATTGTAGACACTCTTACACAGCAAACAAAAATATGCACTGTTTTTCATATATAAGAAGTAGTTTCAGTACTGTATTATTACAAATGACACTTAAGCATTTTTTTTTAAATAATTTGTTACCAGACAGACATTTTAAACGGTCAGTTCTTGATGCCTTCTCTAGCTATACAGAAAAGAATCACAGCACTTGTATGAAAAAAGAGGTACCACACCAACAAAGCATCTATTCACGTTAAATTACCTGTTACTAAGAGTTCAAAATACTGTTCTCTAGCTCTTGTTCTTTCTGAAAAAGCAATTATTACCTGATCCAGAAAGGCTTTTACTAATGTATCTCGATGCAGGATATCTTGAAAGACATTTCTAAAGAAAAAAAAAGCAAACAAATACGTGAGGTAATGACATGAAGAGACAGCTATGTCCAGCAGCTGTGCACATAATACTATTGCTTTTTACGGTTTGGCAGAAATTGAAAGTGCATTCAAAATTTGAGTGAATTATAATCGTGTTACTTAAAGGTAATATATAACTTTTAAGCAGAACTTTCAGGAGAAATGCATTAAACCCTGAAAAGCCACTGTGCCTTGCCAAGTACACTTGGCTCTGGAATATGCTATTTAAAATAGGCAACAAAATTACCATAACACTGTCAGTATCACTGGATTTCAGTAACACTTAATGCAACAAAAAAACTCACAGAACTCCTAAATTCTGCAGAACAAATACAACCACCAGAGCTGAAGAAGCTTCTTACGAGAAAAACAAACAAACAAACAAAAAAAACAGAACAAAACAAAACTCCAGTACTTTTTGTATTAGAAAGCATGCTTTACACCTTGTTCTTTCATCTCAAATCAAGTAATTTTAAGACGCTTGGGAGGGAAGTACATACAAATCAGGTGTGAAACTCTCATCTGTGTGGATAATAGGATCTTGAGACATTTCTTCATCTGAATTAGCTCTCCAAAATGCTGTCAGCTCGGACCTCATATACCGACGTTGGTTGTAGATGTGTTCATGACATGGGGGCATCTGCTTCACTGTATTGACATCTACATCTATATGTGTTGTGGGATACGGAGCATACATTACTTGACGGAAGGGCAACACAAAGCTTCCTGTTGCATCCTGTTTTAGTCAAAACAAAACAAAACTCTTCTAGTTACTTAGAAAAAACCAAACCAAATTGGAACAAAACAATAGGAACAAAAATTGGAACAAAACATCATGCCTACATTTCAAATCCCATTTGTGTAGACACATTTTGTTTGAAAGAAATCATAGCTGTAACCAGACAAATGTCCTCAATACTGCATGATTCTGCTAATGTAATGGTGAAAACAGGTATTGAGGTATCCTGTGTACTCCACTGCATCATCTGATTCTTGAATCCATTAACATTTCAATATGATATTTATCTGTGAAGTTTAGACTGCTCATTAGAGCAAGAAGTATTACTTTCCTAATTACCTTCACTAGTTGCTACAGCCCTTTTAATAAACTTGGAAGCCATAGGACTGATGGACTGTTCTCTTTTACTGATGACACAGAACCTGAATGCTTTCTTGAATTCTAGCCCCAAGAAGGCAAAATATTATTATTATTGTATTAAGCATAGGAATAATTCTGATCAATACTCAACCCAAGAAATGTCTGGGTCAGAGAAAAGACTGGCTTAGAATTTTAACATGCAAAGAGTCATAAGCCAGCTCTTGCACCAAGAAGAACTCAAGTGAAGATATATTTCTTCAAACATGAATGCTATTATGCACGTGCTTATCATATGTGCACACATCCACGTATACTGAAGAATGCTCTTAAACACAGAATAGAATTTTACTAAGTGTACTTACTTTGAGTAAGCCTTGAACAAAAAGCCCTGACTCATATTTGAAAGAAGACTCATTTCTACAGAGTCTGGAACATTTCCGCTCTGATGGTGTAAGAAACAGACACAATGTTCTCACAATCTGCATTAAAAAAGACAGGATCAAAAAAAAAAAAAAAAAAACAAAACAAGAAAATGTAAGGAATTAAGTGATCTTCAAATGCAATTTCTGACTTCATCCTGCTTACTAGAAAAAACTAAAATTGCATAACATCAGAGAATAGTGACATGCTTAAATAATTAAGATGTAAGCCATGCAAGTCCAATTTCTTGTCAAATGAAAAGGAAAGCCTAAATTTTTGGCAACATTTTTTGCCAACTATGTAGAACAAAACAACTTTTGCCTTTTGATGCCTCTTCATATTACATAAACCTAAGTTGCTGTGATTAATTTCCTAGCCTTTTAAGCCTCTTGTTCCATATTGAAATGTCAGCTATTGTCTCCAATGAGGCACATTTAATGTTATAAATAAGCATCCATGCTTATTTCCTCATTAATTTGCTCAAACTCTCCATTAAAAGCAACAAAGGTACTTTATTATTTTAAGCTTCTATGCTACAACTGCTGCAGGCAATCATGTCCAAATGCAAATATATATTCTTGTCTCGTAGTCAAACATACATTACTGACTAATGTTTTTGCCTGCAGTAGTGGTTTTTATTTATTTATTTATTTAACTTTAAGTAAAGCTAAGGTATACTATAAAAAAAGGAATTACTTCAAAACATAGCACCACAACACAATGGCCACACTACTGATAAGAGCCTATGCAATTTTAAGTAAATTTGTCCAGAATAGATCTTGAGACTCACATTCTTCTAGACTGCTTTTTTAAGTACTCAACTTATCAATACATTGTTACACACACTCATAACCATTTAGACACCTAAGCCTTTTTATTAATTATAATGCTTAGTAGTGTATTGCACGTAACTTAGTAATGTGCAAATTCTACATCACTAAAACTATGTGTATTAACTATGGTTAACTGACTTCCTCTGAGGACTGAGATTTTTCTTTTCTCAGGTTCCCTTGTTGCTCATAGTTGTTTTAACTGAGCATCAGCATTTATCACTTATTTGATCAGAGGTGCTTAAACACTACTGCCAAAAACACACAAAACAATGTATTCTTTCTCCAGATTCCTGTAAAGTGTCCTGAAGAGCATATTTCAAAACACAGGTTTGCTGAAGATGCCTTACATTTTCTGAATCTTTTTACAAGAAGGTATGTTTCACTGCAGCAGAGAACCCTGCATACTGTAAAATATACATTATACAATTGTATATATTATATAATTAATACAGGCTAACCGTTAATTTTATTTGACACTGAAGCTATCAGTAAACACATATATCAAAAAAGCATCAACTTCAAGAATTATTTTTTTCAAGGCAAGGCTTCAGTCTTACTAAATGAACTAGAACACAATGCCTATTACAACACTATTAAAAGGAAAGTCAGACAGAAAAGCCCAACATGAATAAAAGATTTCCAATCAAAAAATGAAGTTACCTAAATATACTGCTTCACCACATGTACTGCAGTAGAAGCTTTGTCCTGGTCTTGGAATGGGGAACTATTGTTACTGCATTGCACAGAGGCCCCAGTGTAAATTGAAAACTTATCGTGCTAAGGAACTACAAAGAACCTTACCCTCACAGCAGTACTGGTATACTCATTAAGTGCAGTGGTGCCTAATACCTAAAAAGCTGTAGGATTGCACATTTTTATAAAATCCTTCTTTTCACTCCCAGTTGCAGGGATATTCTGAATCAATGAGGTTTATTAAAGGACTCAACTGTGAACATAGAGAGGCAATTGATTTAGTGAAATACATTTTCTCTCTAAGAAAATAACACTTTCTTCAATGATTTGTCTCTGAATATCCTAACTGAAAACTAACAAGCACTTTTATTAGAAGGGATGGAATAACAGCCTAATTAAATGCCAGTCAAAGGCAAACCTTTCTGAACAAAATGCCAATACATTGCAGAGTGCTATAAAGAAATATTTTAAGATATATTTCAATGGGAAGTAAATACAAGTGTATCTCTTCCAAGAATTGCTTTCAATTTATCTGAAGCAATCAGTTTGGTATAATCAAAAAAACACATACAAAAAGTACTTGGAGAATTCTGAATAAGGAACATTTCTTCATTTGATTTTTCCTTCACATACTCAGCTTAAAATAAGCATCAAGAAACTCGTCATTTACACAAAAAAAAAAAAAAAAAAAAAAAAAAGCAGGGCAGGTTATAATTTTGTATCAGTTCAAATACAGTATTTGATAATGGGCAAAAACAAAAAAATAAACAGCATGGCAAAAAATTCTGTCTACCAGAAAATGTAATTACTGTTCTGAAATGACTGATTCCAAAAGTGACCTTGTTTCCTCCACATAGACCATTGGAACAGATACACATTCTGCTTTTCTCTATTAAGAGAACAGATAATGCTGCTTTTTTTTTTTTTTTTTTTTTTATCATCTAGACCTGAAGGCTCCTAAGTATCATCCCTCCTGATAAATTCTGCACGTGCTCCAGCAAGTTTGCTGACACACTGAGTTGTTTTTTTTTTTTTTTGGTTTGTTACAGTACTCAATTTTAGGTGTTTATATCTGTATTTTGCTTCTCTGGTTCTTCTGGAACTGGTTACAGTTACAGTCAGCTGTAATCTGTTCAGATAGCACATTTTAGCTAGCAAAACTTACTTTAGAAGCTCAGACTCAATTAGAACTTATGTATAACAGTATCAATTACATTAAATTCACTGGTTTTCTTATGGTTTTCAGAATACAACTGGTAAGGCAATTTTCTGGCAGAATTATTAACTGCTAGAACAATCAACAGAATATAACCAGACAATATCCTCTCCTTCTCCAACCTAAAGCATGTTTATATAAAAAACTTTTTTTCAAATAACACACTAACACTGCTTATAATTGGCATTTAAGTTTCATTTATTAAGAACTGTGTTACCTTATTAACTTTTTCTGCACTGCTTCCTACAACTACAGAACAACCACAGGTCTGCAGATGTGAACTAATTGCACTGCAAATAAAAACAAACATAGGTTAATAAATTTAATCAGACTTTTCAAATAAAACCATTATCATCTTTACAATAAGAATTAATGGCTGGAAGTTATACTACAAGTCTATAGCATAGCCCTCACATACGTGGGTACTGCTGAAATCCAAAGTTCAGCAGTATCTGTATTTGCAGTTTGGTGAATAAAAAGACTGCCAGACAGAACCTCCAAACACCACTTACAGAGCAAATACAAATCATTACTGTATCACTGTATCACAAAATCAATTAAAAAAATATCATCTAAAGCAACAGAAGCATTAATAATGAAGGATCTGAAAGTGTGTTGAAAGATGACCTGTTCTCATTATTTTGACACAACTGTGGATCAGAAGCTAGTTTTGGGAGACCTGGCAGGTAAACTACTAATTTGGCAACTACAAGGGTAAGGGCACTTCATATTCCAGTCCCTTGGAATACAGCCAGGCAAGCTGAGAGATGGGTGATCTTGTCTCATGAGCTGCCATCAGCAAAGCCATGTTTTAGTTTATCTTAAGTTTGGAGGGTGCAGTAAGTACACCTGGACTAACCATGGTAACTCTTAACCTATCCCTAGCAAACGTCTTCTCAGGTTCCTTTCTTCACCCTCTCCTTGTGCCTCACCTTCTCAAACCCATAGCTGGCCCCCAGTTTCAAAAAGTCAAGATACCACTAGATAGTTTTCTCCAATACCTATTGATATATGGAAGCACAATTATGTTATCTTACTGAAGGATGCCTCGTATGGTGATTGACCAGTTCTAATAAACACTTCTAACTGATAGGGACTGTAACAGCTACACTCAGACTCTGAAGTCCAGGAGATGGGCTTTATACTGGACTCATTACTATTTATCTTACCAATTTTAAGTTGGATTTAAGGTCACTTGAATTCTTCCTTTGGGACAAAATCAGAAGTTTTGTTTCATTTAGAAGTTACTAAGAAACTATGAGTTTATTTTACAAGTTGGTATTGTTAAAATGGCAGTTCATTTTGCTTAATCCAGTTCTTATCCAATGACATAGAAATCCACTCCAACACCACATTCAAGACTCAAAATCTGAACCTAGATGAGCAGACAAGCTTTGCTTCCCTCTAAAAAGCAGACAAGCAGACATTTCAGCCAATCACACAAATCGTGATTCTTTCCTTGTCTGCACAAAATTTCCATGAAGAAGTAGTAGCACAAAGAGAGAACTGATACCCTTTGTTATCCCTGCAGTCTATTACACGCCTCCAAAATTTACAAATGAGAATAGCTCACTAATCAGTAGCTTTAGTTCTTAACAATAACTCATTCCCTAATATGCACTTCATTTTTTTCTTGAAAGATTGAGTTGTAAGTCTGAAAACACAAAGAAATCCTAAATTCTCCAGAAAAGTGAATAAAACATTATTGTGAAGAATTATTAAATGTGATGCTGTTTAAATAGACTACAAACTCTTTAGCACTAAATGCTGTTATATAGGAGATGTTCTGAAACACAACACCGGTTAAAATATGCTTTTCCATATGAAGAGACCAAGTTGCTCCGAAGTGCAACTATTTCCACTTATGCAGCAGAAATGGGGGGGGGAAATCAAAATGGATAATTTAATAATAGGCACTCCACATGCCATGCCATTAATACTTTTATTCATAATTAATGCATTAGGCATGACTCAGTGTTTTGGTTAATTCATAAAGACGTTAGACTTTGACTTAGAACTTCAGAGGAAAAGTGTCAAGCAAAAATTGTATTTGATAGGAATTCTATTTTCAAGCAAATGACTGACAACACAGTCGAACAGCTGCAGCTACTAGCCCAGAACCATTCTTTTAAGAACAACTTACTGAGATTTTTGTCTAAGAAATTCTGGAGAAGTCAAGAAGTCAAACAATTTACCCCCTCCTATGAAAAAAGCTATTATAGCACACGTTGACGCGCACATACAGATACGTGTACACTCACACAAGTTTAATCAATTTTACTACAGCATAAGTCAAAACAGAAATTCATACTTGAGAAGAAATCCTTCATGGCAACTATCCCCAATGTCATCATCATTTAGCACCGTCTCACTTATCTGAAATGCAGATAAACATAAACAAAGGTTAGAAAAAGATCACCTTAGAATGAAGTGATTTTGTTTTTTGATAGGTGGGAACTGTTTGGGATCCATTTAAGGTACATTGTAAGACTGCCAGAAAAGAACAACCTTAAAAAGACCTTGTCACTTACCCAAAGCATTTTGAAAATAAGAAAGTCACTCTATTATTATTATTATTTCTCCCCCACCAGCAGTAACAATAAGATCCCTCCCAGTGTTTTTTCTTAAAGTCTTGTCCAGAATACTTTAACCTAGTCCATGTGAAATCATTCCTACTTTTTTCATGAGAACACTATACTACATTGGAACAGATACCAACATTAAAGCCATCTACCTCCCCATTTGTTTTTCATCAAATAGCCTTTCCACATGGCTCTTCAGAAGCATGTCACCCCAGGCAGTCCATTTTGCTAAGTGCTAACCATAAAAAGCACTGCTAGTACTGTTAGCATTTACCAAACTAAAACTGTTATACCATTCCCTACAGCATTTAGGAGAACTTGATGCGAAACAGCAGAAGCATACAGGAATTTATGACAACTGGTTTTCGTTTTTTTTTTTTTTTTTTTTTTTTTTTTTCCTGCCAGAGAGCAGCAAATTAGATTGGTGGTGTCTTTCTCTTATTCAGAACACAAAGGACATAGGGACTTACATCTATTTCTTCTGGAACACTGTGTGATTTCATAGATGAAAGGAGCTCCATTACAGGAATGACTTCTCCTGTCAGCATTGGAATGATGCTCTGGCCCTGTGCAATAAATAAAATGCTTGAAGTGCAGTATAAGAAATTACTAATAACATAAACTTGCAGTATTATCGAATTATAGAATCATATAGGTCGGAAAAGACCTCTAAGATCATCTGCTCCAACCTCTAACATGCAAAAACATCTTTAAAATCAAATTACATGCAAAGCATCTTTAACTTCCTATTGTTTCAAAGTGTGGTTGTGGGTGTCAACTGATACACAGTCTTCTTTGGTTTTGCTGATCATTCATTATGAACTGGAAACATGCATTTCACTTTTCAACATCATGTCTAAAATACGTTTTCAGGGTCCTGTGCTAATTTTCCCAATCAGTTTGATCTGCCCACACAAGACACATTTGGAATGAGATAATCTGATCATATCATATAACAAACAATTACTATTATACATTTATAGATCCAAAATCTGACATTTTGATGACAGGAAAACGAAATCAGGCTATTATTTATCAACACGTGAAATTATTTATGATTTATCTGATTTCATCTCTTCACAAGAAAACCAAAGCCACAATTTTGTATTTGCAGTTTCAGAAATTGAAGTCTTTTCACAATCTTATGCATTAAGTCTACCATCACATTTCAGCACAACAGACTCTGTACGTCTCTGTAAAACAGCCTAGTGAAAGACCACCCTTGACAGGAGGAGAGCATAAATCTAGGAAGCTACTACCTTTACAGAGCTTCAAGTTCAAGTAAATGAATTCCCTTTTCTGAAAGGTAATATTCTTCATAGATTTCCACTTCTCCCACAAAGTGATGAAATACATTTTCCTTCAATTTGTTCACAGCTTCCATCATCCTATCTTCATAAAGTTTGTCTCCTGTGCATGTCAGGTCACCAGCCAGTCCAAAGTATCTTCCTGGATCCCAAAAATAAGAAGCAGCACCAACTTCTACAGTCATCAGATCCAGTCAAACAGGTTTGTGGTGGTGGGCCATATGCATCAACCAGACGGTCTTACCTGATCCTCCATTCTCTCCGTGCCTTCCAAGACAATCTTCTGGAAATGTTCTTGCCTCTCCTGAGCAAGAGAAGCAGTTAAATACTTGTTTATATATGTATGCACACAACAGTCATATGGAACAATTTCTTCCCTGTTGAGGCATGCTTCTCAGGTTCAAATTTCGATGTTCAAGTCTTTTTTCTTTTACAGAGCTGACATTGGTAGGAAGTGATGTCATTTTAAACAGATCAATGTTCCCTGAGATTAAATCAACACCCCATCAAACCTCTCACATGCTTGGGCAGGAGTGGCAGCAAAACGAGGGTGTGATGGCAATGACAAAAGAACAACATTTTCTTCGTTACAGACCAAGAAAATGCCATATGATCAGACTATGGTGCAGAACTCCACTTTATGCATTTCTATTTCAAATGGGTAAGGTACAGACTGATGGTTCCTGATGCAACCAGAGAAAAAATGAGATCTCTTGAATGAGGAAGATTATGTCTGGGGAGGGTAGGTATTCACCATTTTTTTTTTCCACATCTTGAGACAATGACAAGTCTTTAAATCATTGTTTTGTAAACAAGTACAGGAGACATGAAACCTCAAACTACGCAAAACACTGCACAAAAGACTGTACAAAGTTCTCAGAACAGACTAATCAAAAGCTGAGCCTTAATCACCAGAACAATCGATACAGTATGTAAAAAAAAATCAAAGATGCAGACAGAAATAACGATAGCTTTTGCTATACACTAAGTAGTTGTTGCCTTCTTAATGGTTGTGACTGAATTGCTTGAAGATGATCAACCTCAAGTGGGAAGAGTCCACATAATGTTTTTTGAGCAGATGAATAGGTAGCAAGCTACAGTGAATGGCCCTAAAACAGCTGTAAAACTCATCTGACCACTTTAAAGAAGCATCAGTGAAAAATAACATTGGAACTTGGCAGATTATTCCTTTGGGGACCTTGAGCTTTGACTTCAGTAAGACATACTCAATAATGAAGATCTTTTGCTTCAAAAGAAGTCAGTCTTCATGAAGACCAGGCTGAACAAATGACATAAGCCACTTCTTTTTAGAAATACAACCGCTACAAATTATTAGACAAACACCCAGACCATAAAATTTAGGTAAACATTTGGGGTTTCTAATCTCACATAGCAGACTTGATTGGAGTTGCTTGTCTTTGCCAGTCTCAGCATTGTTCCATGATTCTCCTAGTCCTTGAGTTCAGTTTCTTCTCTCTGAACATAAGTTGTGACAGCTGATAATCACAACACCCATTAGAAATGCCAGAAGAGATGCATAGTTCCTCTCAGATACTATTTCAACCTTTTGTACGCTGTTGTAGCCATAGCTGCTGAACTGCCTCAAACAGCAAACTATAGTATTTGGGCCTGTTTTTATTCAATACTGTAATTCTACAACTCATACCTAAATTTTAATTTACACTTTTAATGCAGTTTATTATCTTCTAGGTAAGTCTGCAGATATGCAGTTACATGCAGGCACACTTTTCCTCCAAAGAAGAAAAGTAATAATAAAAAAAAAGACAATAAATGTCTCTTTTAGAACCTTGAGTTGTTGTGACTGTTTTAGTTGACCTAGCTACTTCAAGATCACCTGAAAAAAACATAAGAACTTCATGACTAGTTTCAGAGGGAACTACAAGAAAACATTTTGTCATTCTCAAAGCCACTTGAGGGCCATTTTTACTGCAGAAACAGATTGATATGGGTCAATGTCAAAAAAAGAGTGAAGACATACAGTATTTAACAATAACAGACAATTCTTATTTGACCATTCACATAAGACATCAGTGGAGAAAACACTAAATGACAGAGAAACAATGTAATCAAGAGTGTGAGGTAGCATTCGCTTGTGTCAAAAGTACTAACATCCAGTGAACAATTTATTTTAGGAATTAGGAACGTACCATTGCTTTCTACTCTATTGAAAATGAAAATTTATGTCCTAACTTTACTCCAAAAAAATAAACACTAGATTATCAAGAGCAAACATGAAAGAAGACACTGCCAACCATCAATGGACACTGTTAAGTGTAACAAAAAGGAAATGACAATGCAAAATTTATGTCAACTTCTTATTTTTGGAATCTTAATTAGAACACTTAAAAAGGAAGTTTAAAATACGTTGACTAGAGGTCTCAGAAGAGGAACAGAAACATGATGGAACAACCATGCATCACCACACACATTACAGCTGACATGCAATGTATTGCTCTAAGACAAGTTGTACTCCGTGAAGGCAACAGAGAGTGTTTTTATTACTAGAATGCTATTGACTTTTAACAAAAATACGTAATAATTTCATTTGCATAAGGAAACACTCATAAGGTACCCAAAATAAAGAGCTGCAACTCTTCAAAAATTTTACTATTTTTTCCATTTTTCAGATTCAAAAGCAGCAATATTTGGACTCAAGTAGCTGTATTTTCTTTGTTCTCCCATCAGTTTAATGCAATTTAACACCTGCCAAACAGTTTGCTGATACCCTTTTTTGATAAATAAAATGTGACTACAATACATATGGTGACAGTATTAATTCCATCAGTTCCTGTTTTGAACCTCAACAGCAAAATAAATAAATAAATAAATAAATAAATAAAATGTGAAGCAGTAAATTTACAATTCTACCTTGGTTAAATACAGTAATTAACACAGTTAAAAGCAATGACTTAAATTCAGAAAGACGAAAAACTTTACAGGACAGCTAATTTAACTAAATAGCCTTGTATACCCTTCTATAATATTCCCAGGGCAAATCATGTGGCTAAAAACCCCAGCCTCAAATCTGGTGACATATGGATAACTTTCTAACTTCAAAATCCTATCCTTGTAGAGAGGTCAGCCTCCTCCAAGTTCCTGTGTCAACATAAAAGGTGTCACAAAATCTTCATTCTTGGTTTTGCTCAAGACAACTATTTTTAGGAATGAACAACAAACCTACCTTATGCATCCATATTCTTCCTTTCCTTATAATATGCGTTAACCTATCCACGCACACTCTGTGAAGAGGTAGGTAAAAGCCAAGTTCGCTTTGTGGAAGTATGATTGACAGTCCGTATGTGCTTCTGTCTCCATTCCAGTTTCCATCAAAGATTAAAGAAACAATTATAACCCTTTTTTCTGCCAAGACAAAGAACTTCACATCTATCGCACCGCTTTCTGCATTTCGAAGTATTTCTCCGTTCAGGGTGTGGTTAGCAAGGAAGGTTATTTCACCATCACTGAGAAGCACCTGGTCTGTCTTTGGGGCCCAGATATGCCGCACTCGGGGGCCAAGAATGTTGTCCCAGTAAGCAAAAGTGGCAGCTAATAATGGTGACTCGCCATTCAAAGCAATCTCTGTTTTGGCCACTGCGGGAGATGGCGGTGGACAAAGAGCTGACATGACTGCTTCCTCTCTTGCGTATCACTGAAACTCTTACATGACCTAAATAACAAAGGTTTTGGAGAAAAAAAAAAAAAAAAAAAAAAGTAACTAGAGCACTGCTCATTAATTAGAGCACTACTCATTATGACCACTTTTTGTTGCGTTTCCAAATACGACTTTAAGAGACAGCTCTGACTTTTTACACCCGAGATTCCACTGTAGACTACGTTCACAAAGGAAACCCACGCGCGTGCAGCAACGGAGCACGCGTGACAGATGTGTCAGGCCTCGGGGTGCCCTTTACTCACTGCACAAGTATGACCAGCCTGCACAACACCCAACCTGGCGACTCTGCATGGTAAACACCGCCTTCACCTACGGGTGGCCGGGACCTTCACCTGCGGGTGGCACGCTGGTGGCTGGGACACCAGGCGAGTCCTCGAGCACTGTGCGGTGTGTGTGGATGGAAGACGCCTCGTGTTCCTCAGCCACAACCTCCGGGACGCGTGCCCTGGCAGCTGCCAACAGCCCCGCTGCTTCCCCACCCCAAGGGCTTGGGGGATGATAAATACAGCAGAAAGGGGGCTGGTGAGCGCGCTCGGCCCAGGACAGGCGGCTGCCACAACCCAGGCGCTGCTCCGAGGGCCAGCACCAGGCGCCTCAGGGTGCCAGCCGTGACACCCCCACACCGCGCCCCTCCATGCGCACCTCACGGCGGGCACCGCACCCTCAGGCCCGACAGAACCAGGTTAGCCCCCGCCCCGAGGGCAGCCTGAGCACCGCCCAGGCGCTGGTTTTGCCTTCGGGCAGGACCCACACCCCCAAGACCCGGCTCCTCAGCGCTACCCAAAACCGCTCCGGGGCCGCGACGCGCAACCGCCCCCGCCGCCCGCCTCCCACCCGCCCTGCCTGCCTCGCCTCACCTGCGCGCCCATCGACCGGCCTCCGCCGTGACGCGCATGCGCGCCGCCGGCACCCTCCCCCACCCCTCCCCCTTGGAGCCGCCCCTGTGCGGCGCGGCGAAATGGCGGCGCCGCGGCGACAAGATGGCGGTGGGAGGAGCTGCGCAGTGCCCGCCCCGCAGGCGCGGGGAGGGCGGCGGGTTCAGGCAGTTGTCGCGCTGCCCGGTGGTCTGGCACTGTCACCGGCTGCAAAATAAACAATCAAATAAACAAACAAACCCGCGTCTGGTGTAGAAAACAAGGGGAGAAGGTGTTGCTTGTGAAGGAAGCCTCGGGTGTACGTGGCTGGGGAAGCAGGTTTGTGCTAGCTGCAGCGTTTCACGAAGGGGCTTTTAAGATAGGAAGTTTATGACAGGTTAGAGACCAAATAATCTGTATGCAAGGCAGTGAAAGTGCGCTGTTTCAGGCTTCATTTAGTTTTACAGATCCACAGCAAGTACTTTTACCTTGTTTCCAAACTAAACCACCACACAAAACCTCTGATTAAACAAGAGCACAGAGAAACAGCAGAAATAAAATCTTTTAGGAAATTGCTGATACTTGCTGCAGTCAAAAAACAGGTATCAACATCGATGGAATTTCACCACTTGCTTGTTGCCTCAATGTAAACCATACAATCACAGAATCGTTTAGGTTCAAAAGGACCTTTGAGACTGATAGAGAGAAAACTTGACGACCAATGTTACCAAGTGGCTATTCTTTATTACAGCACTGAGTGTGGGGTGGATCACTCTGCCTAACACACACACCAAAGGTTACTGCCAGGGTGCTTATAATAATGACATCTATACACATTCATCATACTTCCCTGTAAGTCTATTGCATATTCATGAGGTATCTGAAAAAGCATTGACACAGGTTCCCACCCCTATTCTCATGAGCGCTAGAGTTCTTGGGTGGCTACCCGACATACTCTGGTGGTCTTTTGCTGAAGGCCACAAGTCTTCCTTGCTGCTAAACTTCTGACCCTTCGTTTCTTTTACAGACTTCAGCAGCCCAGCCAGTTCTTGCTGGTTCTATTATCTGTGAAGTCTTTCCTTCCCTTACCTTTTAGGGTTGTCCCATCCTCGTACTCCCTGCCTCAGCCCTGTCCTTGTGGTTGATGCACAACATGCTCCCTGTGTTAGCTAAAACCTGCAAAATCAACATGCTTTCCACTGTTCCCTGTCTTGAGATCATGAAGTCCACCAAGTCCCATCACTATAACATCCCTTAGTGCCATGTCCACATGTCTTTTAAGTGCCTCCAGGGATGGAGACTGCCATTTCCTAGGGCAGCCCATTTAAGTGCTAGAAACCCATGCAGCTTAAAAATACTTACATTTCAACAGTGAAGATAAAACCTCTTGTAGGCCATAGACTCTATGGTATGAAAGATGCATTGGTAAGTAATTCAGGTAAGTAATGATGTAGGAAAAGCGGGCTTCAGGGATGAGGAGCAGGGTTTATCTTTATTTTGTCACTGAAATGTCATGGAGCCTTGCATTAGGCACTTGATTTTACCACATTGATTTCCCATTAGGAACTGCTTTAAGAATTCTAGGTGTGAAAGCAAATCACCATATTATATGCAAAGAAGCACTAGCATGAAGTACAAATCTTTTCTTTTGAAATAATAGCTGAGTCTCTGTAATTGCCTGAATGTTGTTACTGGCAGTGTGAAATTTCTGTCTGTTTTAGTAATATTGACCTTTTTTTTTTTTTTCCTTCAGTTTTTAGTATTTTCTTCAGACAGAGAGAATCACAATCCCATTGCATACAATCTGAAGAGACTAATAATAAGTCTGCAGGTGCATTATGTGGACACATCAGAGAAGTGACAGGCTGCATTGTAAGCAGGATTTTTTTCCCCAGACATCTGGTTATGAAGCCTAATGCTGCATGCCTGCAGATACATTAATTAGACTGTGGAATGCAGAAGACGAAAATGAGCTCAGGTTCTGAGCTCAAGCAAAAACACATTTCAATTTTATGTTTTTAGTAGGCCATCCTGAATCATCATTTTGACTGATGCCTTGTTTTAAAATAAGGGAGCACATAGGCAAAAAAAGGAAAGGGATGAAAAAAGCAATGGAATTCAGTTGGTCAGCCTGGTTGAGAAGGACAATTGAAACATGGGCATGGAAGGAACACAAGATATTACCTAGCTATCCTGCTATGCTGAAACCATGCATGCATTCAGGCTAGTGCAGGTTTGCACTGCTGTAAAAAACTTGGTCTAGAAGAAAGCTAATTGCACAGTAATAAAAACAGTGTTTTCCAGACAGATCACATTGCTGCAAAATTGATATACAAAGTAGAGCAAATCAGGATGATTGGCTGGGATTGAAAAAAGCAGGAACACCTGGTGGTTGTGCAGAAATCAGTGGCAAGATTACACACTATGCACATATAAACTATATAAAGCTAGATTTAAGACGAGAAGAGAAGAGAAGAGAAGAGAAGAGAAGAGAAGAGAAGAGAAGAGAAGAGAAGAGAAGAGAAGAGAAGAGAAGAGAAGAGAAGAGAAGAGAAAGAAAAGAAAAGAAAAGAAAAGAAAAGAAAAGAAAAGAAAAGAAAAGAAAAGAAAAGAAAAGAAAAGAAAAGAAAAGAAAAGAAAAGAAAAGAAAAGAAAACGACAACTCTTGCACTTTTGCACTCCTCAAGCCCCAACTATTCATTTCTTCCAGCAGAGGGAAGTTGGGACTTTCCATAGTATCTTTGGTGGTTTAAGGCTGTAGTTTCACATCCATGTTTAAAACAGTAAAGTACACTTCACACACGATTAGGTTTATGGAGTCTCTTTCCTTACGAGTTTTAACTCGTTCTTAGGCACGAGCTCTCATAAGTGCTAGAGCCCATGCAACGTTAAGCTTGCGAAAATTGGAAAATTCTGTGCCTGGAAGGATGCACTGAAGTTTTACATGAGCAATTCAACTTCATACTGGTAGGATAGAAAGACTGGATTTACGCAGTAAAGAAAATTAACTCTTGCTTGGCAGTTGGGGTCACATTACAGTTCCTCTTGAGCTGCCAGAAATTTAAGAGATGAAAAAGCAAATTCACTATCTTTACTATAGATGCCTAGCACTGATTAGAAATCATTAAAATTAAAAATTCAAAAGGTGATACAATTTTATTTGTGATGCAGTAGTGATCATGTGGGCTTTGAGTTTTTTTTATTGATTCTAGAGTAGTTTTCAAAACAGCAAGACAGTTTCTGCCACAATAAGCACCCATGTGGTTTTATCATTTGACTTGTCAAACTAGTAGGAATATAGAGTCCACAACATATTGCTATAGCATCAGTTGGAAATAAGTTACAAAACTAAAGGAGAATCCAGCACTGGGATAATATACAGCTCAGCTGTTTTAGTCTACAGCCACTGAATGAGGTTGTGCTCTCAATAAGAAAATAAATGATGTTAAAGCAAGCGTACAATAATGAATCAATGTTGTTTAGCTGGATTGCGGAGATAGACATGTCACTTTCATTAAGTAACAGATAACATCCTGTGATTTGTGTATCTCTCTGACAGGCTGTGTAAAACTGAGATCCTTGTATCAGTGAGAGCTTGGTTTGAACAAGCTGTGATGCCCTGTCATCTACAGATGTCCAGTCATCTGTTGCATTTGGCATGGAAAATACAGTGTTTGCAAACATTACAAGGCACCCTAGGAGAAGAGCACTGGCCCTGACTGAACTCCTGACTGGGAGTAAGTAAATAAGTTGGTGCTTGAATTTATTTCAGTGTAGACTATTGCACAAAGCTTTTGCTAGAAGTAGCACAGGATTCTTTCTTTTTATGTTTAATTTGAAAGGCAGTTCCCCAGTCAGAACTGTGATCAGGTCTTTGGTGAATTATGTGTAGAGCATGTGCTGGGGTGTAGTTGTATCTACATCATGTGTAACAGATGCCATGGGTACACATCAAACTTTAAACATTTAAAAATTATCTACTTTCCATGATTCATGTTACTATGCTAGGTGTATTTGACTTTCCTAGACTCAAAGACATTGTTCGGGCGCAGTTACAGAGCTGACTTAGTAAAATCTAAATTTGCACAGACACTGAAAACAGCTGGTCTGGTTTGGTCTCATCTCTTTTTCCAGTCAAGGGTAAATGTTCCCACTGTCCTCTTTGTGCTTGTATTAACACCTGTGTGATGATGAAACCTAGTTGTATACCAGATCAGGCTCATCTCTCTGAAAATCCATTTCTTTTCTTTTGAATTGCCATGCAAGCAAACCTAAGTTTAAGAATGATGTACAAAAGCAAGTATATATCATTATCTCATATTAAGGTTTAGAATGATAAAGTAGGTCATAACCCAACACATTTTAAGAAAGAAGATGTATACTTAGGGAAATAGTCAAGTCTGAAGAATGCCAAAACCTGGCTTTAACAGGAAGTTTGCTTCAAGACATTGTGAAGACAAAGACAGGAGAAACTACAGCAACCACTTCTTCCTCAGTTTCACTTCTTCTGTTGAGTTTTACTTCTCTTCTTGGTGGAGATGGACATGTACTAATGAAAATCTGTGGCAACATGCTGTTTTTAAAAGTTGTAGTTTTTCCATGGCCATGCTTGCTGCTGGCAATCTTAAAGGATCTTTAAGCAAAGCAAATCTTGTCCTTTCCTCCAAGGCTTATGAAAATGGCTTAGCACTACTCTCTTAGGACAGGCAGGTTTGGGGAATATTTTAAAATCTTTGGTATGAATGCATTAGCTTTTATCCACTAAAGAGAAGTAGACTGCAAAATAGACTTCACAGCTGTCATGAATGGTTTTCTTGAAATTTGGATAGCAAAACGGACCAGGACTGCCAACGCTGAGAAAGACTTTCTGATGACAAATTGCATTTCCTTCATGATAAGGAATGGCTGAACAGACTTAGTCCAGAAGTCTGATGTTTGATGGACACTCCTGAACATCAGACAAGCTGTACTGTTCATGCAATAGTAATATTCATGAGAAAAATGATATCGGGAAGCTAATGAGGGCAATTTAAAATTCGTTTGCTTATTTGTAAGAATCTGAAGATTTTCATATTAAAACTGAAAATATTTGAATTTGTTCAAGTTTTGAATTTAAAACATCACATATATATTTTTCTGCACCTTACCCAGCTATTTGCTTGGATAGACAGCATTTTTATAAGCCCTGACATACAAACTTTTGAGATTTATGATATTCCTGTACTTCAAGGATTTCTTCCACTTGTAACAGAAAATTAAAGTACAGAGTTTTTTTAGAATGTATTTTCCACTCCATTATTTCCTGTCTCATTTTCTCGTGAAAAATGCTCACCGATTTTAAAGGCATCTGCCCTGCTGATGTGGGAAGTGTTTCTGTACCACTCTGCATACGGGGAGTGCTTACTAGTCTTGAAGAAAATACATAACTTTAAAAATTATCATGTGCTCTCAAGATACATTAATGTACACTCTTAAATGGGATGGCAACATTCAATTTCAAATTTGACTTTGGAATCTTGCTGTGGAGAGACTCGCTGTGGAGTTATCAGAAACTGGTCTTCTTCCAAAGATGGGTAAAAAGTTCTCTCAAGTTGTATCTAAGGTCAGTGCTCACAGTTTTGGTGCACGCTTTCCCAGGTAAAAGGTGGGATGATTCCAATGTCAGAATTTGTATCAAGAGATGGCATCAGGGGCATTCTGATGCTCTTGGTCTACAGTAATGTCTTCAGAGGAAATTGCTCCATAAGCAAAAGCAGTTTCTGTAGGACTTTATGTAAACTGAAGGCCTTTGTGGGGACGTGCAAGTTTCCTCAGAAGTTATATTCCTCATAAATCTTCCTGATGAGTTCTCTACATATACAGTTTTATGTAGTCAGTTAGAACCAATGGCCATCAAACATCTGCTTATTCATGTGTTTCCAGTAAGAAACCGTTTGCTTTTCACATGTTATCTTGGCTGTACCTATATATTCTCAGCACCACAACATATTTAAGTATTCAAGTATTTAGAGGGGACATACGAGAAGGCTGAAGAGTGACTATTTATCAGGAAGTGTAGTGATAGAACAAGGGATAATGAATTTAAATTAAGAGGGTGTAGGTTTAGATTAGATTTAAGTAAGAAATTCTTCACTCAGAAGGTGGTGAAGCACTGGCACAGGTTGCCCAGAGAAGCTGTGGATGCCCCATCCCTGCAAGTGTTAAGGCCAGGCTGGATGGAGCTTTGGGCAACCTGGTTTGGTGGGAGGTGACCCTACCCATGGCAGGGGGGTTGGAATTGGATGGTCTTTGAGTTCCCTTCCAACCCAAACCATTCTGTGATTCAGTGGTTCTATGGATATACAAAGCCAGCGTGATACCTTTGATAGCATGATAGGTGCATCACAGAAGATGACTGCAGCCATGAATTAATGAACCCTAGGCAGCAGCTTCACTCAAAACTCAGAAAATAAGGCTGGAGGCAAGAGGCAGGATCTGCTATCTGCTATATCACAACTGCTACTGACATATTTCTGCCCAAGCTGATCCACCATGAAAATGTGGTTTAGGTTCCTTGTTCATCATTGTAAAAAATTACAATGAGAAACTACAGGGGGTTGGAGGGCTTGGGAATGTGACAGAAGGCAGATGTCTGCACAAAAAGTTGTGAAAACCTACTGACACAGATAGGTCTTGTCCTCACTACAAAAGTGATTATGTTGCAGGTTTGAATGCAGTATTTCACTGCTCTTTTAAGTGTAGGTTGCTGGATTTTTATTATTTATTTATTTATTTATTTATTTTTGGAAAGCATCTGCAGCTCTAAAGCTGTATAAATGTTCACATCTCCATCATCAAATCAGGATCTAAGTGATCTAAGTTTTCGTGATTTACTAGTAATATGAAATTAAATGGCAATCAATGAAGTATGCATTCAGTATCAATATCAGCAATATATAAACCACTACTGAAGTCTAGCAAAACATTAGTATACACTTACAGATTTTTTTGTGTGTCATTCTGTAATCCTCAGAAGTTAAATATCATTCACAAAAGCTGTCCCCCAATCAAACGGGTGACTGGACTGGTGGGTCACACAAGCTCGTGTCACCTCTTCTGAGTTCTGCTGTGGGTGGCAGGGTGCTCCATCTGCCCCTGCACCTGTGCTGCCCCTAAAGCCCACTGGCCCATGTGTTACTGAGGAAGTCTCCTTTAAGGTCCCATAGGCACATCCCAAAAGGGTTAGGAGGCTGTTGCTACAAACCAGATCATATCTTTTTGGTGCTGTGATTGTGTTTTGTACATGTAATTCATCAGCTCAGATATTTGAAAAGAATATGAGTGGCACTAGTATGTTTGGTGCCTGAAATAGCACCAGCTGGAGCGTGATCACAGCTTTATGGAGCTATGAACATTGAGCTAGTCTGCAGCCAAGCTGTTTAAGTAGGTTTGTCTCACTGCCAGCTCATTTTAATCTCATAAACATAAAAATTGTTTGCTGTTATTAAGACATTTACAGGTATTGAAGAACTAGATATTTTTTTTTCCTCTGAAAAAAAATTATTGTGGCACCCCAAATTCACATGTTGTTAGAGCAGCTTCCTCACCTCTCTCTGGCTTATCCACCTGTATGAGACAAAAGGTATCTCAGCTGGATTTTATGGAGAGCTTTAAATGCACTTTTATGAGCTCATAGGTGTGTCGGCTTCTGTGCTCCCCCTGTAGAACCAAACAAAATTACTTTAGCTATTTTTCTATAGCTCCAAGTCTGAAGAAATACATTGCCCTCCACTTAGGCAGGACATACTCAAGGTACATAACCAACTCTTCCCAGACACATAGCACCTACCTCCAACCAAAAGCCCTGGGAGTAATTTGCAAGCAGAAAATGGCAGTAGCTGTTCATTGAGGGATAGCTAGTTATTCAGCTAGACACCAAGGCAGTGAACTGGCACCTTAGGCACACTTGCTCTCATGGTGAGATACTTGATTATCCATCAGCACTGTCCTCATAATGGTTTGCTGCCTTCATTGCCTGTAGCTTCAGAACAGGTACTGAACTTCTACGAGCTGTTTGTGACTCAGGAGTCAGTCCTGCAAACAATTGGACTAGGCAGCCGAGGGAAATGATGGTGTCTGAGGATCACAGCAGTTGCCAAGTCTCATATCCTTTCCGTATGGGAAAGTACTTAAAATCCAGATGCAGCCCAGCACTTCGTTGTCAGCTGGAAGGAGCCACATGTGAGATTGTGTCTTTCAGCAGTGGTGAGTGTGTATGTAACCACATGAATAAGTAGCTGCTGGCTGCATAGCTTTTAGGAGTGTTGATGAACAGATTTCTTCAAGCAACCCTACAGCTAACTAGCAGCCACACCAAACACATTTAACAAGCCTTCTGAGCTACTTGTTAGAAATTCTGGTCAGTATATGTCAGTTTAATAGCGCAAATAGGATATCATACTTAAAATGATTGCAGATACTTTCTCATCTCCTACAGCTAAGGCAAACTGTGTCGTGTTATCCAGGCAAATCTTGGACTGCTTATAGTATCAGTAAGACCTGCAGGAATAAACCTACGTTGAACATACTCCTCTCATTTTGCGCTGCCTTTTTTTTTTTTTTTTTTTTCTTTCACTGCATTTGGTTTTACCTCCACTGGAATCAGTGGTGAAAGTTTTCTTTTGATTTCCAGGAGAGAAAAAGTAAGCCTTGAGGCAGAGCAAGACATTATTTACTGCAGCACTCAATGACAGCTTTATTTTAGAACGACAGTGTGGGCACAATTCAACACTGCCTTGTAACGTGTATGATTATTTTCACTGGCAAAAAGATTTGGTAGCTCTCTGCACCTCCTTCATTTGATCCTGTGCTGCATAGGAAGCTTGCTAACAGAATCGTGCTTTGCATCTGTGGCATTCTGTCTTGACTTCAATATTTGTTTTCTCTGTTTTTCTATCTTTTGGCCTTGATTATCTTGTTTGGTATGTTCAAATATTAGAGAGCAGGTCTTTCTGGATGGTACTGAAAAACTGTGTTGTAATTCATCAAATATTTGTTTTAGTGTTCAGCTATACTTGTATTAGCTTATGGCAGGCTTCAGTCTCACAGAAGCTTCTCTCTACATAACCTAGTAATGCATTTTTATTAGATATTTTGTCCCTTTTTTCACATCTTACTGTCATCAGCATTACAGAGAAAACATATTTGGTAATGGGGTTTTAAGAACTGGTGGTGTTGGCACCAATGTAATCCTTTATTGTTTCACACACACCCTCTCACACTCACTTCCCAAAGTCACTTTCAGCCTTGACTTCCCATCCCACTGGGCAGACTGGAGCTGGTCCTGGGGAGCTGTGAAGGAGTTGTTGACTTTGTGCCTTCCATTTGCTTGCAGTTGCTGATCTTGGGTGTCACTGGCCAAGACTCCAAGCGTCTCCTAGGATTCCGTAGCTGCATTTCTGGGGATCTTCCCCCATTTCCAGGAACTCTTCCAATTTTACAGATATGCATTTCTCCAATTAAATATTATGTCTGCAGAAACACAACGTGCTCTGTCTCTTAATTGAGGGTTCTGCCTGATGTACGGCATGTGTCTTTTTATTCACTGGAGGATTCAGTACACGTCTCCTCTGATTAGTGCAGGTCTTACTACATTTTACAATGAGCCCATAGGGGTTGTAGCTAACAAGTACCAGTCCTGTGCTTGACAATTCAGCAGCTTAGTCTTGAACATCCACTCCTCCTGCCACTACAGTTACTGCCTGCCTGTTGATGTTAACAGTCTAAGTTATTTCTCATCCAACATGTTTACTTGTATCAACATTTAAAAGGTATAAAACCACAAACTATTGTATGCTCTGCTTGCAATTTTTCCTGTCTTCTTAATGAATAGCCTTATTCTTAGTTTCTTATCCATGTTTCAGGTAACACGCTATTCATTTTCCACTGGGGACTTAAGTTCCTATCAGGCATTTTAAAAGTAAATGCTGCTTTGCTGTGCGGTTTGACATGGGTGGGCTAGCCTAATAATATGAAGGGGAAATTCAAATTGTAATTGCTCAGCAAAGGTAATTTGTGAGCAAGGCATGGAGCGCAAAAAAGCCTGGCTGCAGAAGGGGTTAAAATGGGGGAGCAGGGATGCCAGAGACAGAAGGACTCAATGGCAGGGACCAGGGTTTCCCTTGCTGAGGAGATAAGACAGGGTTGGGGCTTTGTCTTGTAGCAGTGGTGCAATGGACCACTCAGGGTAGCGGGACTGGGGATGAACGCGGCAGGTGGCTGAGGTGCCCTGTGCCAATGCTCATGGGATTGATGATGGGGCAAGCATGTGTAAGGGGCCTGGGCATGACACATCTCTGCAGACTCCTCATAGGACTCCTCATAGTACAATGCATTGTTCATTAAACCTCTTCGTATTTAAGCACAGATGTGTGTTTAATTCATCTCAATGGATACAATAATAATGTTCCAACAATGTCTTCACCTCATTGCAAAAATCAGTGGCTTCTGAGAAAGCTCTGAACTTCTAGAGACTGGTTATAGGCATGAAGTACCACATCCAATATAAGAAATGCTTGGGGTTTGGAAGTACAAGGCAATACTTAGAGGCAAGGGAGAACATTTAACAGTCTGTTTCCTGTTCACAAGCAAGAAGAAACACAACTGAAAAATCAGGTCTCTCTTCACACTTTCTGTTTTGGCAGAGCTGTAGAACCTCAGGAGGGAGCTTTGTCTGACTAGGTAGCATGGATAATATCTGAAAACTGCAGTGCAACCAAGGAGCATTAAAAGGGTGGCTTAAAAATACAGACCTAAGAGTAGGAAAGATGTGAGCTCCTGGAAGTGCTCTGGCACTTGCCAGCAAAAATATATCTGTATCTATAACATCTATATCTATATCATCTATATCTACATGTATATCTATATCTGTATCATCTATATCTAATCTATATCTATATCTATATCTATATCTGTATCTGTATCTGTATCTATATCTTTATCTTTTGTCCCTAACTGAAAAGCCACTTCTCTTTGCCGCTTTGTGACAAGAATTTATGATTTCTCTGTCATTTAGCATCATAGAAGGTTGTCCAATATGTCTGAAATTTTCAAGCAAGCTGTAGAGCCTGTACACTTTCCCTGGTAGGGTTAGTAATTGTTTTCTTTCCAATATGCAAGTCAAAGGTGCTGGTATGCTGGCCAGAAATAACCACTAGAAATATGAGATATTAGATCATGAGAAATTAAACTGCAGGTGCAGATGAAGAAACTAACCCCAGAGAAGTAATAAGCATATATGGAGTCACCGTTATTGTCACAATGATGATTTAGTAAAAGTACTGGAAAAAGTGTTGGATGAGGAACAGTCAGCATTTATTTTACCAACACCAGTTCATTTTTGTCAAGATTTATTAATGGCAGAGGCAGCAAACTGGTATTGGGTGCAAAGATTAAAAAGCTCATTTCCATCTGTTATTCAAACTCAGTCAGCATGTTAGATCAGAAGTTCTGCCTTTAAAAATAAATAGTTTTTCAGAGACCTTGGAAACTATGTAGCTGTTTACAAACAGTAGATATATGCAATCCATCAGTCATCGTGGCTATTGAAACAAGACAAGAGAATTGCCCCGGGTTTTGCCCTGTTAGAATAATGCCCTTTACAGGAAGCACAAGGCCAAATCTGCACTTCTCGTGATAGCCAAATACTTGAGAAAGATACCTTTTCAGATGTTTACTGTGTTCAATCAGTACATTTAAATAGAGTAGCAAGGAACAAGCTTCTCTCTTATTAAAATAAATATTTGAGATCAGAATCTGTTGCAGGAGTTAACAGGTTCTGCAAACAACATGCCTCTTGCTAATGAGCTCAATGCAGCTCTGCTGCTGTGAGGTACATCAGGGAGACAGGTAGGTGACGGCTTTGTATGGAGGTTAGCAGCTGGCACCCATGGGTGTCCTTCAAGGCTGGGGGCACTTGAGTGCACTTTGGGTCCTGCTGCGGTGCAGCTGAAGGAGCGGGGAGTGGTTTGTTTTCACCTGTTGGTTACAGCATGCTTTTCACCTCAGGACAAACAAAAAAAAAATGCATTATTTCAGATTCTCTTTGCTAGCAAGTGCCAGAGCGCTTCCAGGAGCTCACATCTTTCCTACCTGCTCAAAGACCTGTACAATAAGTGGACACTTTTTAATTGCAGTGCCTTTTTTGAATACACAGAAGCCAAGATACTTGCCTGATCAAAGGTTTGTTCAGTAACATTGCCACTCTCAGTTGCTTGAAACTGCACAATTACAGTGCAGATGCCATAGGAGTTTGAGTGCAGCACAACAAAAATACTGCAAAGAACTGGCATCTCTGCCACAGCAGTTCACGTGTGAATCAAATGCTTGGCACAGACTGGTGCTGTTATGTAAAGTTCACTTGCATTTTAACAGCTCTTACACACTTCCAATGAATATAGCAGGAAGGTCATTTAGGAGAAACACAGCGGTTTCATTTGATATCCCCTTTACTGTGCAGGTAGCATCCACCCCAATCAAGGCACACTGTGATTTGATGTGGGGATGGTGGAGCAGGTACAGCTCTGCTGACATTCAGGGTGCTCAGCAAAAGGCCAGGTGTGGTCCATCTGCTGTCATCTACTATTCCACTGCTGTGGGGTTTTGTGGGGCTAGCAGTATTTTGCCATGGCTAGGAGTCAAACACCAGCAACCACTGCCACTGAACATTGTCACCAACATAAAGACACGTGTTGACAGTGACCAACGTATGTGCTTTCATTGTGAAATGCCATTTCAATCAGTTTTGAGGCATGCCTATTACTCAACCTCTTCCAAAGAGAAAGGTTTAGTTTCCAGAGCATATTTCAGAATGTAAGTTCAAAATAAAGACTGAAAAACTTCACTGTTTCAGCTCTCTCTAGCATACCTGACAGGGAATAGACAGAGTTTAAATTAGTTCGTTCAAGAATCCAGGAATTGCTCCAACACAATGCCATTTAGAAAATTGTCAAATAAAGCCAGGTAGGTCCCCCTAGACAAGTTTTCCAGGGTGTTATAGCTACAGTTACATCTGACCGCATCTTTGGGGATGGAACTGAACTCACCAGCTGATGGATTAGCTGCTTACCACCTTCAGAAGTAACTGAGTTTTGTGTGCTATTAATGTGAAGTTTGCCCTATTTGAGGTCGCACGATGAGGGGTGATATATCCTGTAACTAGTGTCCTTGACCACCCTGACTCTGAAGACCCTTGATCCATAAGTACTATAACCATATTATGAGATCCTGACTATGAATCCAACCTTGATATGTTTATCTGAGAAAACTATCTTGTACAAGCAGGACATGTGTGAAAGTCAATTACGTTATTTTGTTGATGGAAGAAACAATAAAAATTGTGGACAATGCTAAAGGTGCAGAACACAAGTAAGACAGGAAGCCGCACCATACTGTTACCTACATTTTGTAATTGCTGTGCTTTCTCAGAGATTGTAAAGGAGGTCAGTCACATGAAGCTTAATGTCATCCTGCAGTGATTAATTACGGCCATGTCTAATCTCAGTCAAGAGCCGGTAATGAGCCACTTGCATTTTCCCATTCAAATATTTCTGTTGAGCATTTTGTCAGTGTGCAAATTATGCTAAATACTATGCTCAACAGATGAAGGTACTTCACTCTGCAAAAGCATCACCCTTAGCCACCCAGGTGGGAGGAAGAAGTTTTACTTTGCGTCAAGGAATTGAGAAGTTGCATAAAGAGAGTGGAGGCTGTGTGTTCCCGTCACAGGACACTTCTGTGCCTTGAGGAATGAGCTGAGCTGGCTGCTCAGAGCAAGCAGCTCCATCAGAAAGTTTTCTCTGATGAATGCAGCCTGAAGCAAGGGACCTGAGCATGACTGTGATGTAAACACATCCAGTGTTCAATCGAAATACCTCCTGCCCCAACTCTGCTTACTTTATTAAAAGCATTTGTAATGATGCTGTGTTAGGTGTTATAATGCTGGTGTTTTTTTTGTTGTTGTTGTTGTTGTGTTTTTTTTTTTTTAATTTTTTTTTTTTATTAAAAAATATATGTATTTATATTTCTTTTTACTTCAAGCTGGCTTGTTTTTAGGTTGATTTTAAACTAGCTTTGTAAGAAGTGAAGCATTTTCTTATATGGGGGAGTGGTGTGTTGCATCTGTAAACTGAAGATGTGGCATCCTAACAATGTGCACAAGCCCCAGCATATGTAGCAGGCAGCAGAGCAGGCTGGTCTGAGACCTGCTGTCTCTGGGCTCCTCGCACGGTGCTCTGGCATGCAATGAGAGGAGAAAGGACATGTCAGTCCCATAGGATCCAAATGCCTTATGGTTAGAGGAAGTTTTAACAAGGCAGCAGTGGGGATCCTGGCCGGCCCCAACTCCCACGGGTACTGAGGACCACACAAAACGCCATGTGCTTCACAAGGTGATGAGATTTATTCCACAAACACCTGGCAAGTCTCATGGAATTACATTTAATGCATACTCAGAGAAGCTGAGTATATTCCTAATGATAATACATATAGCAATGCGTATTTTAGGAACAGGAAAGTATCTGCAGTATCAGTGGAGCCTGAATTGGGGCAGCCAAGACCCTTTAGTCAGAACAGAGGAGCAGCTTCTAAACTCCAAGGAACCCTCTTTTGCCAGATATTGCATAACTGCTTCAAACCTCTGCTTCACAGAAACCTGATCTAGAAATCTTTTATGTCATTGTTCTCTTTCGGTCTGCAAAGTCACATGGGTACTTTTAATTGGACTTCAAGCACGTTACTAAATATTTTATGATACTACCAATCTCCTAGTACTTATTGGAGTATCATTAAAGTTTTTCTATATTTTTAAATGAAAATGACAACATCAGTCACATGCAGAGTTATAGGTACGCTTGAGCAGCTGTCCAGACAAAGCACAGCATTCAGGCAGAGAAGGCTTTTGGTTACAGCATCAGCTACAGAAATGTAATAACAGAGGCATCTGACACAGAGTAGCAGGGTTAAGTCCTGACACCAAACTGAAGAAGTTGTGATGCTGAACAAAAGATCTGTAAAACAAATGCGTTAGGCAGGTGAACAGCACTGCTGATTGAACCCAAGGCTGCTGTAATTCAGTCACTACTATTTTGGTTTGAAATTTATGAACAGAAGAGAAAAAAATCTTCAGACAAATAACAGTGGAATGGGAAGAAGAAGTGAAATCCTACTTATGTCTTTGTAAAGCTCAGGGCAGCAGGATACACATATTTCCAGTGGAACTCCAGGGCTGCTAAAGTGTATGCTTTTGCAAAATTATAGGTGATTATTCATGTGGTAGGGCATTTGTTGTCAGCAGCAGGAGATTCCATATGAGATGCATAAGCAGTGGCAGGCAGAAGATTAGTTGTTACACTTTTCACCAAGTAAGTACATTTTCCTAGACAGAATCCAAGAGGTGGTCAAATTGCAGCATTAGCTTTCATGGTTTAGACCAGCACCTCGCCTGGGCCAGATGGACTTCTGTGGAGCTGGGCCATCTAATACCAGAGGAGGACACGTTCTGTAAACATGTAGTCAGATTAGACTCAAAAGTTACCTGCTTGGCTATCTGCAGTCATTACAGATGCTTCAGTCAGTTTGGCATTTTCTGGCTCTTCAGATGCCCCAGCTGCTGTATAAGTAGACTGTTTAACTATTTTCGCTGAGAGAGAGGCACACAACCCGGCAGGGTTCAGACACAGTACCCTCAGAGCGAGGATGAGTTAAAGTTTATAACCAAGGACCCTGACATCCATAAAAGATAATAGTTTGCATTTTTACTTTGTGACTATTAAAGCTAAAAAGAGGGTAATCTCACAACTAAATATGTTTTATATATATCAGGGAATTAGTGATTATTGTGATGGGAATTTTTAGCAGACTGATTAAGCAGGCTAATTTTAAACTCAAAGGCCTTTATTAAATTCATCTATTAACAACTCATTTTGTGCTAATGGTTAGTTCTTACACGGTATTAATCATCTTTACTACGTATGTAAAACAGTTTGTCCTCACACTGCTACCCTGAATCACTTGTGTGTAAGCGGTACCTTGAGGCCAATGCCGCGTGGTCTGGACCCTTGGTGGCCAGAAATCAAGGTGACCAGGCCCAGGAGCTCTTCGATGAGGACAGCCTGAACAGATGTGTGCCTGTCTTCTTCCTTCTCTGTCTTTCCTTGTCCTGCCCGATGTCTGCGTGCTCGTTGGCCCCCTCCTGAATGAGGGATCTGATCTGATCCTCTTGCTGCTCATCTTAGGTCTGGCTTTGACCATTGTCCTTCTTCTGTGTGTAGCAGGACATCCTGCCTACTGCAGTCTTTTATATTTACCTGGTCTGGCAACTTCTTCCTAGCCAGGTGCTTCCTGCATGCAGCTATATTTATATGTGCTTCCTCCTTGACTGATCACATTGCTTAGACACTTATGTGAAATGCTTATATGCTGTGCATGGCTATGCTGTTATGATGGCACAAAATACTTACATTGGTTACACTTTTTCATCTGCATTGGGTTCAAGGTAAGCTAATGTTAATGTACCCTAATTAGTGTACTCTCAGTCTCTAGATGTCACAAATCCCTGCTTTGGCCACAACAAACTTAATCTTTCTCTAAAACAGGAGTAATGCAGCATGCCCGTCTATATTGGTGTGAGGAAAGCTACTTTGACCTCATGCTCGTGCCAGTCCCTGCAGGATGCAACAGGGATTATTGTCAATGTTCTTGGCACATTGCTCTGGAATCATGGGTTTCTTCTTGCCCACCTTGTGGCCTAATACTGGTTGTGTTTGTAGTAAAAAGGAGTCTTGCTGAAGCACAAGGATTGCAAGGTGGGGAGGAGGGCTACAAGTATGGCATAGCTCTCATATGTTCAGGCCTTGGTGTGACTGAAGCGATTAAGGAAGACAGAAATCTGGAAAAGGACACAAAAGCCATACATACACGAAAAAGTGTGCCATGTATATGTCATCCAAATTCAGACCAGCAGTCCCCAAAACAGTTAAGAGAATGAAGGGGGGAAAAAGCAAATTCGGATGAAATTCTGTACTTTTAAACAGGTGTTGGGGATTAGTGCAGCTCAGTCACCCTTAGATGTCTGAAAATCCTACCTTATGTGGACACAGGGACAACAGAGACCACATTGTGGTTACGCAGTTGCATTAGCTGTGTGCGTAGTTTAGTCAAGATCCAGCATGTCTCATTTATTTCTGTATATTTAGACCAAAGGCGTGGCAGTGAATATGGGTAATGCTCAGTGCTATTCCTATCCCACAGATGTATTTTTGACGCAGATTTGCATATATAGCGATGAAACACACATCCTTACCTTTCAGAGAGCTCTGAAGGAGTGCTTGATACTTGTATGTCTAGAAACTTGTAGTCATGGAGTCTGTGATTCACTGTTCAGATGACTTGCAGTAACTTAGACTTGCTTTAATTTTAGGTAGTTCTAAAAAAAATGAACATTACTCTTCTGATGCCAGTTGAAAGCACTTGAAACGATAAGCCCTCCTGAGTATCTAATTGGGCATAAACACCCTGGATTGGGAACATCTGAAACTAAACATCACCTTAAATGAAATATATAACTTTAATCTCCTTGCATCTTAATATAATAGCGAAAAAACACATGGGTGCTTTCTAGTGTGATGTGACTGAAGTCAGTATCACAGTGTGGTGCAGAGAAATAACCAGTTCCTCAGGATGGCAGTAAAAAAAATATATTTTGTTTTCCCAAAGACTAAACAAAGATATTCTTAATAGGGCTGACTAGAGGAATAGAAAGGATACAGGAGCTGCTAGCATTATCCATCTCACAGGTATTGTAAGAGGAAGATATGTGTGTTTTATTTATTCTCTGGAAGCTCCCTAGAGAAAACAATAATGAAAGGAAGCAAAATTTTCACCAGTATGTCAGCAACCAAAATTAAAACAGATGCCAAAGCATGTCATTAAGGGAGACTTTTTCAAAGACAACAGTAGTTCAGTGCTCAACTTACACCAAAAATCTCGTTTCTAAAAGCCTCCACAGCTGTTGTAATAACTCTTTTCCTCTCCTTACTCAAAGGGGAGAAAAAGTTCTGCAGGACAAATCCCTTAGTAATTGCACAGCACAGCATATGGAAATAAAATAAATTTAAATCATAGCCTTTAAAAGGCTGAGGTTTTCTCTCTTAAAATAACACCTAATTTATTCAGAGAAGAAAAAAGTCACGCATTCAAGGAAAAGCTACAAGGACACTATCATCACAGTGTCATAGCATTTTCTAACCTACAAAATATTCTCTGTAAGCAGCAAAATGTGCACAGTCCTGGTGATAGAACCAGCTGGAGGCCTTAGGATGGGGCATGCAGTTATAATATGTGTGGCCAAACTTAAGAGCTCTGGAGAGGCTGGTGACCCTGCTCAGTTTATTGCACATCCAGGCCAGCCAGTTGGTCTCTTCTTTAAGTGTTTGAGCATTTCTTCTTTTGTTTCCATCTAGCAGCAGTTCAAGTGAATTCAAAATTTGCTCCCTTATTTGTAATCCTTGTTCCTTAACTGCTTGCACATACAGGCTGCTAGAAGCTCCTTCAGTTATTTGCTCACTGACCTGTTTGAACTTTTTCTTGAATAGGGTACATGCCTAGCCATAAACTGAGCAACCCAGTCATGAAATACAAAGAAAAAACAATGTCCCAATATTAATTTCTATATTTTTCATCCTATCAGGCACAAAATATCCTCTTAACATCAATTTCATTTCCCACACATTTCTTTTCTGAAAGCCTTTTAACCATCAGATTTATTTCTTATTTGCATTGACTTGAGGTTATCAACAAACAAACAAATAAAAGCACCCCCAGCCAGATATCAAGTGGATATGTAACATTACCACAAACTATTAAAAATACAGTTAGCTCAGAAAAGGAAGGATTTTGGATGAACTATGAAGAATCAAGCTGCAGCTTAAACATTTGTTTGTTTCTTTAAGAAGAAAGTCTAACTCAAGATCTACTTTTTCCATGGTTGGGCATTGTCTCTTTTGGTTTCTTTACTCATATATGGCCTTCCTGTATTTAAAACATCCATCAAATTGTGCAAGACAAAGTAAGAGGAGGTAATGAAACTGCAATCACTAGAAACAGAAGCTGAGAAAAAAATAAAGTTTGTGACCTTGCATTTGAAATCTAAAAGATCAGAGAACTGAGAAAAATTACTGCAGCAAAGCCCAGTGATTTCTGCAGGGAGTCTGTGCCCTGTCTGTCTCACATCTTATCCATGGTGAATGATCCTAAAAAATTATATTATATATGTCAAAATGAACATAGGAATGAAGGAGTAGCAGTGAATGGGTTTTAGTTATTTAAAAAAAGGCTATACAATGGGAGGATTTTAATGAAAGCAACAATTTGGCCTTGCACCTATCCTTTTGACACAACTCATGGTTTCAATAGCGTACTGAGGGAGCAAGGTGCAATTTTTCTATTATACTGACCATTTCACAGAGAAGAAAGAAAAATTTACGGGCTATAATCGACCCTGCCCTTTCGTAGATCCCGTCTGCTGTGTCAGATACTTGCTGGTTTTCTGTTGTGCTTGTGTACTGATTGTTTAAGTGAGGGCTGTTTGGTGCCCTGAGCCTACTTTGTTACACATCCTAGAGGACCCATTACGTGCCCCTCTTAAAAGGAGCTCTTGTCAAGGAACATGTACCAACCTTTGAGGCTAGTTTTTTTGTTTGTTTGTTTTTGTTTTTGTTTTCTGACATCTGTCACGCAGGCAAACATCTGCATCCTGATTCTTTGTGTGAAGTAACGAGGGCCCCTCTTTCACCCCAAAGCCACCGTGACCTAGACCTCAAGTTACAGAGGAGCTGAAAATGGCTGGAAGTCTGCTGACATGCGCTTCACCTTGATACCTAGATTTGCCCTGCAGCCCTTGCTCATTCCTGTGGTGCCACCTGAGATGCCCTGGTCATGGTCACCAGCTCTTCCCTGCTCCAATTCCTGGGGGAGCAGCCTGACAAACATCTGGAAGGAACTTACAAAAGCCAGGAGGGTCAATGAATGCTCCACTTGTGAGGTTCTTCAGAAGCGGAGACTATGCATCATCCTCCCCTGAGAAAGGACAGAAAAAAAGATCAGTGGAGACATTTGTCAGCCGACGAGAAAGTCTGGATAATGCTCGGTGCACAAAGAAAATTAGTAAGCTTAAGAATATTGTGTATGCCTGTCTCATTCCCGGCAATTGGTACCTTTATTATTCTTGTTAAACTGGAAACAAGCAGTCAGAGATGATAAAAGATCTGTAATATTTTGTAATAATGAAGCTTAATGCATGGTAGAGGATATGAAGAGCTCAGTAAATTAATTTAGAAAAGTTTAATAATTACCACAGGAAACTAGGCAAAAAGGGAGGACTTTATTCATTTATATTACTACGTGTGATTTTTCCACCTCTATTTGTTGTTTACTATTCAGAGAGGCATTACTAAAGACACGGTGATAGCTGGGTGTTCAGCGATAATGCATTCCTCTGGGAAAGAAAATGCATTCACCATTTTTGCTGAATTACACTGCTCCCACCTGCAAGTGAGTCCCCTAGGGATCAAGGTGGGGGGCTTTGGTACAGAAACCAGTGTCTGGAGACAGGGTTGAGAGGGAGAGGGGGAGGGAGAGGGAGAGGAAGAGGGAGAGGGAGAGAGAGAGGGAAAGAGAGAGAGAGAGGGAGAGGGAGAGGGAGAGGGAGAGGGAGAGGGAGAGGGAGAGGGAGAGGGAGAGGGAGAGGGAGAGGGAGAGGGAGAGGGAGAGGGAGAAGGGACAGGAACAGGGACAGGAGATGAAGGGCAGTTTTTCTGGAGCCAGCCGTGAAGGCACACTGGGGTGACAAATTCTGAGAGCAGCAGGGAAGATGGAGGATTCTCAGAATGCACTGAAGCTAATGCAGTGAGGCATGAGAACAAACAGAGTAATTTTTGATAACCAGAATAAGCCCAGTTGTTTTTCAAATCTGCAGTAAATAGGGACAGTTGAGCAGTGGCTGTTACTGTCTGGAATAATACTTTGTACCCTAACTGCTGTGAAAAATGGCAGTTTTCCAAAGTCCAGGTTGTGATATTGACCCAGCAAAACTGAACCCCCCAGTTTTTAATTCTAATATTTAATATGATGTGGGCTTAATGGACCCCACATATCTGTGCAGCATTCCACTGTCTCTCCTCAAGGTGTGAATAAACTTCAAGGTAATTATTAATCAATATGTGAATTAGATATTATCATATCACCTGTAGCAGGAATCAGCAAACATGCAAGAATAGGGTGTATTTGCAGAGGCACAACACAAAAAGAAGACTTGTCCAACCATTAGTTAGGTGTTGATGGAGACAGATTTCATTTAAGGACTGCTCTAATGACCTTGTTAGCAGCTACATGGTTTATTTTTTTTTCTGCACACAACTGCTCTTGCTTATTAGGAGGTTTTCATTTCTCTTCTCTCAGACATGTATTATGCACCTGTGGGTAAATCCACACCTGTGTTCCTAATGTTGTCAACTGTGCACAGCATCTTAGTTAGGCAAACCCAGGCACCACCCTTACCATCACCACATAAAGCAGTGAACATGGCACAAAAGTGCAGACCCACAAGGAGCTGGAAGCTCATGGCTCTGCTTCAGTTTAATCCTAGCCAAGCTGCTTTCTTGACCAAAGGACCACTCGGTGGCACCAGAAGTCAACCAGAAGTGTAGTTACCATATACAGCAGTGTTTCTGTAAGGGTAGCTGCTCAGTTCAGCTATAAAAGAAGCACTGTCAGCCCTAAAATGCTGAAAGTGAATTATTACTTAAAAAAGTACCTGGAGATCTTTGATTGAGTGGTATTATAGTGATAACATACAGTTTTATGACTAACGTGGACTTTTTTATAGCTTGGAAGATGTGGGGGAGAAATGTGGTGCCCATCCTGGAATATCATGTGAAAAAGGGGAACTGTGGTGGCAGAAGGGCAGCGGAGCAGCCCCAGCCCTTGGCCACTGGGGAAAGACACCCAGGGCTGCTGAGGCCATCACCCAGCTCTGCTCAGAGAGTCCCTTCATGCCCAGCTCAGTCCTGACACATAGAGGGGCAACAGGAGCCCAGCAAACAGCAGCCACCTCCTGCCTGGGAGTTATTTTGGAGATAACTTGCCTCTGGGCTGTGTGGATGGGGGTTCTCTGCCATACAAACATTTTGGTGTGGCTGACCATCCAGGAGGTCCTGCAGCTGTGGGACTGGGATGTGTTATGAAATTTCATGGGTTAAAAAGATCCTTGCTGTGTTTTATTTTATCATACAGTAGGTATGATTCGCAGAATGACTTAATAGCAGGATACTTGGTTTAATCATTTTCTTAATTCCTCAGTTGTTCCACTTTCCGCATTGACCACCTGCTGCAGAATTGCATACAAGTCTGAAATCTTTCATTTGAGGAAGAAAAAAAGGAGGGGGGTGAATTCTAACCCCATGCTGACAGAGAAATCTTTCCAGAAGTGAAGGAATATGAAGATCTATAGGGATGTTTTTCCAGAAGTCTGCAAACAGACTGCCATAATAGCTCACAACATCATCCATTAGCTTAAATAGTCCTTATCCTTCCCTGGTGCTTACCCTAATGTATTTACAGAGAATCACATCTTTGCTTGAAGCTCTTTTCTGCTGGTCTAAACATGCTGAGCTTCTTCGGTCTTCTTGCATATGGTTCTCCATCACTGAGCTCAGAAGGAGTTAGCGCAAATTGCAGAGGTGCAAGGGAGAGCTATGAAGATGAAGTTGCATGGCCAAAATTGTACAAGAAAGCTGTGGCTTCTGAACTGCTGGGCTTGATAGCTGTATTTTGGGTCCTTTGGAAAGAACAGATTTCTTCCCTGAAGGACTCCATGTGATATCTGGCATATGTCAAAGAGCAGTGTGGTATCCCTTCATAAGTGGCATAGGCCTTTCCTTTTTTTTTGTTTGTTTTGTTTTGTTTCTATACAGACAGGCAGGTGGTTTCAGTCTTACCTATGCATCAAATAAAATCCAAAGACATCTTCAGGGAATGGCTATTACTCTAGCAGCTCATACTGCAACTCCTGCTGAGTTGCAGAAGGCAATGGGAGTGGAGCTGGTGGGGTTGGTGGAGCTGTGCTGGGGTACAGGGGCAGCACCTCAGGGACTTTTGTGCGCCGTGGAGCACTGATGTTGGGCAGGTGTGGGGAGAGAGGGCTCCTCTGGCTGGAGCAGATTCTGAAGACTGTCTGCATAAGGGGTGTAAGAAAGAACGATGCCATCTTGCAACAGCACTGATGACTGTAATATTAAGGGAAGGTAAAGAAGTGAGTACCAGATTAAAAAAAAAAAAAAAAAAAACAATAAACCCTTTAAACGTCTATAAAGGATATGTATGGGGATGTATAGGGAAGATGGCAGCTTGCAGACCAAAGCCTTAAGCATTAAATCAGCAGGCGACCCTTGTTCAGGATATCAGATAAGAATGTGATAAACTTTAGAAAGATTTCCGTGCTGCCCTGAATGAGATGATGCACAATTCCCATTGCATCTGAGTACACACTTAAAACCTGATAGAGCAAAGCACTTCAGTGACTTACTTCTTGTTCACTGATTTCCCTCCTTGACCTGAGTTACTCTGCTCTTATGAACTTAAGAATAGCATGAGAAGCTATAACAAATCTCTCTGCCTTTCCTGCAAGGTTCCCCAAGTATCTTCTTCACCTTAGATAACTTGATTAAACAGATTCATTGCCGAAATTGCTGTCTGATAGTGATTGGTCAGTCAGCTAGACATATTCTTGACAGGCTCACCATGTTCCACTGTGGGCTGATGCAGAAAAAAAAAAACAAAGAGCCAGAAGTATAACACACCTGAAAACAGTCAGAGGCAAAACTCAAAAGAGAGGCGAAAAGATCATAACTTGTAGTGTTTGAAACCTGAGCACCCTTGGAGGTGTTCTTTTAAGCAGAAACACCTACAAACCCACTCACTGCATAACAATTTCAGTGCTCTTTTTGCACAAGGAAGAGAGACAGAGTGCTGGTAAAATGCAATTTTATCATGTCATCTGTGCTTCATCTCTGATTTGGCTGAGCATTCATGGCATGCAACATTGAAAATTTCAGGGTCAGTAGTTCTTTTACGAAATTTTTTTTTTTTTCATGTTTATAGTTCACCTTAAGCTGATAAATGTTGCTGTAGACATCTGGGTACCTATATCATACTGCAGGACTGGGACACTGAAATGTAACAGTGATAAAAATCTGTACAGTGTTAATGATACATACTTTTCCTTTACATAGTTTTGTTTGTTTGTTTGTTTGTTTTTTGATAAAAAACTCTTCACTGTCAAAGACCCTGAAGACAAAGACTTCAAAAGCTAACCCTGGGGCCAAATTCCCACAATTGGGTTCACCCCTTTTTGCATTTCACTTGTGAGAATGGAGCAGTACATTGCTCATGGATGTTTCATAGAGATTTTCCATTAAAAGTTCTTATGCTCTGTAGTCTAATGCAATTGCTACAAGAAGCAAACCGAATAAGGGATCTTCATATATTTAGCAATAAAACCCAGAAAAGACATTACAATTAAAACAACATCCAGTCTGTTTTTTTGACTGTTTCAAACTTATCCTGACACTTATTTTTCTGCCTTTTACTTTTTTTCATTTTACTGTCTTTTTGTAGTAGAACAGAGAAAAAAGAATGAGATCCTAAACAGAGAAGCTAGTGGACCTGAAAGCAAGCAAAGCACATGTTAGAACAAAACCCAGTGCTCGGGAGATACTGTAAGTATTTTTTTAATGCTCCAGAGAGCACTGGGATACATTTCAAAATTCAGCATATTTTACAATTTGGGAAAGTTGTAGTAGAGGTACATGATATAATAATATTTAGATGAATATACACCAGGAGGGTTCCCCAGTATTTTACACGTTGCCCATCCCATATGCCTTTTGTTGTGGAATGAACTTCAGTGGAGGGCAAAGTGACCATGAAGGTCTATCATGCACAAGTAAGCTACATAATAGCCTTTGGCAGCAATTGGATGTTCTTAAAGGTAGTCTCAGGAGATCCTACCCTTCCTATTTTCCAGTAGATGAATTAAGTACTCAAGGAGTCCCGAGAAAAGAAAATCCTGCTGTAAATGAGAAAGGGGGAACATACCCCTATCCACACCCTCTTTATAACTGCATGTAGTTTATGAGCAACCATCTCAACACCAGTAAAACTCAAAAAAAAAAAAAAAAAAAAAAAAAAAAAAAAAAAAAAAGCCCTCCTGCCTCATCTCTGTCTCAGCCACATCAGCACATCAGCAGCTTCTGCTCAGGGTTGTATGTGATGTTTCCCATTAGATTCCTCCTCCATAGCCTCAGTTATTAAAAGCCCTCCATTAGTGGTGTGCTCACTATTTCCCTAAACATCCTGACCCCCAGCAAAGCTGTGATACCTTTCACATCCACCTGAAAACACCTGGCTGTGCTTGTAGCCTTTGATTGCAGCTATGACAGGAGAAAAAACGTCTAGACCCTAGAGATAGGGTCTGGCATCCACAATGGGAGACAAAAAAGAAAACTTCCAGTGTCTCCCTGGCTTGCTGCAGCAACTCAGAAACAGAAATATGAAAGGATCAGAGTTCAAGGACAATAACAAACATTAATCCTTCATGTGGGGAGGATCATCACAGCTCTTTCTGTAATGACAAACCCACCTGACTTGAAAGAAGCCCATGGCTCCAGACATCCCAGTGGAGGGGTGCCCGCTCTGCCCATGGTGCACATGGCTGCCTGGCTCTCTCATCTCCCAGCCACGCAGCTGTAGTAGTCACTTCACGATGTTTGCTAAGGCACAGCAGGCAGTCTCACACAGCCTCACCCCAGAATTCGAGTCTGGGACATGGTGGGAGTGACTGCAGGAAGACCACGGTCAGCTGAGATGAGTGAGCCAAAGCCCCTTGAGTGTAGGCCTCACAGTGGAAATAACCTCTTCTCTGCTTCCATGAAGGGCAGGACAGGACGGTGTCAACATTAAGCAGTGGTAAGGGAGAATCTATTAGAAGTGGTAAGGGAGAATCTAATTTCTGATGTTTTCCAAGCCCTGAAATGAACCACCCAGGGAGGCTGTGCAATCTAGGGTCTGCTGGATAGGTTGGATAAGCACCTGGCAGCAGTGACTGTGGTGGTATTGCTTCAGTGTTGGAGCAAGGGAATGGACTAAATACACCCCAGTTCCTGCTAAGCGTGATGTTTTTACAAGTGTATTCCAGTGTGTAAAAGGAAAAGAGGCACCACAATATTACAAACTGTAAAGTGCTCCCACTGGAAGCACATCTAATTAGATCAGGTCCTACACCCCTATCAGCAAAACACCCAAACAAGCAAAAAGTGGAGCGAAATGCTAGAACAGCACCGAGGAAGCAAAGCTGTGCTAATGAAGAAATGTTGTCACTTTTCAAAGGAATGTGACAGAATGTCTCATGCCACTGCAGAAGAAACAATGAATTTTTCATCTAATAAGGCACAAATTTTAAAGGCTTATCTAGTGAAATGAAATGGTGGCATGCCTAGAAGACAAGTTAGCAGTCTCCAAAATGAAAACTATGGCAACAATGAATCTACACAGGACTTTAATTTCTGGCTATGTTGCATATTATGTTTATTTGGAACTTCATTGCAATGCTGGGATTATAACCTCTCCACTAAAAAACCACCGGCCCTCGCATGTTAAATTAATGAAGAATGCCTCAGAGCAGAGTAGAGAATGAAAGCTCTACAACAGAGATCACTACAGTCAAATGTCTTGAAAGGACCTGTTAAACTTTTAAATGACATTAGGGTTCTCAACTCAGAAAGAAGCTTAAACTGAGGATGAGAGGAATGAATTTGTGGGAATGGGAGATTTCAGTATTTCACGTTCAGAAAGAAAATGAGTTGTTTGGCAGGTCTTATTGCCAAAGACCCCTACTTCTCGTCTTTTCTATACTTAGCACAGGACGGCACATCGATTCATATTCTCTAAGTAATGCAGCTCTGCTAAGAGGCATTGATCTTGGTTAAATGACATTCAGTGTTTAAACGCTCAAGAGTTCTCGGAGATGTCTTAATAAAGCAAGGTCAGGAAGGAAGCTGAGCCTTTATGGCAGAATCCTTTTTCCACTTACACTCCTCAGGTCACGACTGAAAAGCAATAATTTTTATAAGCAAAGTGCTTCATATCAGAAATGACAGTTTCAGCACGGTGTGCTCGGCATGAACAAGCTACCCGTGCTTACCAGAAGGGGTCACTGTTGAAAGCTAAATCACCTTCACAAAATCTGCACCAAGGAAGTACAAACATCTTAAGCCTATGCCTAGGGAGTAATGAAAACCCTGCTTTTTTAATAAAATGCTTTTCTCCATCTTGCTAATGCACAGTGCTCAGTCATGAAAGAGCTCTGAAATGTCCAGTAACGTATGCTACTGATCTTAAGAGGAATAAAAGTGTGTGCGTGTGTGTGTGTGTGTGTGTGTGTGAAAAAATTCAACATGGAAAAAACAAACAAACAAAAACCACAAAATAATCCCCCAAAACAAACAACATATAACCCTTTCAAGATATGGAGTAATTGTTTAATGTTTAGAAAATATTTGTACAGAGCTTAGAAATTATAAAATGATAGAAATGCTAAGTCATGAAACCTGCAGCAATCTTGCAGTCTTTTGTATATGCACACATACATGATTCTAGCCTGCAATCAATTGGAGAATTTATGGACATTATTCACCTACCCCATAAAAAAAACAGAGCCAAACTCAACATTTACCCTTTTGAAACACCTTTTGAACCTACGTGACAAATATTTCTGCAAGATTTTGAAAGTGAAAACGAAGATCCTTCAAGTGATGTACCTTATTAAGCAGGGTTTCTGTGGAAACACTGTGCTTTGAATGTTTAGTTTCCTTTAAGTCACCATAGCTATCTGAAATCACTGACTTTGTCATCAACCCAGCTCTTTAAAAATCTGTGGTCAAATAAAATGTCATAAAGGCATTCAGGAATTTCCTCAGGGATTATGTGCTCAGACCCGTGAATTATTTTTCCACTGAACAGAGCGTACCTGGAGGGAAAAAAACTTTAAGACTCAATTTAAATTCTGGTGATTGAAAGTCCACCATTGTCAAGCAGTTCATTCCTCCTTGAACACTGAAGAAAATGTGGAGAGTTTTAAAATATTTCAGTCTTAGGGAATGAGCAGCCTTAGGCATTGGTGGCCCAGGGCTCTTTGTTGTCTTTGCTGTGGGCTTTTCCCTCCCGAATGGGACGAAGTGTGAAACACTGAAGGGGAAGTTTGATGGGCTCTGGCTGCAGGATGAGCATGTTCAAGAGAGGATTTTCCCTGGCTAGAGACAGGGGAATGGGATATTTGGACTGAAACGGTTCCAGTTTGAAATAACAGAATGGCAGAAATAGGAAAGGACAGGTTTTAGAAGGATGAGTGATTTTGGAGGGAAAGAACATCAGCATGAGTGTTTGCAGGGAGAAGGGTGGTAGTGAAGTTTTCCTCATTTCATTTCTCTTTTTGAGAAGACAGGCTCAAATTCTGAGATGCAAGCTGCCTGTCCCTCAGGAAAAATAAAGAAATAAATTACAGCCATATAGGTTGTTTATTTAGCACCCTCATGGATTGTTTGAGGAATATGAAAGTCCTCTGATGTGAGCACTTCATCTGGAGTTTGTCAAAAATTGCCTGTTTTGATTGCACTATTATTAACAGTTTTGCTAATATTACCTGTGATGGGAGTTGCCTTGTTCTCCATGTGGTGTGTCTTTTAGGATGTTCCATGTATAAAGATTTCATATATAATCCTTTTGGATTTTCTTCTGTCATCAGCATTCACCACAGTCAAGATAAATTTGTGTTCATAAAGTAACAAATGGCAACAACGAAGTAAAGAGAAACATGAGTTATTATTATTTTAAATAAAAAGGGTTTGTATTTAAGTTTCCAGTTAGTATTGTTTGGTAATCTTCTGCATGACTAACTTTGTGTTTGTGTGCTGGTGCCTTCATCTTGGCACGTTTTAAATTTGTACAGCACCATGTGCTGCTTGCCTCATTACACGGGAGTGATCTACGGCAAGCAGCCGTGTTTACACATGCAGCCATTTCTAGGACCTTGGAACTGGCAGTGAGAAACAGCATCTTGTGCACAGTCTGTTTTTTTCCAATTCTCATGCGCTAGCTTGATCAATGCAGTTGTTTCCTGTGGACTTTTCAGATGCAGAAATAGGCTGTTACAATATGTTCAGCTGATGCTAAGATATGCCAAGATCCCCACTTAAAAAAAAAAGCAGGGTTCATTTCACAATTCATATCATACTCCTGGTAGTGCTCAGCAAATAATTGCGTATCTTTTGACATTTTGAAATCAAGATTGCCTCTCCCAGAGAGATACTGCAGCACAAACAAGGGTTATGACTCTGGTACAGAAATTATCAGGTGAAGAGCTGTGATCTGTGTTAGTCAGGAAATAATACTATGTGGGCCCTTACTTACCTTAATATCTAATTCCAAATTATCTCCAAAAGGCCCTAGAAGTCTAGCAAGGGAGATGCTGATTGAATTTCAGAGCACAGCTGACAGCAAACCATCTTTACAGCACTGAAAGGTCTGTGATTCTCTGGTAGCCCTCTAGGCTACTGCAGCTGTGGACAGCAAACCACTTTCCTTCTTCGGACCACCATGTCCTGACTGTAACCCCAGGCCAACATGACACATCCAAAATGAACATACACAAAAAGCACAAGTAAATATTCCCAAATGTGATCAGGAAACAAGCATGTCACTCGATACTCTACATGCTTTGCTAAAGAAAAAGACCCTATTTATTTCAAAATATGCATGATAGCATAGCTGCATTGTAATAACTGTGAGTATATAAAAGGACTTTTTTCTCCCTTCCCTTCCCTTCCCTTCCCTTCCCTTCCCTTCCCTTCCCTTCCCTTCCCTTCCCTTCCCTTCCCTTCCCTTCCCTTCCCTTCCCTTCCCTTCCCTTCCCTTCCCTTCCCTTCCCTTCCCTTCCCTTCCCTTCCCTTCCCTTCCCTTCCCTTCCCTTCCCTTCCCTTCCCTTCCCTTCCCTTCCCTTCCCTTCCCTTCCCTTCCCTTCCCTTCCCTTCCCTTCCCTTCCCTTCCCTTCCCTTCCCTTCCCTTCCCTTCCCTTCCCTTCCCTTCCCTTCCCTTCCCTTCCCTTCCCTTCCCTTCCCTTCCCTTCCCTTCCCTTCCCTCCCCTCCCCCTCCCCTCCCCTTCCCTCCCCTTCCCTCCCCTCCCCTCCCCTCCCCTCCCCTCCCCTCCCCTCCCCTCCCCTCCCCTCCCCTCCCCTCCCCTCCCCTCCCCTCCCCTCCCCTCCCCTCCCCTCCCCTTCCCATTTGCAACACTGTCTTTTGCAAAGCTGGCCAGTTCTGTACACTGAACCCAAGTTAGCATTTCCGTCTTCTCTCAGATTTTGTGTGTGCAGTTGACATAAAGAAGAGTAACGTTAAATACAACAGAACGTTTAGATTACAAGAAATGTTCTTTCATTGTGATGCATTATCTATTCTTTGTCAGAGTCCACCTATAATTTACTGTATACTTTTTATTCATAGCATACCTATGTAAATGTATTTGTGCACGCACTTACATTTATATATAATGTAGATAGAACAAGTCATATTAATGCCTGTCCATCTGAATAATAAGTATAAATAAATTTGCCAATTCCTTTGGCTCTTTGTTTTGTTTTGTTTTGTTTTGTTTTGTTTTGTTTTCTGTGCTAGGTTTCCAATAATTTAAATTACCCAATCAAATTCTGGCTGTTATGCTCAGCTCCTGTCCTGGGTGTGGTGAGGAGCACAAGGAACTGTGTGGGAGCACACCTCAGGGCACTCAGCAGCCAAAACAGACCTCTGACCTTGTCTGGGACACCCAAATGAAGTTGGGGCCATGCAGTAGTACGCCGCATCCTTGGGCAGCAGCACACCATTCTGGCAGCTTAAAAGAAATTGTTGCTGCTATCTGATTAAGTCCTGAATAGGCTTAGGATTTTTTTGAAAGGAGGCCTTTTACCCCGCACTAATTTTTTCTTTGTCATTTGAGTAGTCTAATCAGCAGAATATTTGAGGATCTCTAAATTGTAAGTGCCTGTGTACCAGCTCCGCCAAGAGTGTTTTATGTGAAGTGTCACCTCCCTTCACAGCTAGGACCTGAGAGACAGATATTAAACGAGCTGCCTTGGATCAGCCAGCAAAACTGCAGAACCTAGGTACGAAGACAAGAGATCTTCAGGTCCCTCCATTTCCTGAACTGATGGTGTAACCTTTTTTTTTTTTTCTGTGGGCAGTGACACAAATGGCACAGACACAAATAGAGCACCTTATGTCCTTGCATGGAATTCAAATGTGTTAAGGATGCCACATCTTTTCTGTGCATCTCTTCTCATACAATTTCATGTACATTTCAGATGATGCTTTGATGTTTTCTTTGTTGTAGAAAAATTTCACCCCATCAGCAAATACTCTGCAAGAAACTTCCACAAATAGGGTAACTATTCCTGCCTGTGGGCAGAAAAAGATTTACTTTCCATTTTCACTGAAGACTTTATGTTAGTAAAGGCAAGCAATAACTTTTTCTTCTACCACCAAAGACAGTACCTAAAGAGAAAACATACGGATGTGCTGTATGAAATAACTCTTCTGTCATGTTTATGCTTTCTTTCTATTCTCAGAAATGAGTCACTGCTTTAACAGATTTAATTCATCTTCTGTGCATATTACTGAGTAAGAGAATACCTGGAGTCACCTTTTTCAATGGCAACATGGTATTGTTACATCCTTCATGGCAAACATAATGCTGCTTCTGAGCTTCCTGGGGATAGCTGCAGAGAGGAACTCATTCAAAATTAATAAAAATTTGAGTACTAAATATGTCTCTTTTCCCATCAGCTAACTAGTGTGCTTCTAGCTGGATTTTCAGGTTTATAACTAAGGTGGTAATGGAAGAAGTTCCCAAAACAAAACAAAAACCTTTCTGCTCACAGTTCAGTCATTTCTGTACTTTATGTTATGCTATATACCTGAAATTCAGATGGGATCATGCACATTTCAGAGGTTATTAAAGAACTCAGCCAGCCCCATGCTTAAAACTGTCAGGAGCTTCTTGTCAATGAATAGCCAAACATCTGCTCACCTAAGGTACACAGGTAACTCATTTCTGTTCTATATAATTCCTAGCTGAGGAATTCAGAGGTAAAGAATGAGTACTTGCTCTGCTAGAGTACCCTGTAATTATCTGTGTAAGCCATCAGATGTGCATGGGTAGTTTTAGGCAATGCCTGTTATCTGTGGTCTTTATGGTTAAATCAAGGCTGTAATTTTTTTTTTCCTCCTTCCACAGTGCTCTATTATTTCAACAAAGAAGCACTTTAATAAAGCATAGATGACTTGTAAAAATGAGCCTCACTCATGCAAAGCTTTCTTTAATGCATCCGAGGTAAAACTTGAGATGAAAAATTCTAGGCAAGTTTTTATGAGGCACGTAAGTGACCATCCACACTCATGACCTGAACCTGTGCATATAGAGGATGAAGCTTGCAGTAGACCAGAAGGTTCATAGTGAAAAGAGCTACTAAAAGCCAGTTCATTCATCCCAGCAAGCCCAGCAACCGAATCTCTTGGCGGAGAATAAGGAAGTATAAATAACCTAGTTTTTCCATGTTTTCTGCCAATGTGAAATGGAGCACAGCCCATAAAGCCTGATGTTATGTTCAGTGACAACTCCGTCCTTGCAGCTGACATCCGTATGGTGCATTGTAGTCTTGCAAGTATGGGCAGAATGGACAGAGGAAAAGCAGTGGGAGCATGTGAGAATGGAATTAAATTCCCTGTGTTCTCCTTCCAAAAAAGGTAAAACAAGAGGTTCGTGCAGATGAATGAAGATACCAGCCTCTTACTTCGTATCAATGGTTTTACCTCTCTCATCTGCCAATTGGTAGGAAAGTAGAGGTGTTAAGACATGCCACATGCAATCAAGGATGCAATTCTGTCCTTTGTGGATACTGTCTGCCTCTGAAGAGGTTGTTCTAAATAGGATAGGAGAACAGAGTCTATTTGGGAGTGGTAGTTAAGGACAAATCCGGCTGATCAATAGACACTGACAAGACAGGTGTGGAAAAACAAGACATAAGAAACTTTCTGGGGAAAAACCAGTGGAACACATAGAATAAAACAGAGTTACCTGGCATTGGTACACTGCTTATGCCAGTTCCAGAAGGTGTTAAGGGAGCATCTAAATCATATGATTATATTATTATATTAACATCTAAATATTTTATATTATAATATAATATGATAATATAAATAATAATATCCCAACACCTTGGTGGAGGCAAGCCTTGATTAGTATGACAGCAGTACAGCTAACCCATTTTCTACCAAGCACCCTGTCTCATATTGTGATGGAGAAACTGCTTCTTCTCGAAAGGGCAGGTCTGGCTCTCCATGCACTGCTGGTCACTCCTGTTGTGCTAGGTCTAGAAAACACATTGATATATGTTCAGCTGACACAGATCTGACATGATGGAAAGCAAATACACACAAAATAACCAGCTTTTATGTTTACTACATGAAAGATTTTCTAGTGGGTCACCCCACTGAACCAGCTCACTTTGCAAGGGCATCAATGGGAGATACAGTATAAAGAAGGGAGAGAAAAAGGGGAGCTGGAGGATTTGGACTGCGTTAAATTTCTGCAACCACTTAGGGCTACCCCAGACTGTGTTTAAAAATAAAACAAAAGATAGGCTGGTGCTGGGCTGCTGCAGCTGGTTGGACAGAGGGGATCACCAGCATTTACCAGATATTTTATTCCTACATGAATCCTCTTGTTGCTTAGAGGTTTTGCACTTACCTTTTCCTGGACTCTTCCTGCTACTTAGGAAAGAGGTGTTTCATAGTTTTGTGTTCTTCATGACATATTTTTTTTTATTAGGTATATCTTTTATTTTATTACATAATATAATTATTTCTGCTATTGCTACTAAATAAAAACATATGTTCACATGCACATACAGACATTATTTTCTTATCTACCTCATTAGTTACAGCAATAAGAACAAATTAGGCATATCTGAGGATGCACTGTTACAATCATCTACCATAATTGGTTTCAAGAGTTTCCAACATTGTATTGCATCTATCTCACAGTCACATCATTGCTTCAAAACTGAGGGGAAAAAAAAAGAAAAAAGAAAAAAGAAAAAAGCAAGCATGATGATGATATGCTTTAAATATTATTTGTTTAGTAAATGATCTGTGCTTGATCTACACAACTTCATATCTTACATGCAATCCCCCCACCTCCCAAGGGACTCTGAAAACCATGTATAAATATATTATTTGTGTTGTTCAAAGCTGTTTTTATGCTTTAGACACATTCACTTCAGGTAGTAGTCATTTCCTCTGACTGCCCATACTGTAATATGACAGATATTTAGTCTGGATGGGATCTGGGGAGATCTCTAGTCCAGCCTCCCACTCACAACTAGCTTCAAAGTTAGGTCAGGTTGCTCAGAAACATTGATGCAGTTTTAGGACGGTATATTCTCTAAATGACATGGATAGCAATTTAGAGTTGGAGCAATATATTGCCCTGCTGTAGGGCTTGGATTGGGATGTCCTGGAATTGTCCCCATGTCCAGAAATTAGGAATAAGTAAGGAAACTAAATGACTGACATGAGAGAAAGAAAGAAAGAAAGAAAGAAAGAAAGAAAGAAAGAAAGAAAGAAAGAAAGAAAGAAAGAAAGAAAGAAAGAAAGAAAGAAAGAAAGAAAGAGAGGGAGGGAGGGAGGGAGGGAGGGAGGGAGGGAGGGAGGGAGGGAGGGAGGAAGGAAGGAAGGAAGGAAGGAAGGAAGGAAGGAAGGAAGGAAGGAAGGAAGGAAGGAAGGAAGGAAGGAAGGAAGGAAAAAGAAAAAGAAAAAGAAAAAGAAAAAGAAAAAGAAAAAGAAAAAGAAAAAGAAAAAGAAAAAGAAAAAGAAAAAGAGAAAAAGAAAAAGAAAAAGAAAAAGAAAAAGAAAAAGAAAAAGAAAAAGAAAAAGAAAAAGAAAAAAAGAAAAAGAAAAAGAAAAAGAAAAAGAAAAAGAGAAAAAGAAAAAGAAAAAGAAAAAGAAAAAGAAAAAGAAAAAGAAAAAGAAAAAGAAAAAGAAAAAGAAAAAGAAAAAGAAAAAGAAAAAAAGAAAAAGAAAAAGAAAAAGAAAAAAAAGAAAAAGAAAAAGGAGGAAAGAAGAAAAGTGGACATAATTAAAAAATTGGAAGGATGTAAATATGTATGTTATGACAAAGTGGAATAGGAATTTCAAATAAAATATCACTACATGAAATGAGGTGAACTTCTAAGAGAAAAAATAGTCAAAGGATTATCAAGAAGCAATAGCGACTGAAGCCAGAGAAATTGTAGGGCTACACTGTAGAAAGAAAGGTGTGGTCTCAAGACAAGGGCCATGTGAAAAGTAAACCCAGCTATGGGGAGAGACTGACTGTCACTGTCTTGATTACTGCTGTTCTTGCTGTGCAGATGTGGACAATGGCACTTTGAAGGAAAAACAATTGGGTGCTAAAGAGGTGAATGTTTTATGATGCTTATTCTGGGAAAACATCATATGGAGTAAGACAGTCTTCTATATTTGGAAGGATGAGTTAGATGGAGTTGATTCTTTTTGTTACGTTCCATGATTTCATCTTAGTCAGACAAAACAGAAAAAAAAGGAAGAGCAAAAAGGAAAGAAGATGTAAAGAGCAAAGATGTAAAGACCATGCAAAAATGTAAAGACCATGAAAATTATTTCCAGCAGGCTGAGATATTTACATGTCTGTGGTCAGGACTGTAAGATTGCTTCTTTTGCATCATATAACAGAGTTCCTGTCTGTGCCTCAGGGATAAATTTTTATTTTCATCAATAAGCAGGAGTAAATGGAGGAAGCGTATATGTACAGCAAATCTTGCCATTACACAGCAGATTGTGTCAACATAAATCTGACTTTTCAGGTGGTCTGAGACCTGTTGGCATGTAGACATAAATGTAAGGGGGAGATGGGGTAGAAGTGTCCCATTAAGTGTTCTTCTCAGATTGTACTCTGCCCTAGTTTCTGTTCTACTCAAAATGAAAGAATTTTAAAAGCTTTCCAGCATAAGTAGGCACATTTCTTTAACCACCAAAATGAAACAATTACATGATTTACCTAATGCCTTGCAACCAGAGATTCTACTGGTAGTGTTTTTATGCCTGTTGAAAGGTGAACAAGTCTCAGATGATCACCTTTAGAAGTCAGAGCTGTAATAAAGCTAATAACATGTCAGAAAGGAGGCTAATGATCCAAGTGATGAGACAGGCATTTAGGTAGGTGTTGTCTTACTGAAGCAGGTGTTGGTAGCTGATGTTGGAAGACATCAGTGGAGACAGAGCTCATTTTAACAGGTACAAGTTTTGTGGAATCACAGCGGCCCTTCAAGATTGTAAAAAACAAAACAAAACAAAAAACTAGCAATGAACCCACAAAACAAACAAACAAACAAAAAACAGCGTTGTTGCACTGCTTGACTTCAGGCCGATGTCCCTCTGGATTACTCCTTCAAGTCTAAAGTTTGACAAATGTAACAGAACCTGCTAAAATACTGAGATGGACAGGTTGTGTTTTTGGAGCATGCTAAGCATTAGGAATCCACTCTCCTACCTTTCATTCACATTGACATGAAGTTACGTATGCCAAACCTGAGAGACAGCTTGAAACAGACTTAAGAAATCTGCACTACCACTTCAGCATCTCACTCCTGGGCCACAAGTTTGGGACAGGACTGCAGAAGAGGTTCTGGTCAGCCTGACTGATACAGCCTGTTGGAAAAGTAACTCAGAGCCAACTGAATCCATAAACATTGTTCGAGCAGACCCTGGTCAAACCCCATTGGTTTTGGGAGGTAAAAATGTTGTTCTACATAGTCAGATGACACCATTCTGCTTATAACCCAAATAACTAGAAATGGATGGCTGATGTTTGGGTAAATGGAGAAACTGATTTTGCATGTGGCAGAATAATTGTGAAAAAAAAAAAAAAAAAAAAAAAAAAAAGTATCAAATTTACTGTGGGCTTGGAAAACTGACACCCCTCCCATACCCCCATCCCAGTAATTATGAGTAGGAATATCACGTACCTCTGCGGGGCTGCCGTTTCAAAAGGGCACCTCTGATTTTTCTTGCACTGTGCATCTGAGCTCGCATAAACACACATTTTCACAGCCCAGCCAGCAGGTCCCCTTAGAGCAGTGCTTGCTGCTAATTCTCAGTCACATCCCCAAAAGCACAAATGTAAAGTTCATGCTTGCCGCACCGAGCCGATACACTGGCAGATGGGCAGAGCTGAAGCCTCTCCACTCTGAAACCAAAGTCCTGTGGTGGAAACGTGGGAGTACTAGATTAGGAAAATGCACAGGCAGAGACCACAGGGACAGTGTTGCAGCCGTGTGCCAGCCTGATGTGCCAGCCTGATGCCTGGCTGGGGACACCCTGGCCCCAAAAGTCTTCCCAGCTTGGGGTGTGGTGTGGTGGTCCTCTGCCAGCACAAAGGTCTGGTTGGGATTTCCGCTGCCCACCCACTACCCAATGTCCCCAGAAAGGAGCCATCGGTGGCATGTAGCCCACCCTGGCACACCGCTGCCAGCTCCCCAGCTGGCCTGCAGGCATTCATGGGCACAGGGGAATGTCCCACTCTGCATGCTTGGCACCGCTCTGCACGTGGTGAATTAATATTTTTATTATTATTATTATTATTTTTATTTTTTACTTTTGGTTTGTCAAAACCAAACTCTGCAGGAGTTTGAGGTCCTACATCTAGGCCAAAGAAAGAGGCCAGCAGTGGGCATGCTGGGCCTGCCCGCACCAGCTGTGCCTGAGGGCCAGCTGCCGCCTGAGCAGCCGCCCTGCCTTCACTCTCTGCTTGCCCAGAGCTCACACGCTGCAGGCCGGTATTTCTGGTGGGTATGTTGATAAAGGCACGATTAACAGAACAGGTCTTTGAATCGAATAATCATATCAAAGACTTTTTCTCTGATTAGAAGGCAGAGCATTGTCTTACACAGGCCTTTTCAGCAGAGGCTTTCTGTTTTAGTTACTTTCACAAATTCACCGTCTTGTCATACAACATCTTCAGGTCCCATTCATTTCATTCTGTACTTGCTGACAGACGCTGGGCTCCTCATTTCAGCATTGCTCTTCAGAAATGCAATTGACTTTAAGTATGACTCTATTCTTCAGGCCATTTAATTGCAGTGAATTGAGCTCTTCTGAAGGTGACAGCTCTGCAAATTCAAAGAGTTCTGATCGGTTCAGAAAAATTGCTTTCAAACATAACATCCCCTGACATTACAAAACCTTCTGTTAAAACTTTTTCCATTTTCCAGACTATCATTTTGTTTCTGAACATAGATTTCTTTCCTTTGTGTTCCTGTGACAATTTTCAACTTCCAATTTTTTTTATTTTTTTTATTTTTTCTGCCTTTCCTCTCCTTGCAAACTGCTCCACTAAATTTCAGTCCATTATGAGCTCATTTTTTTTCCTTCCTCCCCAGTTCAACCCTGCTCACTAGTGTGGTCTTTCGTAATCCCTGTTCAAAAGCTGCTAGCATCATCTGGGGGAGATGCAATGCTCTGTCCCCTGTGGAGGCTGCCACTTTTCTGACTGAGAGCATCGCTGACTGGAATGAAGTGCTCTCACTCTTTCTTACAGCAGGGTTTTGTGTGGAGGAAAGCTCCAAAAACCAACCATCAGAAAACATAAGGAGAGCAAGCCGACACAGCACAAAGCCTGTGCATGTAAGGTTGTAGCTCAGAGGGAGGGATGCCAGCTCGGGGGATGCTGTGGCATGTGGCTCAGCAGCCCTGGGCTCCTAGCTCTCTCCCAGGAAGGGCAGAAGCTCAGCTGCTCTCTGCCCCTTTGGCATCTTATTTCAAAGAGAAGGGACCCACAGGCCAGCAGTGGGCTGGGAAGTGAGAAGTGAAATGGCAAAGCAGCATCTGCTTTGTGTGCAGAGAACCGAGAAACAGGATTCTCTTTTCTTATGAAAAAATGTATCAAAATTTCTTCTATCATTTCTCCTCAGTTACCTCTGTTCTTAGTTTCAGAACTCCTTCTCCCTGGAGCTCCTTTTGCCAACTGAAAAGAAATAGTGCAGAATACAAGCGAGGGCTCCAAGCTGTGGCAACAACTGTGAGTTCATGGATCCCAGAAAAGCAGCAATGAGCATCATGAAGAGCATATGTATAAGAGGTAACATAAAAACAGCAACGGCAGGCTAGCAAGATGAACAATTTATATTGTCCTACCATGCTTTCCTGTACCGTTCTATACTACTTGAGATCTAGATCTCTAAATTTGCTCTTGTATTTTTATTCTTTCCAATATTTACTAGCAGTTACAGCTTCCTGCCTCCTCTACTCCCCCTCCATTCTTCCCCCAGCTCACACCCCTTTGGCGCTTGCAGTTAGATGGTGGTAACGAGAGGAATGCATTCAGGTAGATGTCATGACTAGCAAGCCGTATTGTTTTAAACCAGGCTTATCCCTCTACATGCAAGATCTCAGTCATACATTGGGAGGGCCTTGGGGAACTGTGACCCAGACTACGTTTTAAAAATTCTGCTGCCTTAGGAGAACTGCAGTTAGATTAGGAAATTCACTAGAATTAGGAAATGTCACTAAGGAGCCAAACAGCAAATTTTCTTAGAGGTAGGTAATCTTTGATTCTGTTTTCCTAAATCACACTCGCAACTGTTATCTACCCTCCACTACTAACCCCTGCCCTTTTGTGTAACTTTGCCCTTTCAACTCTGCCTTTAAAGCTTGTAACCTCAGTCAGCATCACCCCCCATTCAGTGCACAGTAAAAAATATACCACAAAATGAAGGATGCACACTTCTTTCTCTTGCTGCCAAGAACATTATCAATAATAGAAGCAGTGCATCTGAAAGGGTTACTGAAGCTAGCGTGTTTCAAAAGCCCTGGAAAAATAATAAATAAATAAAAGCACAGCACTATTGGGCAATTAACAAAGGTGCTAAGTCAACTTGCTAAGCAATCATGACATGGGAAGAAATGGAAAGGAACACTAATTAGTAATTAAGAAGGGCTGTTGGGATCCAAAATCAGGAGGGACCCTCTGCAGCTGAACAAGGGAGAACTAATCTTTTCATTACAGTACCTGGTGTTTACCCAGGCAACTGAATCCAAGCAACATAGAAATGACATAAAAGAATTGAAGAGAAATGAACACATCTCTCTCCTTTTTTTTTTTTTCTTTTTTTTTTTTTAAATTAAGTTTAATGTTATTTTATTCATTTTATTTTTTTAATTTGACATCAATAATAGATAATACTATTCTATAAATATATGTACCGAGCAGCAGTGAGTACCAGAACACTGACCAGCTCAGTTACTGTAGCTCCAGCTTCTTGGGCTGATTATCAGAAATGCTGAGCACAGCCAGCTCCTGCTGATGCCTCATGAATTTACATGTGCTTGGCTTAAGTTAAAGAGAAAAAAAAAAAAAGAAAGAAAGAAAAAAAAAAAAAACAGAATAATTTGTATTGTCTTATCACAGCCTTTAAAACAATGATCACTACAAACATATGATTTTGTAAAATAAAATAAAAGCCATACTGACATAAATCAGTAATTTTTTTTGTTTCTTTTGCTACAGACTCTGGGCTATAGTAGTTGACAGATTTAGCAGGTGTACAAGTGAAAATACAGAAAGGTATACAAGAGTTTCAGTGGGGGGAAATCAGACAGGCTACCTGCTGCTTGCTCATTTCCACATTCAAGGTGTCAGATTTGCAAACATGGTAGATGTATATACTGCAAGCAGTGGGGCACACAGCTTTTCTAAAACAGAATCAATGTGGCAACAATGAAGGTAATCAAACAGCTGTGATCTCCAGCTTCCTCTAGAATCTTGAGCATGACTTTATTCATGTCAGTGGAGATATGCCCTATGTAGGTTGTTGTGGCCAGATATGAGGAGCACCCAGGCCATTTCAGTAATAATCTGGAGCATAGGATTCAGTGATTTTCTCTGTCTTTTGTCATGTGTTGCACCGTGCATCTAGCCTAGTTTGTGCAGTGTGTTATTGTCTAAAACCACATCTGAAAGAAAACTCTGCATATGCAGTTGCTTAAATGAATAACAGTTACCACAAAAGCACCTACTCTCTGAGATTCACGCATTCATGAAATGAAAGATGACTCACAGAAGGGGTCACTGTAAAGCAATATTATTTGTGTTTTTTATTAGAACCTGGTGCTCTAATGCTAAACAACAGTATAGTTCACTAGGGAATAAGAGCTTGTGGGCATATGAATAGGGAGTGTTGTACAATTACAGAAACACCTGTGCTAAATAACCTTGTGCTCATCCCCTAGGAAAATCTGCATGCTCAACAGCCCTGAAATTTCTCATATATATATTAAGCTGCAGCATAAAAGCATGGTGTATAACACAGGCTAAAAAAAAATAAAAATAAATTCTTCAAGGGCATATATATAAAACCTGTGTTTTTACTTCGTTTATTTATTTATTTATTTATTTTCCCCCATAAACACTGCTTGCAGTGTTAAGGCATATTTTACTTTTCAGAACATAAAGAGACCTCTCTCTGCATAAAGAAGTATTGCCTTTCATCATAACAAGCACAGCATCATGCCCTGGTGGAAAGGCAATCCTTATACTGGCAAGGGCCTGTTGATCTCTTGATTTAAACCACGATATCTGCACTTGTGAGTAAGTCAAAATTATCTGACTTTCAACAGCTGAGGGTCTAGCTTTCTTGTAGGGGTATTTGCTGAAAGCCAGTCCAAAGTATGTTAGAACCATGGGGGTCCTGGTACTGAATCTTAAGATAAAAGAGGTGTTTCTTCATCTTCTAATTTTTCAGTCTTCTGCATCTGTGAGCTTCTGCAAAGCTACCTGCCAGAATGAGTAATGCTGCAGAGTGGTTACCGGCAGCCCCCAAGGCAAAAGACATTTGATTAGGGATCTGACATCTTTCAGACACTCATGTATCATCACAGAGACACAGATATTTCAGTCTCAAGCAATGCTTAGCCCTAGCAATTAGCTCAGTGTGTGTTCACACACATTCAAGCACACAAGCAAAGTCTGGGTTGCAGATTTCTCTGTAACAGTGCAGACATAGCTTGGTTGGATGCCAAATTAAAGCAAGACAGAGCATCCTTCATGGGTCACTGTTTGGCCTAGAGTGTGTTATAAATCTCCCACCGGCTACGAGTTGTTCTATTTAAGCACAGGAGATTGCTATAGGGATGATCATTTATAAAGGGAGGACTTCCTAAAAACTACTGACCTGTGTCTGTCCTGTTGCAACCAAAGAATAAGCATCCCCAAAACGTACAGAAAGTACAAAAGCAGATTTGCTGTCATGACCGTGCTACACATCGGCTTAATAGACCACAGTCATCTGCATTCCCCTCCAGCCCCCTTTGCCCCATCTCTCCTCCTCCTAGATGATGTATCCTGCAAGTTGTTCTTGTACCATATATATAGAAGGGACTTTAAGGAAACCGGTTTGGGATTTAATGAAAATACATTATGTCAGAGAACATTAGCCATATAGTCCTTAGCACAGGGTCAGGCAAGAAAAAGATCAGACCAGTAAGTCCAACCCTCTGGCAGGGCAGAATATAATCTGTTTGTGGTTGGAAACCTTTATACAGAAGCTTCCAGACACCTACTGTGCAGGCTGGCTGGGTCAATTTGCCTTTGGGTTATCAAGATGACCGCTGAAGCAACACTTACACTCATTTTAGAAAATGAATTGTTACACAAACAACCTGAATTCTCCCTCTCTTTCTTTTCAGTAGTCCATGCTGACCTCACTCACTATTTTTCAGGACTGTAGACAAAAATGTCGTAGCAGTTAAAGGATGAACACACTTCAGACAGCCCCCATCTCAATATTAGGTGCTGTTAGACAATATTCTGAAAATAATTAGCATCCCTGAAGCAAAATCTCAAGCTGAAATTGGAGCAGGTCATGCCAATTTGAACAGCAAGGCAAATGTATCTAATCTGAGCTTCATGAACCCTCCTGCTATCTGAAGCCAGAACTTCCAGAAGGCTATCACCTTCTGCAGGGAATCGGGAGAGAACTGCAATTTAGATTTTCACTTTGCAATGGGCATAGACCAAGGGAACACTTGACTAGTTCGTCTGCTATCACAGCAGTTTGGCCTTCCTATACAGAAAATATACACTGTAAAAGCACCCCTTTTACTTCCTTCTCTCCCACAGTGTAAGTCAAATACACAGCTTTTACAAGGAACAGAAAGGCAACATATTGCTGAGATAACAGGAAAACTATAATGGCTTTGCACTTACAGCAAACTAAGGGGAGGACAACACAGCTTATTTGGCAGTTTTTCTACCTTCACTTCCATTAAAAAAAGATTGTGGGAGGAGAAATTTGAAGTGTAGGCACAAATAACCAATCCATATTCTGTTTGGAAAGTAAGGGCAGGTAAGTTTTATTGGTGGTGGTTTGTGTGTAAGATTTAAAAGAAAAAAACAACTACATCTCCTATTGTTCTAACAAATAAGCCTCTTTACTTTGCTACATTAGCTGGCAATAAAAGCTTTGAATAAAAGCAAAGATGAGAAAACCTGTGATCACACCATTTTCTGTTTTAAGTCTTTAATCTCATTTTAACTTGTCTCAAAGTCAGTGCAATGAGTTAGTCCTACACATACATGTACATCTCCAAGTGTGTATGCACCCTAGGTTTGTAAGGCTCTTCAAAGCTCACTTGCCAATCTTTCCCATGCTCTGTGCCCTATTAGGTGCTAGTCCTACTCTTCTTTCTGTAACTGGTACATGGAATTGCACCACAGCTGCCTCTTGCTCGTACGCAGACTACCAATGATAATAAAAATACACACAATTCCATTTTGGCTTTTCCTACCATCTCAGTTTTTAAGTGTTATTTTTGGGATTGTATTTACTGTGAAGTGGCCTGATAATATTTAAATCTAGATCTCTCTTTTGTGTGTATCACTGGAGTATTTCTTGTCAGCCACCTACTACATAAGACTTTTGTAACTACATACTTCAAATTTTTGATGAAAAGCCTACTCATAAATTCTGCAGGGAAGATCTCATATCATATCATGCTTCTTTTTAGAAAGGACATCCTAGCCAAGAAGCAATAATCTTGCAGCCTTCATTGGTACAGCTGTCTTCTCTGCACCAGTGACTCATGCCACAGCTCTTTAAAAGGCACACTATATGTGACAGACCTGCAATACTCTGAATGTTGCTGGCTCAAATGCTACTCCTCTTTCACTTCGTAAAGGTGGAGATATGATACCAGGAAATTCCCGTCTCATTAATTGACCAGTACGGTGCCCTTGTACTAAAACCAAGAACGACTTCTGAGTCTGAAAGTCCAAAGGTTGTTCTAACTCTGGGTATGGAAAGCTGCTACTGCCTCTCAGCTAGACCTTGCATTTTGAAAACTAGCTGTTGTGGCAAATGCTAATACATGCTAGAGGCTAAATTAATTGTGCCTTCCTTAGCTCTAATTAAAGCATTATTTTTTATTTTATAATTTTTTTTTTGGCTGTGTACCAGTATACCAGTATACCAGAATATCTTCACACCACTAGGGAGTCTTAGGATATACTATATAAAAATATACTTGATAGGGCTATTGTGAAAAAAAAAAAAAAAGGAAGAAATATATACATGTATGCTAAAAGTAAAAATAATTTATCTTTTTAATGAAAGACTTCTGCATAAATTGCCAGGAAAGTTCACGTTGCTAAAACACTTAATAGAAGAATAACTTATTTCTGTTTGCTTCCAAAATTTCAGTAAATGTATCAATGTGTACCTTTAACCCTGTGAGGCATTCTTGGTTTTGAAAAGGAAGAGACAACTGAACATTTCCAGACAAAGGAAAAATCTAAAGCTTATTGAGATGATGAAATAAAAACCGGGTTATAATTATTTTCCAGAATGGCCTTACTTATGAAACATGATTTTTTGTAAGCCAAAAAATATACTGAAGAAAAACAACTAAACTAAGACTGTGAGGAAGCCAGGAAGTGTAATGCATATAGCTTTGTCTATGCAGGCAAGGCCAAGTTTTGAACTAGGGAGAAAATGGGATGGATTTTCACTCAAGACATCTATTTCCAAAACTTTCATGAACTGAGTTTAATTGCCAGATAATAACATGCTCCACTTTCTAATAGTTGAACTTTAACTGAGAATATCTATTATCTGTTTTTTTGGATGTGTTGCTTTTTTTTTTTTTTTTTTTTTTTTTTTTTTTTTTTTTTGAGACAGCTTAAAAGCTTTCATAACATTGCCAAATCAAGCCCAAAGCATTTCATCTGCCAGCCAATAGGTGTGTGTAACTAACATGTACATTGAACCACCCCCTGCTCCCCTGAGCCCCCCAAAATGAAATGAGCCAACGTGGGTAGCCTGCTTTGAGTCCCTGCTGCACTTGCAGCTTGGGACTTCAGCTCCTGAACAGCCTTCCAGCACTGCAGTCATGCAGCAGTCAGGGCTGATAAGAGGAAACTGCTATTCCCTGCATAATTTTCTCTCAGCTAAGAGATATTGCATGAGAAACTTCAAAAAGTGCGAAAAAATAAAGCTTGCCAACTTTATTAAATAAAGGACATTACATCACCGAAACTTTTCTTTTCTTTTGAGGGGGAGGGAGCTGAAAATATTACTTACTGAATATTGGGACTGTATGGTCAGGCTTACAAAACATTCTGATTAAGGAGAAAATGCTGATTCACTTCCATTATCTGTCAAGGTTATTATTTCCAGGGAGTGGTTTATGACACAGCTGGCACCAATACTCACAACCATATACAACACATCAACACAATGGCTGCATCATTTTGACTGGCCCTTGCTTGAATTATAGTAATGCTTCCTGGCATTGTCTTGTTACAGGAGGCTTGTGTCAGCAGTTCTACTGCTGCATAAACCCATTTGTTTAGGGGATTATAATAACTTGGCCATAAACATTATTCTGGGGCTGAATTATTATTATTAGCAGAAGTAATAATAATAATATCTTACATTTATATTGTGCCTTCCAAACAGAAGAATCCCCAAGCACATCAGTGGATGCACAGAAAGTCTCATAACTTTACCAGTCCCCCAGCATAGGTGCTTTTCAGGATAACACAGAACAGTCACTTTGAACTAACAACAGAGATATTTCATGGGGAAGGAGGCATGTTTAACACTTTCTCATCAGCCAGCAGCCAAGTGCATTTATCTGTATGCCCATCCCTCTGTGATTATACATAAACACGCACTGAGAACAAGATTACAAACAATCAATTCCTAATCACGAGTGTGTTTTAATTTCAACTTTCATGCAAATGTAAAAAAAAAAAAAAAAAAAAAAAAAAAAAAAAAAAAAAGATATAGTATGTGATGCATTAAGGTTTATGTGCTTAACAAGACCTGTACTGCCAACAATTACCATCTTATAGGTAAGTGAAAATCAAATGCCTGGAAATTAAATGAGAAATACTCATTTTCCTGCTCAAATGGGTAGTCAGGGTAGAAACTCAGAGGATATATAGGAGACTTGCAAAGATGGCTCAATCCAGTCTGTGTGAGGGAACAGAAGACCTTAGGGTCAAAGAAGCATCTACTATGGTGCTGTGAACACTATTTAGAGAGCTAAAGGAGATAGACCCCCTTGTATAAAACAGGTTCTATGTGCATTATTGGACTTAGGACATTAAGGTAAATTAAATCGTATCTACAAAAACAAAGGACTGGAAGTCTCCCCTGTTGTCTACCTGGAAAACCTGTGATCTGTTGAATACAATGGAAAAAGTTTGGCATCTGTAAACACGCAGCCACCAGTAGGCTGAGAAAGAAGACCAGACTAATAAAGTTCTGGCAGGGAAGATTGTTATAGCGTGTTGTTGCAGGATTTTCCCAAGAATGAGATAATCCCGCATTCTCCAGGCACAACAACCTGCCTGGGATCTGTGACAGGGCAAATTTGACAAAATGACCCGTGTTTTGTTCTCCTTCAGTGATCCTGGGGCCAGACCAGAGATAGACATGGTAAAGTCCTCTCTTCCTGCCTAGGAAGCAGAACAGTGGCAATGAAGGCTCACACTGTGTACTGGTCTGCAGGGTCTCTCTTAATTTCAGTTTTTGTAAATGTGAGCCCATTTGAGAGACAAGCATCTGATTTTACAGAATCCTTGAGGCAGATACCCTGTCCATGAATACCCCCACAAAGAGGAACGTACAGATCCAGATTGAGTGTTCAGACACATCTCTGATAATATCTGCTATGGAAAAGGAAATTGAATGATAGAACTGTTTTAAATTTAGCACTAAAAGATCACTAGGCTCATCTTTTCTTTTCCACTATTAAAATAATGAGAGAAGATTTAGGAGATAGAATTGATATCCATCTACAGTTTAAACTGACTCCTTGATGCTAAAAATGTCTGGGCAGTATTTCATGGCTGATGTTAATCGTGAGATTAAACTAGATAAACGTAATGAATCCTTCTGGTGTCGAGCTGAATTATTTCATTTGAAAAACATATGCAAATCCACTGACTACAGCACTCTGTGCTGAAGTATTTGATGCACACACAAATTCTTCGCTGCATCCTAGTAAGCATTTGAACCCACTGTTAACACCAAGTTCAAATCAATCCCTGCTCCAAAAGCTTGCATTATTTCAAATTCAGGCTTAAACCATTCTTAGCAGAATAATCAGATAAAATAAGGGGAGCAAAGGCATTTGGTAGTGCAGCTGTCACATTCCCATATCACACTCATTGATATCAGCTTGATGAACCTCTCTGAACACATCACAACTTAAAAAAAAAGCAACACCTTCATAAGCTCAGAAGTGGCAAAGTAATGATCTTTAACCAGATGAAGAGAATTATGTTGCTGAAGAAGTGCTCTTCTGCAGATGTCTGGTAGTGGGCAGCATCTTTGAATAAACTGACATTTCCTGGGCTTAGTTGTGTGTTTTGTTGTTGTTGTTGTTGTTGTTGTTTTCCAGCCACAGTGAGAGTGAGCTTACAACTACTTGTTATAATAATGAATATTGCGATCATGCTGAGGATAACATTTCATTGTAGAGGATACTCTGTTCCTATTGTGAACACCCAGCAATCCTTACCTCTTGGCTCCCTCTCCAGACCTTTAGAAATCCCCGAGCAAGAGCAACTAGTCAGCACAACTTCATTAAGTGTCTGTCTGTAAGGAGCAATTTCATTAATTTTATTGTGTTGTGTCTGTGCCCATCTCCCCCCTCCTCCCCTTCCCCTCCCTTTCCCCCTTATTACTCTGTTACCCGCATGGCCATTTTCAAGTATCACTTTTAAACCTTTTCATACTCTCACAAACGACAGGCCTAGCAGCCATGGAAATCTGAATGTGGGGACTGCTGGATTGCTGCTCTTGGCATACCAGCTCAAACATACGCCACGTATAGTCCCTCCATAACAGCAGTCAATATTCTCCTTTATAATGTAAGGTATTTGAGACAGTACACCATACAAATACACAGCTTGATTTCATATTTTTATGTCAGTTACTTTAAGTCCAGGGTGTCTTCTCTTTAAGCAGGACAAAAGGACGAAGCCCAGTTGTTAGAAAAGCATAATCTACTAGAATAAATATCTTAGTGAGCTCAGAATTGCAAGACCAGAGTTTAAACACTAGACTGTTAGGAGGCCAGCTTTAAAGCTGTTTAGACATGTAAAAATGCAGCATCGCCTAATTTCTACTGAAAGACCATGGGACAAATTTTATTAGTTTCTGAATATACAGGAATACTTTAATTTATTTATATTTGGTTGAAGAGGGCCAGAAGAACCTAGGTCAAATGTTGGTAGTATCCCTTCCCTTCCCTTCCCTTCCCTTCCCTTCCCTTCCCTTCCCTTCCCTTCCCTTCCCTTCCCTTCCCTTCCCTTCCCTTCCCTTCCCTTCCCTTCCCTTCCCTTCCCTTCCCTTCCCTTCCCTTCCCTTCCCTTCCCTTCCCTTCCCTTCCCTTCCCTTCCCTTCCCTTCCCTTCCCTTCCCTTCCCTTCCCTTCCCTTCCCTTCCCAACACTGTCTTTTGGAAAACTGGCCAGTTCTGTAGACTCCCCTCCCCTCCCGTCCCCTCTCCTCTCCCTAAACAGGAATGACTTTTAATAAACAGGAATGATTTTTTTTTGCTGGTGTATTTTTTTTTCCCCACAGTCCTAAATACAAGAAGTTTCTTTAAAATAGGAGCATGTCTGAAATATGCTTCGGACCAAAATTTTGGTAAATGAAAGCTGAGTTTTGTGTGTAAGCAGGTTATCAGTCATCAGATAAACAAGTATTGACTTTATTGTTCTTATTTATTTATTCCTATACTCATCTTGGCTTCCTCATCTTAAACATCTACTTCAATGGAAGCATTAGCTACAAGTAATGCTCAGTCTCTCTTACCAACAGAGGGCAAGAAATTTTATTACCTGGTATCTGGTGTTGGTGTTTCCTCAAGGCATACGTTAGTGTCCCCAGGTCACCACAACATCTCAGTTCCAGTGCCCTCAGACTAATGAACTTGTCTTGATGAGTATTATGGTGCTTGTGCCATCATGTCACCAGCATATGGCTGGTGGCAAGTAACCTAGCTATTATTTGCACATCTGCTGAATAATATTACGTTAAAACATTACATGCACAATTATGTTCAATTATATTAAATGAATCTATTTCACGTAATGCTGAATCTCCAGGGCTTGTGCATCTTTACTTACAGGAAGTTTAGTGCAGGGGAGCAGATGTTACTGCTTTTTAATTGGATAATACATTTAAAACGTCAATTGCACAACAATAATTTCATATCAGATATTCATTTTTGGCAAATATATAAAAATCACAAGTTTCGGCCTTTAAAGGCACCAGAGGATTTGCACCAAAGTTGGCATGCCAGCAGCTGGTCTTGGACATGCATACAGCGTGGCATCCTTCAGCCTGCAGGCAGGTGAGCAATATTCCTTCTTTTGTTTCAGTTATTCCCAAGCTTATTTGTGACACAACTTGAATGTGTCAGGTTCCCTTCTCCCCCTTCTCTTCCAGCTCATCCTTTTCCTTTGTGCAGGGCATTATTATGCCATACATTTTACTCAGGCCTCTCCTTCTGCCCCAAAATCTGTTTGTGAAGGAATATATTCAAACTGCAGAGCACCACCAGCAGTGGGACCGGGACAATGTAACAACTGCTTTCAAGTTGCAAAGTGCATCTCTTCTTTTTAGATCTTTCCTGCAGCCCTTGTCCCCAATGCATACTGGCAATCCTGGCTGGTCCCGTTGTGTTAGTAGCCATGCCAACATAATCCACAGCATTAAGGCCAGAAGTTTTCATTAGGGAGTGCAGAGGCTTGGTTGTGATATGTAGGAGTAGTATCACAGCCCAGCTGAATACGTGATCTGGCATCAGTGCATAGTGATACTCCTCTAGGGCTTAATCTTACAAGGTATTTAGCACTTCTGCTTCATCAGGCGCTGCGGAAGCACATATTACATGATTCGACTTTGTCATGTCATCCACTAGAAACTGCTGTCAGCACCCAGTCTCTTGCACCTATAATCCTTGCCATGTGTAGGGTATTTACCCTTTGGTTTTCCTTCCGGATCCCACATAGGAATGTGTGGCAACTTGTATTCCCATCTAGTCAAAGGAAAACCTGGAATGGACCTGTTTATGTCCACGTTCCCACCCAATACTGCAAAAGATATTTGTGGATAACATGTCTGTGTGGGAGCAAAATTGAATTTTTTTTTTTCCAGGAAAATGGTGGCTTTTTTGAGTATACCCATTACAAACATGATGAAGATTTATGGCCTTTGCCCCCTTAAGGGTGCAGGAAGCTCCAGTGGGAGGTAGAGCATCTTCTGGGAGACTGCAGGCTCACTGGAGGTAATGGGAAAATGATCAAGTAAGACCCCTTTTAGTCCATAAGGGATCAAAAATAGATGAAGACATTAAAAATTCAGACCCTCATCCCTCACCCCAAATAAAGAATGACCTCATGCATAACAAATACCCTCTCCCCAGTCACAGGAGATGAAAAGCAGAACACTTTTCTTATCGTGCTGAAGGAAATCCTCCATTTCACAGATAAAACACTGCAGAAGGGGCAGATGCCGAGGGCAGACTTGTCTTACTCCACAAGTGTCAGAGAAAAACAGTTTCCTTTGGGAGCATTGGTGCCAGGCAGGGTTTTGCAAGCTCTAATGTGCTCTTGCAAGATGCTTCCTGCTGCATGCTTTTTTGCCATTCCCCCAGAAAACAAGGGACAATGAAGTGCTATAGGAAATCTTGTACATGTGAATCCTGGCCACTGCAGGTAAATATGTGGGCAAAAAATAGTGCTAACCAGTCCCAGGGCTGGGGCTTGCAAAGGTAACAGAAAACAGCCTGGGTTTGCCCTCTGAAGCTGTGCCTGTTGCCTGTCAGTTGGTTCAGAGGTGCCTGGTGATGAATTATAAAAGACAGGGGACAGGACATGCACTCTCCCCATAAACCCCAGCAGTGTGGAGCAGTGCTGCTGCTTTTTGATGATCTGTTGTCTTCTCTGTGTCTCCTGTTGTCCTTCTGCTCCAGAGGGGTCCAGCCACACCTGAATTTCAAGATAAAAAGCCAACAGTTTGTAGCAGGGATTGAGCCTCTGGCTTTCAGTCAGTACTGTAAATAAATCACATTTTTTCTTTCTCATTTTTGAAGCCAGCAAGCAGGGACATACTTTCGAGCGAGGAGGTTAGCTTGCTCTGTACCTTAGCAGCAGTGGCAAGGGACACAGAAGAAAGCCAACTAGTGGGGAGACCAGCGACCCACAATGATAAACAGCAGTGCCTCCTCTTGTTTCCAGAACTTTACAAATACCAACTTGAGCTCAAAGCTGACTGCCAACCTGTTAAAAACTACAAAGGCCAGCTGCCCAAAGACCTTTATTGCTGCATGGCTAATGCATTTTGATGAGAAGGGACTGTTTTCATCAGCAGTAAAATTCTTTAAGTTGCCACCTGATTCTTCAGGAGCAACACTTTGATGCAAGAATTTCATGAGGGTGAAAAATATTTGGAGTCTTGGGCTGCTCTTGTTAAATGTGTAATTAATCCCAGAATTCACTGAAAGGGATAATTAAGTGGTGGTCAGCAGCCTGGTATATATATTGTGGGAACCCATTTTATTCCTGATTTCATTTTTTCCCCTGAAAACACAGTTTCTGGTAATTTGTCTGCTACCCACTACACCCTCCTTTGTGCCTTTGCCACAGAGACAAACCTTTGGAGTACTCAAGAGCAGGAGGAGAAGCAAGATGGAGCATCGTGTCCCGATGGGACCACCTTGGTGGGCAATGGAGTGGTGGGGCAGAGCATCCCTTCAGGTTGGGGTTGGGCACCTCATGCTGTACAGTTTCTATGAATGTGGTGTGGAGGATGGGCTGGCACCCATGCAAAAACTGCAGGTGCAGAATTTCAAGGTGAATTCAAACATTTATTTTATTTTTATTTCTATTTTTATTTATTTATTTATTTTTTTCCCCCTTCCTTTAATCAGGATGAAAATAAAAGAGTGAGGGAAAATGAGAATGAGAACTACTTACAAACTGAGTAAGATTCTGCCAGTTTGCATTAGA